>NC_073305.1:171822171-172176763 GCF_027595985.1 Sorex araneus
AAATAAGCATATAAATATGCCAAAACAAGTAATGATAGGTCTCATTCTCCTGACCCTGAAAGAGCCTTCAATCATTGGGAAAGATGAGTAAAGAGAGGCTGCTAAAATCTCAGGGCTGAGTGTAATAGGGACGTTACTGGTGCCCGCTCGAGTAAATCAATGAACAGCGGGATGACAGTGACAGTGACAGTGATACAGTACAAATCAAGCATTTACTGATAATAAATCATAAAGAAATTCATTTGAAATCACATTTAAGAAACTTTGTATGTTTCCTACATTAGCTGTGCTATGGGACTATGATTCACAGCTTAAGAAGCTAGGATATAAACAATACTTTATTGTCATTATTCACTGCTATTATTACATTATTACTTGAATAACACTTTAACCTACATGGGCTAGGTTTCTTACAGTAAACGAAATAGGTAAATAAAGTGAGGTTAAGTAAGGCTGGTATAATCATTAAAATCACCTAAGAAGTTAGAGTATTACACAAATCTTTTGAGTTCTTGTGCAGAATTTCATCATTTCTAGTAAGGACCTGCAGTTAGTCAACATGGAAAATAGACATTTTTCCATATTTCCATTTTTTCATTATTTCCATATTTCCATTAATCATATTTACTTCCCCAAAGAATATTTGTCTATTTTGATTTAGCACCTACTATTCTTATAGGGAATTTTTGTCAGGGAAACCAGCCACAATTCTAAACTGGAAATTACCTACCACCATATTTTCTTAAATAAAATGCACTCAGGTACTTTTTCCTTTATCTGAGAACATGATCTGTTTTGATGTTTTATATTTTGTTTTTATTCCTACCCATACTGATATATGTTTTAAAAATTTGTCCTTACCCATACTGATATATTTTTTAAAAGTTGTCCTTGAATGGCATAAAAATTTTGACACACCGAAAGAGTTGGTACCTGAGTTTCTTTCCTAAGAACATGAAAGATAAAATAATCTGATTTTCCTACTGCCCCAGCCCTGTGACTGCAGCGGACCAGCTTGGTGGCTAAAGCAGGATGCTGCAGAGACTTTTATGCTGTTGCAATTGTCACTCGGAATGGAAATATAATGAATCATCATTAGTCATTAACACCATCTCAAACTACTTCATCCTGGTGAGGATTTCACAGTGGGATCACTTTCTGTAGATACACATATTTCATTTACTAAAAATAATCATCCCTGTTTTAAACAATTTTTTTTATTTTAAAGAATAGCTACAAAAGAATAAAGTTTCTATAAAGATTATACATATTCTAAAAACTTAAGACTGAGTTTCAGCTTTGGCAACTTATTAGAATAACTGGTGAAAATTGCAAAGTCCCTGTGCCAACCTGTCCTGGCAGCAATATATTTGACTCTCCGAAGGCAGCCAATGATTTTTATTTGTTTGATTCTTGGATCAACCTGTCAGTGCTCTGGGCTTACTGCACTGGTACTTCCTAAACTGGTGCTGCACAAAGGAATCACTCCTGGATGTGATTGAGTGACCAGGTGTGGTGCTTGGATCAAACTTAGATCAGGCACATGCAAGGCAAGTGCCCAGTTCCTCTGTACTTTCACCCTGGCCCCAATTCAATGAGCTTTACAAAGCTCCTATATCATTTCATTGTATGATCAGTGTCTGAAACCATGGCTCTAAAAGGCTTACAGAATAAGTAAAATAATGATTTTAAGCCTCCTTATAAAGAAAAAGCTTAATTTTTATAAACATGATACTTAAATTAAAATATAAATTATGCAACATAAAATTAAGAAGAAATAATTTTTTATGTAGGATACAGGGGGAAAAGTGAGATAATGGTTTTTTTGGTATGTGGCCCTAACGGTTTTTAATAAATTTGCCTGTTCGGAGGCCACACCCAGCATTGCTCAGGGACTACTCTTTGCTCAGTGCTCAGGAGTCAGTTCTGGCAATGCTCAGGAGACCTTGTGGTACCAGGAGGTAAATCCAAGTCTCCCACATGCAATACATGAAACAGCCCTTTGAGTTTTCTCTGGCCCTTAAACTGATTCCCATGAGAAAAATCTCAAAACTCAAAAAAGAAAAACCTTAAATTATAATGGTGCTGATGATAAAAAAAAGCGATGAACAATAAAATCTTATATTGAATATTATTTTTCTCATATGAATAAACCAAAATTCCACCAACCATTATGCAGCATTTCTTCATACTTTTTATCCCTTCTCCATCCCTCTCAGAGAGCCCGGCAAGCTACCTACAGTGTTCCACCTGCACAGAAGAGCCTGGCAAGCTCCCTGTGGTATATTCAATATGCCAAATACAGTAACAATAACAGGTCTCCTTCCCCTGACCCTGAAAGTGTCTCCAATCGTAGGGGAAGACGAGTAAGGAGAGGCTGCTAAAATCTCAAGGCTGGGACAAATGGAGATGTTACTGGTGTCCGCTCTAGCAAATCGATGAACAATGGGATGTCAGTGATACAATGTTACAGGGAAATTATCCCTTTACCTATTGGTAATCCCCTAGACCCTAAAAACCACTGATTTGTTTTATTTTTCTGTTTTTTTTCTGGATTTGCATGTTATATATATGGAAGCATGCATTTTATTTGTATTTTGGTGTTTGTTTGTCGGGAGTGGGTCACAACCAGCAGTGTTCAGGGCTTACTTCTGGTTCTGCATTCAAGGATAATTCCTGGAAGGTTTAGGGGATCTGATGGGGTGTCAAGAGCAAACCCAGATTGGCCATGTACAAAGCAAGGGCCCTTCCCATTGTACTATGTTTTCAGTCCCTTATTGCATTTTTAATACTTATTTTTTGATACAAAAATTAATATGTCCATATTATTCCATAAATTCTGTCATCATCATCATCACTATCATCCTGTTGCTCATCGATTTGCTCGAGTGAACACCAGTAACGTCTGGTGGGACTTGTTGTTATTGTTTTTGGCATATCGGATACAGCACGGGGAGCTTGCCAGGCTCTGCCGTGCAGGCGAGATACTCTCAGTAGCTTGCCAGGCTCTCTGAGAGGGACAGAGGAGTCAAATCTGGGTCAGCCACATGCAAGGCAAATGCCCTATCCACTGTGCTATCGCTCCAACTCTCCATAATTTCTAAAATAATCAAATATTCTTATCTGGAAGTAGAACAGAGATGTCTTCCATAACCATTAGACACCTCTCAAAAACATATATTTTTATTAAAGCACCATGATTTCATAGTTGAGTTTTTGCATGATAATAAAAATGGGCTGAAAAATGCAGTTTTGTATTGGATACTATTTTTCTCATATGAATAAAACCAAAGCTATTCAGAGTTGAGTTTTAGACATACAATGTTCCAACAACAGTCTCACCACCAGTGTCAACTTCCCTCCACAAATGTACCCAGGTTCCCTCCACTCTCCACACCCCCTAGTCTGCCATCTTGGTTTATCTGAATACCTGCCCATGGTTGCTTCTTACCTGACTCTTCTCCCGCTCTCCTTTACTCAACTTCTAACCTTCTCCTCCCTATACTCTGGGCCAAGGGTGATCTTTTAACCATTGCATTCCTTCACCCAGTTACTCTTAATTACACATATAAGTGACATCATCCTTTATTTGTCCTTCTTCTGGATTACTTCACTTAATGTGATATCTTCCAGTTCCATTCAGCTAGCAGCAAATTATATAATTTCATCATTCCTTACAGCTGCGTAGTATTCCATTGAGTTTAGCTTTTATTCTGTAGCCTTTACCAATGGCATCATATCATTGAAGACTCTTTTGAGGTATATATCTTGGAGACTTCTGTCTATATTTTCCTCAATGTCCTTGATCCACATTGAGTTGATCCAGCTTTAATTTCTTACATATGGTTATCCAATGTTTCCATAACTGTTTGTTGGGAAGGCTGTCTTTATTTCATTGAATGCTCTTAGCTCATTTGTCAAATTAGCTGACCCAAGATTTGGGGGCTTGTTCTTGAACATTCTGTTCTGGCCCATGTTCAGAGAGTTTTATGTTGTTTCAGTATCATGTTGTTTTGATTCCTATGACTTTATATAGTATAACCTCAAGTTATGTAGTGAGATACCTCCTGGTTTCTTATTTTTAAGTATGGTTTTGGCTATTTGGGTTTCTTTTTTTAATGATTTTACTCAAGACTTAACTGACTCTTCTAAGTCTTTGAAGAACAGTGTCTGAACTTGGATAGAAATTGCATTGAACCTGCATAATAGATTAGGTGGGATGTTTGTTTTCACAGTATTGATTCTTCCAATCCATGAGCATAGATTATTTTTCCATTTCCTAAGGTCTCCAATTTTTTTCTTAAGTGTTTTCAAGTTTACATGGTATAGATTCCTCATCTCTTTTGTTAAATTGCTTTCAATTTATATTGAAATATATGTGGGTATATACCCACCTCTTTTGTTTTAGGATACTATTTGAAATGGGTAGACTCTTTGATCTCTTTCTTCTCTGATCCATTATTTGTAAGAATGCAAACAACTTTTGTGTATTGTCTTTATAGCCAACCACTCTAAAGTATTGGTTAATTAGATTTTGAAGCTTTTTTGTGGACTCTTTAGGGTCTTCAATGTATTATCATGTCATTCTTAAAATACAGATAATTTGACTGTTTTCCAGTTTGAACCTCTTTGATTAGTTTTCCTTACCTGATTGCCATTGCTAGGGTTTCTAATACAATATGGAATAAAAGTGAAGACAGTGGACATCCTTATGTGGTGCGTGATCTCAGCAGGAATGCTTTCAGTTTTTACCTATTAAGAATAATATTGGCAAAAAAAAGAATATTATTGGCTTTGGGAATTTTATAGATACCTGTTACTATCTTGAAGAAGGTTCCTTCCACCCAAATTTATTAAGGGTATTTTTTTCTCATGATTTAGTATTGGATCTTATCAAAAGCTTTCTCTGCTTTGATTGATATGATTATATGATTTTTATCTTTCCTTTTACTAAATATAGTATAGGCCTAAGTTAAAAGTATGTCTCTCTTTTGTACAGGATTTTGTAGGAAAACTGAGTTTTTGTACTTTTTTTTTTATCAGTGATTGTGTTGTACAAATTATGAGAGGATTCCAGTTTGTTCTCCCACTAATGTTCCACTGACTAAGGCGCTTTCATATTGTTAAGACTAACATTCAGTATTCCCAATTCAGGCATTGAAACTGTCATCTTTCTTTTTTTTTTTTTTTTTGCTTTTTGGGTCACACCCAGCGATGCTCAGGGGTTACTCCTGGCTTTGCACTCAGGAACTACTCCTGGCGGTGCTTGGGGGACCATATGGGATGCCGGGGATCGAACCCGGGTCAGCCGAGTGCAAGGCAAATGCCCTACCCGCTGTGCTATCGCTCCGGCCCCTAAACTGTCATCTTTCTTAGAAATTTTTGGCTATTTAGTGCTCTTTACTTCTTGTTCTGGACATAACAGAACAGAATTTTATGAAACTAGGTAAGTTTCATCAATAAAACCAAGTAACTGGAAGCAGGTCTGGTAACTGGGGCTAAATATTTATATATGAATAAGTTGATCCAGGTTTAATAGGATCATATCCCACTCACCAAAAACAAACCAAAAAAATCAGCCCTAATCCTTGGGGAATACTTGCTGTTTTTCCATGTATATTTAGCTTGTTTTATGCACTAATACTTTCCCCATGTCCAAAGAAACTTTGACTTTTATATCACAAGCTCTGAGCCGAAATGTTCCATGGTTTGGACCACTTGAACAGAACATTACGTATGACCCAGGTCTCTATACAGAGAACAGAACTTGAGCTCAAATACAGACCCTGACCATTGACAGATAATTTTCTCTGATATCTTTTGCAGAAAGAGTCCCTCAGTGAGGAAAGCAAAAGGAAACCTCAAAACCATGTTACCACAGCCCAACTATATGGGTCAAAGAATAGACATAGAATGAAAAGAGGAGAATAAACATAGGATGAAAATACCATCACCCTAATGGCCAGTGACTAACATGGAATATTGACTGGACAATAAAAATGAAACTAGAGCCAGTGTTGTGGTGTTAGCACAGCCTGCATTTTATTCACATGATCTATTTTTCAAGGTAGCTGTTACTTTGTTATTGGGATCATTGGCAGAATGCAATAGCGGTGTTTTGTTTAGAGAAAGCATTCTGCAATGAGTATTCAATGTTTGACAGTGAAAAAGAACAGGGAAAAATTATCACAGGTAATCTGAGTTAACGTTCAAAACAAATCATTGCGGAACCATTTAGCTGAGCAGTAAATGGTTCTCTTAAGTATTTGAGAAAAATCACTCACTACTTAATTTAATTGATTCTTCTTGTTTTGTTCAGGGCTTCTGTAGTCACTCAATAATATTTCCCTACCTGAGTGTAGCTGCATATTCAATGCATATTTATTGAACACTGACTATACGTTTGTATAAAGCATGCAATGGAAAGATTTTTGGAAGCAAGTGAGATTTATTGCAAATCCCATCTCTGCTCTTTATTTGGTTCATGAAAGGAAAATGATGAAAAATTAATTTTCTCGGCATTGAGAGAGGAAGCCTCAGTTTCCCCTGGGCAGTTGACAAGAGTGGTTGCATTTTAGCTGTTCCCATTTTATATTCTAAACATTCCTGCAGTTTCCTGGGCTTTCTTTGAAATTGAGGGACTTTATAGTTTCTCAAGACCATATCTTAGGACAAATAGACTAAATTATGCTGAGGTCTTGCGTCGACTCACAATTTTTCTTTTGGCCTTTGACCAAAAAGTTGGGCTGTGGTGACATGGTTTTGAGATTCTCTTTTTTTTTTTCACTAAGGGACTCTTACTGCAAAAGACATCTGATATAATTATTTGGTGATGGTCAGGGTCTGTCATTTGAGCCTAAGTTCTGTTCTCTGTCTATATAGAGACCTGGGTCATACGCAATGTTCTGTTCAAGTGGTCCAAACCATGGGACATTTTGACTCAAAGCTTGTGATATAAAAGTCAAAGTTTCTTTGGACATGGGGAAAGCATTAGTGCATAAAACAAGCTAATATACATGGAAAAACAACAAGTATTCCCCAAGGATTAGGGCTGATTTTTTTTTGGTTTGTTTTTGGTGAGTGGGATATAATCCTATTAAACCTGGATCAACTTATTCACATATAAATATTTAGCCCCAGTTATCAGACCTGCTTCCAGTTACTTGGTTTTATTGATGAAACTTACCTAGAAAATTCAGCCCTTCTTTTTTCTCTCCTTTCAAAGGATTAATTTTTGGAAATTAGTGTTACTGATCAACAAAAAAAAGTTCAACAAATGTTTTAGAAAAAAGAAAAGGCTTTCCAGATACATTTATTTAAACATTTAAAAATATTTTAAAATGCACAGAGCTTTCTAAATGTAATGGTGTCTTTCTGTAAACTATTTAGGATTATTTGGATTTTGAGAAATAGCAATATCTTTGGAACCAAATGAAGCAGAAAAAGAGAAATAAGATACCCGATGGACACCAGCCAGGCGAATGGAACCTGGAACTTTGTGCTCCACTGGGATTCAAAAATAATTGGAGTTTTCAGGAAAACCTGAAAAGATTTTCTACCATGTCCTTTATCTAGATTTTTTTTCATGGAGACAGTTTTTTTTCTCTTCCTTATGCTACTGTCAAGTTCAGATAGGAGTGCATAATTTTCAAAAATTCTTCTGTTACAATTTTCAAAAATGTCTTCTATTACACAACTGAGATAACCAACATAATCCTAGCACCTGGATTTCTGAGGCTGAGAATATTAAACTCAGTCTAAGCTGTGCACCCATACGGGGAATAAACTATGGCTGGGATAAAACAGGTATGCTGAAACACTGCTAGTTGAGTTTCAGAGTCAGTGTTTGGGATTTGGAGATAGATTCCAAATATTTGTGGTGTTTTTTTTTGAAAGGTTTCTTAGGGTGGAGGACTCTGGGATAAACTCAAATTTGCTATCCTATACTTCACTGCTTCAGAATGTGAACACTGTGTTGCTAAATTTTTATGGAGTGAGCTAATAGGAAAAAAATAAGTGTAGCATTACCACTAAATTAAGATGCTTAGATTCAACTAGGAACAGATAATATCATAAAGAGTTAAGATTTTACTGTGATTTTTCCCCCTAAATTTAAAATCTGGACACTCTATTTACAAGCAGTGTAATTGTTCCCTGCCCAAATTCCCTTATCTGCGCAATGGGAATAGAATTACTCATTTTGATATGTTATTATGTGATTTAAATGAATTAATAAAGAAATGATTCTAAAAAAACCTAACACTTTAGCACACCCATAAATGTTAATTGTTTCTAATATTTTTCTTAGGGGTATTCAGGGTGAGAAATCAATTCCACTTTTATCTCAACCCACTCTAATAATTGTGGAATAATGCAAGACCCAGTTTCAGCTGCCCAAACTTGGACTCAGCTCTTTATAAAACTAATACTGACTTCAACTGCATTTAATGGGAACTAAGTAAACCACTCAAAGTCATTAGGCTCTTTCATAACACAAACAGCAAAGAACTGAACAACATGTAAAAGTCAGAATGAGTCTTGAATTCAATTTTTAACTTCATAACTTTAAAATATGATATTACCCATCCTATTAAAGAACAGACACAGGTGGAAAATATTGCATCTCAAAATAATTGCTATTTTATGCATACATAAAATCAAGCCTATAGGTAAAAGATAACAACATAAAATTGTTTCATCTTCATAAATATGTATATTTGCACACAATCTTTTACATTTTTGTGGGTTTATGAATACATCCTGGACATGAATTTGGCATATATTTCTTATGTGTTTGTTTTTATGTTGTCTATCACTGGACCACAGGAAGCATTCCATGATGCTTAAAAGAAAATTAGTATCTACTCACAAATTTAGTTTCATGAAACAATGGATGTTGTATTTGAAGATGAAGGGCATACTGGGCCAAGTCATATGAGAAGCAAATCCCATCCTTTGGTCTTCCATCTGTTCTCTTTCCTTCATCTACACACACCCACCCACAATGTGCATACATGCACACACATTTGCACACTCCACAGACATAAAACATACATGACAATAAAGTCCATTCCACTCCAGTTTTTGAAGAGGAATTGCAATAATGCATTAAACTGGAAAAGCAACTACATTTCGTTGTGTACAAAATACACAGAGTTACTGAGATGACTGACTTCATTTTGAGAATTCCAGTATCCATATTTTAATTACTTATCTTATGATTTTTATTGTAGTTAAGGGGAAATGATTATAATACAATTAGTGTTTATGGTCTGGTCACTGCAACTTCTCCACCAAATTGCCGAAGTTCCTTCACTGTCCTTGTGTCACTTCTCACCTGCTGGTTCCTTCAGACTTCTGCATTCTCTCTCTCTCCTGCTGTTTGGAAGTTTCAATTTTGTCACCAGAGTTTAAGGGTTTGTCATCATTTGATACTGTCTCTTCTCTCATTTTGTTCAGGATCTACAAGGGTATAAAATTTGTGTGTTTTAGAAATCACCATATCACTGTATCATTGTCATCCCGTTGTTCATCGATTTACTGGAGCGGGTGCCAGTAACGTCTCCATTTGTTCCAGCCCTGAGATTTTAGCAGCCTCTCCTTACTTGTTTTTCCCAATGATTGGAGGCTCTTTTCAGGGTCAGGAGAATGAGACCTCTTATTGTTACTGTATTTGGCATATTGAATATGCCACGGGAAGCTTGCCAGGCTCTTCTGTGCATACAAGATACTCTCAGTAGCTTGCCAGGCTCTTCGAGAGGCAAATATGTGTGTGTGTGTGTGTGTATATATAAATATATTATGTATATGGGTCTTCTATCTCTTCTCTTTCATTCATAAAGGAAATATATATTTATATTTACATACATAGAAATATATATCTTTCATCCATGAAGCGAAATATGTATATTTCCCTTTATGATGAATTTTAGAAGTAATATTTTAGAAATAATGGTAAAAAACCAGAAGTGCATGAATTAACCAAGCATTATGCTGGACACTGGTGTTGTGGGTAAAGAAGACAGGCTAACCTTTACTACAAAGCATTTTAGAGAGGTGTTATTGATATAATCATACACAATAGGCAATTAGGTAATCTCATCTGAACCTGAATAGAGAAACCAGAGTTAAATATAAATGTCATTGTTGTACAAATTATGATTAAAGTAATCATCACAGAACCAGAACAATGAGAGAAGAAAGATTCTGTTGAACCAGGAAATTTAGGTTGCCTATATTCAAGGAAATCTGAGTCCTTCTTTCTGTACTTAACTTTGCCTCAGTATTTGCCTCAGCACCTCAGGTGGTGTTCAGTATTCCAGAGGAGGACAAGAGCATATTTAGCATCATTCTTCCTTGGACAGCTTTTGTACATCAGTGTCTATAAATACTAGTTTGTATGTCTATGTGAATTTAAGAAAGTGGAGTAACAATAAGTTTCTCCAAGGGGAAAACTGTTATAAATTGGGAAAGTATAAGTGGCAGTCAGAACCAGAAAAGTAGAGCAGTGTCATTGACAACAAGGGTGAAGAAAATTTCACAAGCTAGGAGTGATCAGTGATGTCAGGTGGTATTGAGAGGAAGATAAGAATGTAAAAACACAATTGGCTTGGGTAATTAGCTTATTGAAGTCATTCTAAAATCATGATCTAATAAAGGGTGAGGTGAACATCTTATTTTCAAAGCATTAGAAAGTAAACTGAAGTAGAGGGGTGGAGAGTGTTATTCAATTGAAGTCTTTGAGCTTAGCCTACTATTTTTAGAAGTTCTCTATTACAGAGAGGAGATTAGACAGTGGCTTAATGGAGAAGCAGGATCAAGGAAGGAATTTGTTTTAGGACAGAGGATATAGAAACATGTTTGTAATCAGAAGGGAAGATAGAAGAGGCAAGTGAAGGATTGAAGATGAAGGAACAGAGTTGATTGATGTAGCAACATCTCAGAGGACAGAAGGATGAAAGGCATCGTGATAACAAGTGGAGCAATTATTTTACAAAAAGACAAAGTAATTCTTCCACCGAGACAGAACAGACGGAGGAAAGCATGGGTACCAATGCAGAAAGAATATGAAAGAAGAGGAAGATAATGAACAAAACTGTTCCCAGTGAATCTTACGAAACGACACTCAACATCTGGTCATCTTCAGCCTAGGAAGAAAAAGATATTGGCTCATAGGACTGTGGGTTTGTTGTCAGTTCTAAGTCAGCATCAAGCAATCATTTTTATTACTGTGTAAGACAATTGTTCTTTCTAGAGTTAGAATTAATGAGGAGTTCAGATATGAGCCTTAGAAATGTTCTTGTTCATCTTCCCTTACCTGTACCTGCATTGCAAAGTCCTACTTCTCCCCATTTCATGACAACTCTTTACTGAAATCTGAGTAGTCTAACAAAGATTTCTTAGTCAATTACTGCTCTTCTTACAAGGAAGTACTTTGAATACCTTTTTTTATGTGGGTTATTGTAATGGTGAATTTATAAGTTCAGAAGGCAACTGGAGATATAAGCCAAAAATAAAAATACAAGACCTGGAATTCAAGTGATTAAGCATATACCTGCATATGAGCCTCTGGATTAAATCCCTGGTACCTCCTGAAACTCAAGCACCATTGGGGGTGGCCCTGAGTAACAAAATAGCAACAGCAATATAAAATAAAGATAAATAAAAATACCTGGGACAAGGTGAGTTTGAAATTTATTTGTCCATGATAATGTTGTGAAAATTAAGTTTATTATACTCTATTTGGTAATTATGAATAAGTAGGAGTTCATATTTGGATAAAAGTAAGTAAAAGTTATTTAAATGAATTAAGAGAAGTCCATGCTAATGAACCAATCAATTCTTAGATTTTATTTTTGATATTTACTTTTCCACATTATACACAGACCTAGTATAGTAATCTAAATCATATCTTTGGATTAGGTGAGGCCTCCACAATCTACATTTGGTGTGTCCCCAAATAAAAACAAAACAAAACAAAAGATAAGTAACATATGGGATTTATTCAGCATCTCCTCTGGAAGCCAGTAGTCCTGAACTTCCTGCAGACACTATGGCTTCTTTGGGCTCATGCCCTTTTTCTCAAACTTTGGTAAATATCAAAATTGCCCATCAGAAAGCTTAAAAAGCAGACAGAAGGCTAGGCTAATTAGGGTATTCCTAATTAACCTATTCCTAATTAACTATTGCGTCTGGTCCTTTCATGTGTTCACCAACCTCACTTGATTCTTTTTTTTTTTAATTTTTAAAATTTTATTGAATCACCGTGAGATAGTTACAAGCTTTCATGTTTGGGTTACAATCTCACAATGATCAAACATCAACCAAAGCTGAAGGCCCTTGGTGTCCGCCTGCCACTCAAGACCAGAAGGAAGCAGCAGTGTTTCTCTTCACCTAGCTCTTCAAAGTCAATGCAATCTCTTTCCTCTTACTTCCTGCCCAAGGAAGGCTTGGAAAGCAGCTCACTTTCTAGATATCAAAGCACTTCATCTGCTAATAAGCCCAAACGTTATTATTAATAAAAACACATCATTGGGTAGGTAAAGAATACTTTGGGACCAAATAAATTTTGTACACAATTTGCTTTTATAGTTCTACATGTAGAAACTTTCCTTCCTGAATTATGCTTTCTTCTGTTTCCCGAATTTTTTCATTTAAAAATGAGTCACTGTATGAATTTATATAATTTGCCTTAAACCGTTTTTGAACCAGGGGAGCTTCTGATGGCTAAGATGAAAGTTTTACACCCTGTGTTCAAGGATGACTACTAATTTAATCAACAACAGAAAACTCAGGGTGGTGATGTATTGTTGACCCCATGTGGAGTCTTATAGGCTGCATTTTCAACATGTGCATGCTCTGGGTTGTAAAACAAATTGGCTGCATGATCTGCAAAATTAAGTAGAGTAGGCACTACTTGGAATTTGCCTCTCTTAACAATTCTCTTTTAGCCTACGATTCTTTCCTGCTTATTTCTTGACATTAATGACTCTAGTTCATTTGATTACTATTATTTAACTATGATTATAATAATAGTATCTAATTTGTAGGAGTGTTGATAAAAGAAACAGAGTAATGTATAAAAACCTTTAAAGGATCCACTGACACATAAATTTCCCCACACACACAAATATGTTAGGTGCCTGAGGCCAAAAAGATAGTGCAAGAGGTGAGAGAGACACTTGCCTCACATATAACCATCACTGATTTAATATCTGACACCATATATGGTCCCAAGCACAGCCAGGCGTTCTCTCTCAGCACAGAACCATGAGTAAGTCCTGAGCACCACCATGTGTGCCCCACCTGCAAAAAAATACCCAGCTAAGTATACATAGCTGAGATAAAGATTTGCTCAAATTTATTTGTATATTGGTAAAAGAAAACTTATGAAAGGAAACAGGTGTAAGGTTTGATACAAGAAAAAATTCAACAAAGATGGAGGTCCAGATGATTACTGTCTAACCAAATTATCTTGCATGACCCAGGCCTGTCAATCACTGAATACCTCAAGAAGTTTAAGCCTTCAGTAGGAGCTTCTGGGAAGAAGCTGGTAGTTGTTTGGTAATCACACCCCTGGGCTCGGTGCAAGTTTCTCTTGAAAAGCACCTAGCAGTGTCTCTGCACCTATCATGGATTTTTCATCAGTTTTATCTGATTGCAGGTGAGAAGTACACGGGTATGACCCATATTGAGTCAATTATTTAGCATAATTAGTCAAGGGAATGTGGTTATTCTTCACGTTTCCTAGGTTAAGAAGTAATGTGTCAAGAATTCTATGGGCAAACGTGGTATTTTGGAAGTGAAAAGATGCACATAATTTCAGTTTATTCAAGTTCTAGGCTAAAGTATAAGTTTTATTTTTACAAATGATAAAAGGAAAATAAAGGAAATGAAAACCAAGTAGTAAAGGAATTATTTGTAAAGCATAAGGATCCTCAGGTTTTTGTCCAAGTAGTACTTGAAGATTCTGCTAATACAGTGTCAGCAAACAGCAACTTTTGTTCACAACCCTCAGGGGAATGGAGAAACTTTGCAGAATCACTCAGGCTACCACTTCATAATTTATGAAAAGATAAGTTTCAATTGTCTGCAAGAGATTTTAGAAGAGAAGACTTACCTTTGATTTTCTGTTTATACTCCTAGTAACTAAAATGCAAACTTTATTTACTTTACTTTAAATGGTTGCCGCTGTTCAGAAAAGTGTTTAAATATCTGTATCTATGAATTTTGTCTTCATTCTTTACTCTTGTCTCAGTGGGAATTGGAATGATTCCTGAAGATAGACTACAAAGAATTTTTAGTAGGTTTGGAGAAATGTTTCCTGCATTTTTTTAGGCAGGATGGTTGTAAATATAGAGCATCTCATGACCTCTTTGGAGCCTCTTGTCTGGGACAAAAGACCTGTTGACATAGGATAGTCTATGAGAAGACAAATGACCTTATGTTTCTCCAGACTATATCTTTAGTACATTCTTAAATCCTTCTAGTCAAGCAAGAAATGCAGTATGGTAGAGACATTTGTCTATGTTCATATGAAACAAAGCAGGAGATTTCTGTCTTCTCTTCAAAGGCTATGTGGCCTAGAAACAAAGAGGACATAATTTTTTAAAATTTTTTAAATTTTATTGAATCACCCTGAGATAGTTACAAGCTTTCATGTTTGGGTTACAATCTCACAATGATCAAACAGCCATCCCTCCACCAGTGCACATTCCCCACCACTAATATCCCAGAAATACCCCAACTTTCCCACCCTCCCCCTGCCTCTAAAGCAGACAATATTCCCCATATTCTCTCTCTACTTTTGGGCATTATGGCTTGCAACACAGACACTGAGAGGTCATCATGTTTGGTCCATTATCTACTTTGGGCATGCATCTCCCACCCCAACTGGTTCCTCCAGCCATCATTTTCTTAGTGATCCCTTCTCTATTCCATCTGCCTTCTCCTCTTTGCTCATGAAGCAGTATTCCAGCTATGGGGCAATCCCCTTGGCCCTTGGATCTATTGCCTTGGGTGTCAGCCTCATGTGATGCTACCCTACACTCCACAAATGAGTGCAGTCCTTCTATGTCTGTCCCTCTCTTTCTGACTCATTTCACTTAGCATGATACTCTCCATGTCTATCCATTTTTAAGCAAATTTCATTACTTCATCCCTCCTAGCAGCTGCATAATATTCCATTGTGTAGATGTACCAAAGTTTCTTTAACCAGTCATCTGTTTTAGGGCACTGGGGTTGTTTCCATATTTTGGCTATTGTGAACAGTGCTGAAATAAATATATAGGCACAAATGTCATTTCTACTGTGCTTTTTTGCATCCTCAGGATATATTCACAGAAGTGGTATTATGGGGTCATATAGAAGCTCAATTTCTAGTTTTTGAAGGACATTCCATATTGTTTTCCAGAAAGGCTGGACCAGTCGGCATTCCTACCAGCAGTGAAGGAGCGTCCCTTCGTCCCCACATCCAAGCCAGCACTGGTTGTTTTTGTTCCTTTGAATGTGTGCCAGTCTCTGTGGTGTGAGATGATATCTCATTGTTGTTCTGATTTGCATCTCCCTGATGTCTAGGGACATGGAGCATTTTTTCATGTGCCTTTTGGCCATTTTCATTTCTTTTAAGAGGAAACTTCTGTTCATTTCTTCTCCCCATTTTTTGATGGGGTTGGGTTTTTTTTTTCTTATGCTATTCTACTATTGTCTTGTATATCCTTGATATTAAACCCTTATCAGATAGGTATTGGGAAATATTTTTTCCCCTTCTGTGGGCTCTTTCTGTATTTTGGTCACTATTTCTTTTGAAGTGCAGAACCTTCTTAGTTTAATGTAGTCCCATTTGTTTATGTTTGCTTCCACTTGCATGGTCAGTGCTGTTTCATCCTTAAAGATGCTTTTAGCTTCAATGTCATGGAGAGTTCTGCCTACATTTTCTTCTATGAACCTTATAGATTCATGTCTGATATTGAGTTCTTTAATCCACTTTGATCTGACTTTTGTGCCTGGCATTAGATAGAGGTCAGAGTTCATTTATTTGCAGGTAGATATCCAGTTTTCCCAGAACCACTTGTTGAAAAGGCTTCCCTTGTTCCACTTTGCATTTCTTGCTCCTTTGTCAAAGATTAAGTGCTCATATATTTGGGGGTCTGGGGCAGGATACTCAACTCTGTTCCATTGGTCTGCAGGTCTGTTTTTATCCCAATACCATGCTGTTTTAATTACTACTGCTTTGTAGTAGAGTTTGAAGTTGGGGAAGGTGACGCCACCCGTCTTCTTTTTTCCAAGGATTGCTTTAGCTATTCGTGGTGGTGGTGGGGGGTTATTGTTCCATATAAATTTCAGGGTGTCTTGTCTATTTCTTTGAAAAATGTCATGGGTATCCTGATAGGAACTGCATTAAATTTGTATAGTGCTTTGAGCAGTATTGCCATTTTGATACTGTTAATTCTCCCTATCCATGAGCAGGGAATGTGTCTTCATTTCCTAGTGTCAAGGAGGACATAATTTCGAGAAAGAGAAAATTGAGTTTATATCTTGCTCTGGAGAGGTGGCTGAAAAAATGGAGGTAAATTGCTTTGCTTCTTAAATCTGCAGTTTTCTTAAAAAAAAATAGGTAGTAAAGTTATCCCTAACTATAATATATAAATGTCTAGTGTAGTGGTCAGCATTTGTTAACTTTTAAGAAAGGCAAGTGATATTTACGTCATCCTCAAAACCCAGGAAAGACAAATATCCAAACATTTTTCTTTTTGTAATATTCAAAGGAGCACATAATTTGCATGCAGGAGTGGAGGGCTTAATTCCTGCATGATCACTTGAGCATCTGGGAATAGCCCTCAAGTACTGCCATGGACCCAAAACTAAATTTATAATAACAAAGAATAACAGTAATCAGTACAAAATTAATGATAATAGAATATTATTTATCACCATTCAAATAGATTCTGAGCTGACAGCTCTTATTCATCAGCTTATTCATCTTTAGTACATCTCTATCTCATCCCCAATAACTTTTCTAGAACTAATATCCTCACTAAGGAGTGAGTTCTCCCAAATAATGAGTGGGCTTCTATCTATTCCACATGAAGCAGAGTACCTCCCTCCGGGGTAGTTTCCAGTAGCCTCCACAAAATATCCACACCATCTTACAGACCCATGCCACAGCTCCTGAAGCAGCAGATTTATTAACAGATTCATGAGGCTCACTGTTATGCTTCCTGTCATTCAGTGAAAATAGGCAGAGAAGAAAGAGAACAACCACTAGCGTACTCCCTCAGCAGCTTCCAGGGGTCTAACCACAAAAAATTCATCCCCAGCCCAGCAAGAACACTAGAAAACCAATTGTGGAAAAATGTAGAAGCCCACCAAGTTCCATGAGAGAAAATAATTTCACCAAAAGCATAAATAACACCAACAAGCTCAATAAATCCTCAGACAATGTATTTAGTGACAGCATGATAAAAATGTTCAATCAATTCAAAGAAATGCTAGCACAGGTAGTCAGCAAAGCACAAGGAAACTATGAGAGTAAAATTTAACAATTCCTACAATCAGAAATTACAGAAATAAAAAGCAGGGTAGTTAATATAAAGAACTGAATAGAAGTTCTGAATCACAGGATAACATCTGTTGAGCAAAAGATCAAGGAGTTCCAAGATGAGAAGGAAGAAATAACTACAAAACAGCAGAAGGTGGAAAAGAGTCTGAAAAGAAATGAACAGTATACTAGAGAATTATGGGATGAGCTCAAGGGGATTAATACAGGATCATTGGAGTCCCTGAAAATAGGAAGGCTAAAGTGATGAAGAAACAATTGTTAAAGAAATAATCAATAAGAATGTCCCAGAGTTGAGTATAGGCAGAAAAACTGAAGAGACCTGAAGACACTTTATGAAAACAGAATCAACTAGGAAAATTCTAAGACACATTATACTCAAAATTACAAAATCCAAAGACAGAAACAGAATATTAAAAGCAGCAAGATCAAAAAAGGAACTTACATATAAAGGAAGGTGTATATTATGTATAGGCAATCTGTCAAATGAGATTCTATGAGCCAGGAAAGAACAAAGGGAAATAGTACAAAAGCACAATGAAATGAACATCTCACCAAAAAATACTCTCTCCAACTAGATTGTCGTTCAGACTTGATGGTACAATACACAGCTTCCTGGACAAAAAATAGTTTAGGAAATTCATAGTCTTGAAACCAGTTTTTCGAGAAGAATTAAAGGAGATCCTTTAAAGGACAGGATGAAATATCTAGTATGTGGCATGAATGCAGTGATCACTAATGATGCCTCTGCTAGATTGAAAAAAGGTTCAAAATATGTAGCAATCAAGACACCCACGTTCCACCACTTCTGCCACCATGTAAGCTCATCTACCCGCCCAAGACTCATAATTAAACCTTGAAAAAAATTAACAGCAAAAATTTCTTAGGAACATCAGTCCCAGCTGAGACCTTTGGGGTGATTTCAGGAGTGGGACAGGCCAAGTTTCTGCCCTGCCAAAGCCCTGAAAGCTGCACTCACATCCCAACAGCTGCTGCCATGCTGACTGCCAGGGTCTGCCGCCTTACAGCTGAGCTCCGCAGAGATGCCAATCTGCTGAGAATTTCAGGTATACCAGTTGTGTGGGTTTTTTTTGTTTTTTGTTTTGGCTAAAACTCTGGGTCGGGCCGGGTTTTCAGCCCGGGTGCCCATGCCTCTGCAGAGCCGGTGGATGTGGAACGAGCGGGAACCAGAGACAGCTTTAGGAATTGGGGTTCCAGCAAGTGCTTGCACCCATGTATGGAGACTGTGAACTAACTTTGGCCACATGCTGTTCCAGGAAGGGAAATGATTCATTTTCAAACTTAAATCTTTGCGGACTTAATTACTATAATACAGAAATTGTAAACCGCGCGGCCGCTACTGCAGCCGCGAGACATTTTATCTCTTCATTCTCATCAGTGGAAAACTTATTATCAAATATTTCCCTGTTAATAGAGCTGTATTCTTAGGGGATAAATTCCAACAAAAATGGTGAGTCTGTTTTGAAACTCTAACAACAATAGTGAGTTATGTGTTGAAATCTGGAAAGTAATCAAGGTAAAGAGAAAAGGAAGTGAAATTATCACTCACGTACGGGGTGGGTTGGGGGGTGAGGGGTGAGATGTATACTTTTTTGTTTGTTTGTTTTGTTTTTGCTTTTGTTTTTGTTTTTATTGGTGGTGGAATATGGGCACTGGTGAAGGGATGGGTGTTTGAGTATTGTGTAACTGAGATATAAGCCTTAGAACTTTGTAACTTTCCACTTGGTGATTCAATAAAATAAATTAAAAAATAAATAAATAAATAAATAAATAAATAAATAAAAATGAGTCATCTACATGACTTGTATTAAAACTTCAAAAAAATAAATAAAACCACAAGACAAATTATTTTCTCAAAAAAATTTTCATCTATAAAAATAAAATCATGGTAATTTCTTACAAAAAAAATAAATAAAACTCTGGGTCTTCCCAGAATCAGGCTGGGTGACTTCTTCCCAATTCCCTGTATTTCTGAAGCTCCAGAAGCCACACCCACATTCCACTGCAGCCACCATGTAAGTCCACTACCCAGTGAAATATTCTGGATTTTCTAGCGTGCCAAGATAGCTACGCAATACCTCCTCATTGTGTGATACTAACATCCAAGTAGAATATTAGTATAGGAGCACACCAGATAAGATGGGAATGTAATATAGAATCCAATTAAACTCAACTAACATAAACATTAACATAGAAAGCCTAACTAGCAACAATAACTTAGTAAATCCTCAGACAAGGATTTGATTTCCTCGTGGTGAGTAAAACAATTTTCACAAATTTTCTTTTACTGGAGTATTTTTTTATTATTCCATTAGTCATTTAGTGATAGCAAGCAATATAAAATAAAATTATTTGGAGCCTGCTATGGGGGCAGGCTTCAGGGGTGGTTGGGAAAATGGAAACAATGGTGGGGGAAGGTAACAATGATGATTGGATTGGTGTTGGAATATTAAATGTCTGTAACAAATGCATCATGAACAACTTTGTAAACCACACTATTCAAATAAACTAGTGAAAACACATCTAGCAATCTATTATCACAAATTGACTTGTATTGATTTATTCTATGATAATATCATTTTTCATTCCTTTAATGAAAGGAAGCAAGAATATGAAATAAATTTATTTTATTCCTGGGAGTGGACATGCTGTGAGGTGGGACAGAATTTGGGGACATCGGTGCAGGGTGGTGGTATTGATGTTGGAACACTGTATGCCTGAAAAATTTCTATTATGAACAAATTTTGCAAATCACTGTGTTTTAAGAAATTTAAAGAAAAAATAATAAATGTTGGTCATTTTCAGCATATTTGCTTTTTATTTATTTATTTATTTATTTATTTATTGGGGGGGCACACATACTCGTGCTCAGGACTTACTCCTGGCTTTCAGCAAAGAGATTACTTCTGACAGTTCTTGGAGACCATATATGATGTCAGGGATTTAAATCAAGGTTTGCTGCATTTAAGGCAAGTTCCCTAACCTCTATATTGTCTCTTTGATGCATTACTTACTTTTAACATGAAGGTTCATGCATCAGTTAAATAAACTGGTAAGACTGTGTATTTCCCAACGCAGCCTGAAATCAAGTTATTGACTACTTCTTTGTAGTCATTTGTCTGTACCTCTTGAGTTATGAGTTTTACAACCTTCCATATTTGGTAGATTTGGTGCATACAAGAATTGCCACTGATCAGATTCATGGAAGTTACAGAGATAAAGGAAGACCAAGTAAGTTTAAGCTCACTATGGGCAATTACCCAGTAAATCCCATGAAGTGACCATTAGTGCACTCATAAACTCATTCGATTTTTGTGACTTGGGAACTAACCCCTGTCACCTTGAATCTCAGAGAAATGTTGGAACTTCAGTTGGGATGAGATCAACTCTTGATGCAATTTACAGAGAAGTCAGAGAAGGAGGATACTGAAAGACCTTTTGGTCTGAGATAAATCCCTACAAGTCCAATTGAGGTAAGTCATTACCCTGCTCCTAAATTCCCTTTGATCTCAAAGCCTGGAGCTCAAGTAACTTGTAACCCCGTGTTTGATGACCCATTAATCTCAGTCTGCGGGGAGTGTTTGCTCTTTGGAGAGGTAAGAAAGGTGGAGGGCTGATCTGCTGCAGTGCCAGTCTCTGGTCTCCACTGTAAGAAATAATTCAGGGAGAAACCAAAGTAGAAGCAAAGTAAGTTTATTGAAGAAAGCGAGTGTGTACCCTAGAAATAAGTATGGATACTCTCAAAGGAGAGTTTCACACCTGGTTTTTGCGTGAGTGTTTTTAAGAAGCTAACCGGGGGAGGTTGGGGGAGGTTCCTGAAGAAGGGAAAGTACATAATGGATTGAGTACAAATAGTATAATGTAAGTGGTACAAGCATGTTAATAGTTGGATGTATCAGTTATCATATCATATCATACAGTTACCATATCAGTTACCATATCATGCAGTTTAGATATAAACATATAATTATGCATCTAGGAAGTGTAGAAGTTAATATGTTTTAGAGTTTTAGTGAAAAGAAAAGTGAAATTTGGGTCAAGGTTCTATTCATTGCTTAGCCTTCAATAACTGGCTAAAATTGTTTTTCAGAATCTTCTTTATTTTTTTCTGTTTTTTATGTTTTATTTTTTTTCTGTTTATCAGAAAGCCAGAAACCTCAAGACTGTTGAGTCTTCAATAGAGATGATAATAAAGTATTAAATGAATTGAAAAAATGTGCAGAAGTTGACTTTTCAGAGATCGTTTGGAGCAATTTCTGAAATCACTTTTGACTTGTTTTATTTGAACATGAACAACGAGATATTCTAGAATACTTTATATGGTGATCTTTTGGGCATGAAGATTTCTAAAATTTGAGAAGTTTTGGGTGAAAATAAGTACCATGAAGCAATATGAAGGAAAAGAATTAATACTACTGATGATGTCTGAGCCTTATTCTTTTGATCAATTGACCAAATCTTCATACATTATTTCATATTAAAACAGCTGTGAAAGGAAAGTGAGTTCAAAATGGTGATAAATGCAGATACACATTTCATCACAGTTGGCAAGACATTTAGAATTAGAGGAATTATAGTTGAGTAAGTACAACGTATGGCATTTAATGGTGATTAAAAATTGGTGTCAGATGCAGTTTTTATACATTCCATTCCAGTATAAGGTCAATGCTGTCATCTTAACCTGTCGTGACAGTACCAGAAACCACCTCATTATCTCCATTATTGATTAAACTCCTCTCAATTCCCCTGTTTCAAACCAAAAATGACTGAAATGCATACCTTACTCCTTAATTCAAAACATTCTTATTCCATCTAGTTAGTGTCTACACAAATATATGGAAATATAATTCCAACACATAGAACACAATAGCCACTACTGTTTGAAAGTAAATATGTATGCCCTAATATTTGCATTGAGCAAAGTAATCCTCTAGAAATGCAAGCATTTAAGACAAGAACAAAAGAATTCCATTTAAAATATATATTTTAAAACTATTGAATAATGGTGATGTGCCATAGAACCTATAATAGTGGTTGGTATTCCCAATAAAGTATAATGGATCTTCAGAGGTCTCATGGCCAGGTTTTTTTATTCTGCTGCTTGAGAGTAAGAAGGTCTGTAAGGTCTTTTTTAGTCACTGTCACTGTCATCCCGTCGCTCATCAATTTGTTCAAGCGGGCACCTGTGACGTCTCTCATTGGGAGACTTATTGTGACTTATTGTTACTGTTTTTGGCATATCCAATACGCACGGTAGCTTGCCAGGCTCTGCCATGCGGGCTCCATACTCTCAGTAGCCTGCTGGGCTCTCCGAGAGGGGCGAAGGAATCAAACACGGGTTGGCCGCATGAAAGGCGAAAACCCAACCACTGTGCTATCGCTCCAGCCCAAGGTCTTTTTTAGTAAATAAGTAAATTATCTTAACATTTATTATTATAGGAATGAAAACCCAAAACCTCTTTAGTGGAATACAATGAGGATATTCTATAAACACAAATTTAATGCCTGATGTTGCGAATATTTTTGTCCCTCATTTATTTTAATAATTCATCCCTGAATGTGTATTATGCCGGCTAATAACTAATTTATTTCTGGGTAACATAACCTATGAAATGCCAGAAAGGAAGACATGATCATGATTTTTCTCAGATGCTTGAAAAAAAATTATATATACACAGTAAGGAGAGATGGTCTGATAAGCACTACATGGCAGCATCGCTCTAAGGAAGAAAATAGCATGACTAATTTATCAGCTACATCACTGACCATTTTTAGCTGTGTGCTGTGAAGGTGAACACACTGGCCATGTGTTTTTTTGTACTGATCAGTCCTCACTTACACTACAATGGATCATTAGTTTTTCCAAGAAGATTTTTTGTTGGTTTGGGGGACTATACCAGGAGGTGTCAGGGCTGAAGCTCAGATCTCCAGCACAGGAAGCACACACGCTAGCCCTCTCAGCCCATCGAATAATTATTTTTTAAATTGACAGGGTGTTTATTTCCTAACACTAGAACAAAGAAATATTTATCGGGTGCAGAGACTTTATGTGTGAGGGAACAAGTCTTCACTAAAGGAATATGCCATAAAAGTAGGCAGAGTGTAGTCTTAAAGAGTGTTTGGCCATGACAGATTTCAACTATGTTGTGAAATAACATCTTTCTGCTTTGTGGTTCTCAAGTGTCCACTTTCAGTAACTTTTCTGGTCTGTATATAGGCCCATTTGTTCTAGAACAATATTAATAAGGATTGAAAAAGAATGCTCTGAAGGCAGTCAGATGTACTTTCACTTTTCATTCTAAACATTTGTTCCTTGATACCATTTCTACATGTTGTAGGTTAAACGTTTCCCCCATTTAGAACACCAAGTAAAATGTGGTCGGAGGTCATGCGGGGGGAAGGGTGATGCGTGCCGAATACAGACTAGAGACTGAACACAATGGCCACTCAACACCTTTATTGCAAACCACAACACCTAATCAGAGAGAGAGAACAAAAGGGAATACCCTGCCATAGTGGCAGGGTGGGGTGGGGGGAGACGGGACTGGGGAGTGGGGGAGGGATGTTGGGTTTACTGGTGGTGAATGGGCACTGGTGAAGGGAGGGGTTCTTGAACTTTGTATGGGGGAAACATGAGCACAAAAATGTATAAATCTGTAACTGTACCCCCAAGGTAATTCACTAATAAAAAATAAAAATTTAAAAAAAATAATAGCCAGAATCTGGGAAAAAAAAAAAACAAAAAAAAGTACCCGAGAACAGATGACTGGTTAAAGAAACTTTGGTACATCTAAACAATGGAACACTATGCAGCTCCCAGGAAAGATGAAGTCATGAAATTTGCATATAAGTGTATCAACATGGGGAGTATCATATTAAGTTAAATGAGTCAGAAAGAGAGGGACAGACATAGAAGTATTGCACTCATTTGTGGAATATAAAGTAACAAAATGGGAGACTAACACCCAAGGCTAGTAGAGATAAGGATCAGGAGGATTGCTCTATGGCTTGGAAGCCGAACTCACATGCTAGGGGGAAAGGCAGCTGAGATAGAGAAGGGAACACCAAGTAAAGGATGCTTGGAGAGCCTGCTCTGGATGGGAGATGTGTGCTGAAAGTAGACTATAGATCGAACATGATGGGCGCTTAATACCTGTATTGCAAACCACAACACCCAAAAGGAGAGAGAACAAAAGTGAATGAATGCACCCTCCTCTTAGGCTGGGGGGATTGGGTGGGGGTGGTGGGAGGGATACTGGGAATATTGGTGGTGGAAAATGGGCACTGGTGTAAGGATAGGTACTCTCTCATTGTATGACTGAAATGTAAGCACGAAAGTTTGTAAGTCTATAACTGTATCTCACGGTGATGCATTTAAAAATAAATAAAAAATCTGACTGCTAAAAAAAAAAAAAACATTTTCCCCATTTACTCTCCCATCCCTGGTCTCTCTCCATTCCCCTTCAAAAAAGAAAGAAAGAAAGAAAGAAAGAAAGAAAGAAAGAAAGAAAGAAAGAAAGAAAGAAAGAAAGAAAGAAAGAAAGAAAGAAAGAAAGAAAGAAAGAAAGAAAGAAAGAAAGAAAGAAAGAAAGAAAGAAAGAAAGAAAGAAAGAAAGAAAGAAAGAAAGAAAGAAAGAGAGAAGAGAGAGAGAGAGAGAAAGAAAGAAAGAAAGAAAGAAAGAAAGAAAGAAAGAAAGAAAGAAAGAAAGAAAGAAAGAAAGAAAGAAAGAAAGAAAGAAAGAAAGAAAGAAAGAAAGAAAGAAAGAAAGAAAGAAAGAAAGAAAAAAGGAGAGGGGGAAATATGTCCCTAGGTAGTTTTGTTGAAAATAGTCTTTGCAGATATAACCAAGTTAAAGTAACTAGAGTGAGCATATTCTCATATTATTAGTGTCCTTATGAGAAGAGAAGAGACCCAGAACTAGAAGCATGGAACAATGTGATGGTCACACACCAAGGTATGAAAAAAATCTCCAGGAGTATCAACCATAGAACAGTTCCACCCCTAGAACCTCCAGATAAATATAACCCCAGTGATGCCTTGATTTAATATTTCTAGACCCCAGAAGGGTGAAACATTGCATCTCTATCATTTAATATCACACAATCCGTGGGTTTTTGTTAGAACAGCCCTAGAAAATAAATCCACTACCTAAATTTAGATCTCTAGAGTGAGAAATACTAAGCTAGTAAATACACAAACAGGAGTGACTAGTTTATGCTAAGGTTGTTTATCATGTATGCAAATATTCTACACATCCATTCACCAAAAAAATAATATTTTGATATAGTTAAGTTATCACACTTGTCTCACTTCAACCAGATGGCCCTATGTTCTCCTTCCTCCTGCATATAGCAACCAGTAATCCCATGACATCTTCAAAATACCCCAGTTTAAAAGATGGATTTTGTTTACTCTATGTGTACTCTACCCAACGCTCATCAAAATAAGAGCACACAAATTTTGCTCAGTAAATTTCATTTAAAATTGATTTCTAATGCCACAGCCAAAATTCCTCCAACACTGCATTAAATTAAAAGTTCAAAGTTCCTGAACTTGATGTCACTTTGAACTTAATCTTCTCTAAACCCACAAATCTAGGTAACTCATCCAGATCACTCTCCTTGGGAAATAACGCTTCAACGTGTTCACATAAACACAAGTATGAAAAGGAAGAGGAAGAAGAACTAATCAATTCAAATGCAACAGAGGGATTCATTTTGAACCCAGCAATTCTTTCTAGATATTGCAAGGCAATCAAGGCCAGCCATGTGGACCGGATCTGAGGTACAGCCTTTATTCCCCAGTCAGCTTGAGATTTCTGGATCCCAGAATGGTGAAGCGATGCTTTTCTATTATCTAGAGTCACCCAGTCTGTGGGCTGTTGTTAAAAGCATGCCTAGGGAATACGAACTCTAAATTTAGATTGCTAGAGTGGGGATTATTGGCCCAGTAAACATAAACAGCACGACTAGTCCATGCTAGTGTTGCATATATTAAGAAACACTGAAGCAATGTGCCTCAGTCTTTTTCTTACCCTGGGCCCCTTCTAGCTGTGTTTCCTTCTTGTGGTACCCCGGTTCTACTTGTTGGTCCCTGAGTCTCATGCCAATGCTCCCCAATTCACACCATTTTCACCTGTGGTCCTTTTGGGATACCCTGCCACTCCTTTGAGAAGTATCACGGTAAGCTGTTCCTGACCTTGAATAGACTTGCTTTTGTCTTCAATCTTCCTCATTTGAAAATCGAGGGCCAAAATAATAGGAACACCTTGAGCAAGCTGAAAAGCACTTTGTGTGCTTCATGTCTTGATGATGGACTTGTACTGAGTTTTCTGCTAGTGTCAGAAGAAAAATATTCGCTCCCATTTTTTTTGTCAGATATTGGTTTTCTATATTACCAAGTCAAACTGCCTTGAAGTGAACAGTATGAAATATGACTTTCACAATATCCACAAATATTTCCCCACTCTTTGTTAGCTTTCCCTACATGCCGTGTTCAATTTAGAGTGAAGAATATGACACTGCTTTCTCCTAGTAACTGATTTTGGCCTAAAGTCTGGCTTCTGAAGTTAAGTTGGAGCTCATGGCTTCATTATGTACTTATTTCTGTCAAGCAGATGTCTCCAAAAGTAGTAAGAAATTCTGTGAACTGCAATATAACAGACACGAGGTCACTGGTACTGTGTCAGTGTGAGGTTTCCTGGGGTATCTGTTAATGTACTGTGGCACAATTGCTCGCATTATGACCCTTGGTGCTCCTCCATTGCAATGACAATATTATAGCATGATTAGGTTTAGGGCTTTGGGTCTTCCTCTAGGTGGTGAATTCTTCATATTTTAAATACATTTCACTTATATTTTTGTTCCCGATGTTTTCCAAATACTATAAAATCAGTGATACTTGAGGCCAAGATAGTACTGAGGTTAAGGTACCTGAGACAGTTAATTCTGGTTTAACACTTGGTAAATTCACGAACACTTCATATGTTCCCTTCCCACTTCCCTGGCACCATCAGAAATGATCCCTTGAGCACAGAATCATGAGTAAACCCTGAGCACCATTGGGTATGACCCCCAAACAAATAACAAGAACAACAACAACAACAAATCTAATATTATTCTTTGCATATTTGTTGAATAAATGAGTAGTGACTTTTCTAGTCAGTGATCTTATACACTGGCTTTCTAATATGTCAATTTAGCTATGTTTTAAGATTTCCCTTTTCCAAAACTTTTATTTTAAATGATCTCTGAGACACTTTTTTTTGCATAAGATGTAGAGGGTAGAATAGGGAAGTGGCAGAAATTTACTCTTTAATGCTCAAAGGGTGAAACAAAGCTAGAGATCATTTTTATCATTCATAATCAGTGTTGCTAATCTGCAGACTTACTTCTTTGGTACAGGAAGATATACATGCCTGAAATGAACTAGGCTTATTCATGTGACTCAAGTCTTAGATGTTCTCCAGTTTGTAAGTCTCATATTTGTTAAGCTTTATCATGAATATTGGTGTGTTCTATGGAATTCTCAATACTCCAGCCTTTTCCCTAATCTACTCTCTCTCACTCTCTCTCTCTCTCTCATCTGTCTCTGTCTCTCTATCTGTCTGTCTCTCCCTCTCTCCCCCTCTTTCTCTGAATTTGGCTGGCTCTGTGCTAAGGGATCACTCCTGGTAGTGCTTAAAGGGACCATATGGGATGCAGGGGTCTAACCTGGTCATCCATGTGCAATGCTATTTTCTTACCCACTATACTATCTCTCTGGCCCAATCACTCTCTTGCCTCAGACAGTGGACCTGAAACTCCAGGTTCAGTTGTAGTGACAATGGCTTTACTGAGACTTATTAACCCTCACAAATGGGTGAGGTCAAATCTTTATGAAAAATACTTTAACACAAACAAGCAAGCACAGACACATTTATATGTGTAAGTAGACAAGGGTATTTAGATCCTGGTGATTATACTTTTCCCATTGAACCATGAATGAGACCATCTGAGAGCACTTACCTTTCTGAGTCTGTGAATAAAGCAGCATGAATATACTAACAGAAAGGCAAGACTGTTTTAAATAATATTATAAATAAAACTAATATATCTTTAAACAAAACTCTAGGAGTAGGAGAGATAGTATAGCAGGTAAGGCACTTGCCGTGTGTGCGGCTGACTCAGGATCAATCCCAGGCACCATATATGGGCTCCTGAGCACTGAGCCAAGAGTTATCCTTAAGCACAGCTAGTATGTCCCCCCGCCATAAATAAAATCCTAAGCAATTAATTAAGCATATCTTTTTTGCTGCATCAAAATCTAGTTCTGCTTAGTATGATAAAAAGGCAGTCTTTTCTTTTAATTTCAATTTTTTATTAAGACAGCATGGTTTGCAAAGTTATTCATAGTTGATTTTTAGGTATACCGTGTTTCAGTAGCAGTCCCACCATCAGTGTCAACTAGAACACCCAGTCTGAAGAAATTTTAGTCATGCCAAGAGGTAACTTTTGAGGAAATAGAAATTCAAACAGCAGATGGCAGAAGAAAGAGGACAGGACCCGCAGACCACATTCACAGCCACACCAGCCTACTAGTATTCCATTGCTATAAACTAGTCCCACAGCACCACATACAAGCTAGCAATAGTGCTGGTGTGAGAAGTGCAGTTACGGATGGCCTAGCCCGTGTCACACGGATGGATACTCCATTGTGGGAAGGAAGCATGAACAATTACAGAACCCAGCTCATTCTTAATGCCATGTGGGCAATTTTGTAATAGAATGTTTTATTCTATTTGAAACAATCAATCATCTTTATTTTGAATTGTCGCCCAGTTCCTGGTATGCTTAAAGAATTAAAGTTAGTGTATAAAGAACCACGGGGAAGAGTCACCAACTGTGAGAAGAGCTGTTCCAGCATTGCCTGAAGCAAGGGGAAGCAAGGTGGCTTGCTGTCTCTTTAGAAGATGACCTGACCTTTGTGAATCAAGCTGAAATCAAAATGTGCATTTGAGAATTTTCCACTAATTGCCAGCAGCAGTAACAACCAAGTGCCATCTGAATGTGACTTTTACATTCAGATGTAGGTCCAACTCCTGGCTGCAACAGACTCACCGATATTTGATCCCTCAGTTTCTGGAGGTTGACTGCTATAGAAATGAGCACCATTGGTCTGAAGGAAGCAGAGATGCACCAGTTTTTATTAATACCTTTGGGAATAATTTGACTGGCTCTGTTTATAGGCCTTTCTTCCTGACCTCCAGATTTGGCAGCTTTTGTGGAGAAATCAGAGTCAAGTGTCAATTCAAATTCCATTCTGAAGTCCTAAAATATGTTTTACGTTAAGTAGTTTCAGGTTTCCATATAACTAAACATCAGTTTCAATTTAGAAAAAAACATCAACAAATTAGACCTCACGTATGTTTATATTTCCTTTCCTTTTATTTGTTTGTAGATAAAATTATTTATTTCCTTTTCTCCCCTGCAGATTTGATTTCCTATTTTGGCACTTTCCCCCTCATGCTGCTTTCCTAGAATGATTTAATGGAAGTCACAAAACTATCAGAGAGGCAAGATTTAGTAAGGACTGTGAGTAATTCAATGAGCTGTACATCTGCTGAAAATCTCTTTCAGCTAAAATCAGCACTTCTCATAAATTTTTGACTGGCTTTATTGGAAGATTATTGTCTTTAGAGAGGAAACAACTAGCACTATTATTTTGTATTTAATTCTAATCAACAAAGATTTTTTTTGTTCATTTATGTCAAGATAAGGAGAGATTCAGAAGATATTACTCTTGCCAATATATGGTTTTAATGTTTCACTGGAGAAGATATTAAGCTCAAACAGACCTTTGAACTAGTTCTTAGATACATAGATATCTACTAGTCGGTAAAAAAAATCCAATAAATAATTTAAGGCAAGAAAGAATTCCAAACTGTTGAAAGCTTTCAAAAAGAAAATTTTGCAACCTAACCACAAGCAAATGATCCAGAAAAAAAAAGAGAATCTCAAAAAAAATAATGATTTAAAAATAAACCTGCACACTTCAAGGGCACTTGTAATAATGAAATAATTTTATATAATCAGAAATAATTATAGGAGACTGCAATGAAACTGTACATTAGAAATAGCTATACACCCTGAATCAACAGAACTTTCTGAAATTTTAATAGATCTTCTATACACAGACACTGACCAGCTGGTACAGAAGATGCAAAACCGTCGTGTTTTTTGTATTCAGTGATTTCCAATTAGCTTTCAAGGAAATTAAAGTATAGCTCTGAGGGCCAGAGAGGTGGCTCAGTGGTAGAACTTCTGTCTTGCATGTGTGAGGTCCTGAATTTGATCCCTTGCACTGATGGGAGCAGGGAGAATTTCATATACTTTTTTTTAAGGAGAAAATTTAAAAAATAAAGAGTTCATGGCTTCATCAAGTGATTTCCTATTAGAAAAAAAAAGTGAGAAATAATAGTGTTCCAATTCTTATTTCAGTTTAATTTTTACCACAAAGAATGACTTAGATTTACAAGATAAAATTTTAACGTGAAGCCTTGCATTTAAATCAATCTACTATGCTAGTGAATATGTGACTTAGTAGCTATTCATATAAAAGCGTTTTATACCGCTATAAAATCAATGTATGATAGTAGAGTGACAAGGCATTCAAAATAATATAAATGTAGCTGCTGCTACTAGAAAGAAATCTCATAAATTGAAATGAAGCATCAAATGATGTCACTTAAGAGCTGAACTTGTTAGGAAGTCTTTCAAACGCTAGCAGTCAGTCTTGGTATGTGATTCTTTTCCATTGATTAGGGGAATGCGATTGTTTAGAGGATAAGTTACTGGGACCCTGAGCCGCCCCACCTCTCCAAACACCATACCATGGGACCTTGAGCCACCCTCCAGTGCCACTCCCCGTTTTCTCCCTTTCCCAGGTCAGTAATCGAACCCAGGAGGCCGCTTCCCCTGCACCCACACCTCAGGTGTCTCCTCAGACCGAGCCACCCAACCTCCTTGAGTACCATCCCAACCAGCCCTGAGCCACCCTCCAGAGAAGCTTCCAGGTTGTTCCCTTTCCCAGGTTTCTGCCCTCCACAACTGGCAACCCACCCACATAGCTGTAGTGGGCGTGACCTTTGCAGAAGTGGGCGTGGCCTATTTGGGGGCGTGTTGCTGATCACGGGCCACAGTTATTTTCCCCTTTCCTGGCACTTGGAAATCACATCTTCATTTCTATGACCTAATTCTATGGAGATTATCCTGGGCCTCTCAAACACATTAGGACAATAGTCTAGTAGTATATTCCAATTGCACCATAATAATGGTGTCATTAGAAGCTCTACAAGTCCAATATAAAATAACACATCCTCCAAAGCTTCACTAGAGACCTCACCTAAAGCAGCTGAGGAGCATCTGAGAAGAACAGGGCAATACTGATAGTGAACTGGAAGGTTCCATCACCATACTGCCACAAAAACAGAAAGAAACAATGCAAATCTCCACAATAAGGAGAAGATGATAAAAAGGGTCCAGGGACCTCAACAAATATTACCGACAAATACAATCTCTCTGATAAAGAATTCAGAGATGAGAGCTCAAAGAAATGGCTCAACAGACATCCAGGAAATTAAAGGAGTATGTGAAAGAAACAATGGAACGGACAGCCAAGAAAATACAGGAAGAAATGAGAGCAGAAATGAAAAAAAGCTACAAAATGAAGCATCAGAAATTAAGGATTCTGTAGATGAAAATTTAAAACTCAGTGTTTGCCCTCAATAGTAGAATGGCCACAGCCAAAGACAGAATCAGTGAACTAGAAGACGAGCTGCAGGAAGCTTACAGGCAACAACAAGCAACAAACAACAAGGAAAAGACCTAAAAACAGCTCTTAGGCGAATCAGAGACCTGGAAGATGATTTTCAAGAGGAACAACATTAGAATCATCAGACTACCAGAAGGACAGGGAAACAACCCCAATGAAAAAGCCACAGTTAAAAATATCATTGCTGAAAAGTTCCCAGAGCTGGAGAATGCAGGCATCCAGATCCAAGAAGCCTGAAGGGTACCAGCTAAAAGGGACCCTAGTAAAAAGACTCCAAGACATATCATAGTCAGAATGATGGATGCCACAGATAGAGACAAATACTGCAAGCAGCAAGGTCAAAGAAGGAAATCACATACAAGGGAGCACCCCTTAGATTAACAGCAGACTTATCAGAGAAAACCCTCCAAGCCCTAAGACAATGGGGGGATATAGTGAAAAAACTCAATGAAATGAACGCCTCACCAAGAATACTTTATCCGGCTAAACTCTCACTCTAACTCAAGGAACGATACACTATTTCATGGATAGACAACAGTTTGGGAACTTCATAGACTCAAAACCAAATTAAAAAGGACTAAAGGGGCTATTGTAATACAAGAAAAAGCCCTACAAGCACAACAACCTCTACAGAAAGATGGCACAAAACCCATGACAATAAGCTCTCTCATGTCAGTGGTCTAAATGCACCAATTAAGAAACACAGAGTGGCAAAATAGATTCAGAAACTTAACCCAACATTCCGCTGCCTACAAGAAACACATCTGTTTTTTAAAAAATAATTTATTAATTTTTTAATTAGTGAGTCACAGTGAGGGTACAGTTACAGATTCACACATTTTCGTGCTTGTTTTTCCCTCATGCAATGTTCGAGAGCCATCCCTCCACCAGTGTCCATTCTCCACCACATTCGAATAGTCAGAACAAACACAGACTCAAAACTGAAGGATGGAAAACAATCCTACAATCAAACAACTCCCTCAAGAAAGCTGGGGTGGCCATACTAGTATCCAACAACATAGATCTCAGGTTGAAAAAGATTGGAAGAGACAGCGAAGGCCAATTTTTACTAGTCAAGGGATATGTACAGCAGGAAGAAATCGAGCTCCCATTTGACCCAGTAATACCACATTACTGTTACTATATACTACTCCGGAATATATCCTGGAGATGTGAAAAAGTATAGTAGAAATGACATCTGCACTTACATGTTCATTGCAGCACTGTTTAAAATAGACAGAATCTGGAAAAAACCTGACTGCCCAAGAACAGATGACTAGTTAAAGAAACTTTGGTACATCTACACAATGGAATACTAGGCAGCTCTTAGAAAAGATGAAGCCATGAAATTTGCATGTAGGTGGAGCAAGATGGAAAGTATCATGTTAAGTGAAATGAGTCAGAAAGAGAGGGACAGACATAAAAAGATTGCACTCATTTGTAGAATATAAAGTAACAGAATGGGAGACTAACATCCAAGAACAGCAGAGATAAGTACCAGGAAGATTACTTCACAGCTTAGAAGCCAGCCTTGCATGCTGGGGGAAAAGGGAGTTCAGATAGAGAAGGGACCAACAAGTAAAGGGTGCTAGGAGGGCCCTCTCAGGACGGGAGAGACGGACTAAAAGTAGACTACAGACCAAACATGATGGCCACTTAATACCTCGACTGCAAACCACAACACCTAAAAAGAGAGAGAGAGAGAACAAAAGATAATGCCCTACCACAGAGGCAGGGTGGGGTGGGGTGGGGGGAGGATGGGATGAGGGTGGTGAGAGGGATGCTGGCACCATTTATGGTGGAAAATGGGCATTGGTGGAGGGATGGGTACTCAATCATTGTATGACTGAAACGTGAGCATGAAAATTTGTAAGTCTGTAACGGTACCCCCATGGTGATTCACTAATGAAAAAAAAAAGAGGATAAGTTACTATGGTTAATAAGATGACAAGGAGCAAGGAAAATATGACAGAGCAACCCCAGTGATGTCACTAAAATCTTGCTTAGAATTCTCTATCTCTTAATTCACCTGTGATAAAATCAGACTCAAATTCAGTGATTTACATATTCATACAAAAATCATAAAAGATAAAAATCCAGTCAATTTAAAATAATAACCAGAAAACAAATTGAGAAGTCAACCTAACAAAAATTACTTTCTTAAAACATTTGGTAAAGACTTGGGGGGATAGTACAGCAGGTAAGACACTTGCCTCGCCTGTAGCTGACCCGTGTGTGAACCTCCGCACTACACACCATGTTTCCAGGCACCACATCCCCCACGCACTACCAGAACTACTGCATGGGGGGATTGAATGCAGAGCCAGAAGTAAGCCTTGTGCACCAACAGGTGTGGCCCCAAAACAAAGACCAAAAAAAAATGAATTAAACAAATTAAAATAAAATGGTTAATAATAATTAAAAACTCTTGCGATAATTGATTAAAGGTGAAATATGGCGTGAATTACAAATCAGGGATAGAAAAGAAGATGTTATAGTTTTATGTCAATCATTAAAAGTCTAATTAAAATGCTTTGTTATTTATAAATGAGGCAAAAATTGGTTCAAGACAAACCTTATTTTTACACACCATAACTTTATTCCACATTAAGTCTTAAAACAGACTTATTTATACAAAAATGAAATAATAGAATTTAAGAGTCATGATAAATAATTCCTAGTAAGAACTTTTGTATTGTAGCATTTCAATAATGTGGACTATATTACCAGGACTAAAAATGGTATTCATTAAAAAGTATTTATTAATATATTAAATAAGTGATATGCTCATGACAATACTATTTAGTTCTTGTATATATGATAATTTAAATATTCCTTTCACAAGTCTTTACGCCACAAAAAAGGAGAACCTAAAAGAAATGGATGGATTCCTTGATTCCTATAATCTCCCAACACTGAAGAAAGAAGACCTGGAATACCTGAATAGACCCATCAATGTTAAGGAAATTGAAACGGTAATCAAAAACCTCCCCAAAAACAAAAGCCCAGGCCCAGATGGTTTCACTGGCGAATTCTTCCAAACATTTAAAGAAGACCTATTGCCTGTTTTCCTCAAACTTTTCCAGGAAATTGAAAAAACAGGAACTCTCCCAAACAGTTTCTATGAAGCACATATCTCCCTAATACCCAAAGCAAACAAAGACACCACTAAGAAAGAAAATTACAGACCAATTTCCCTGATGAACACCGATGCGAAGATCCTCAACAAAATACTAGCAAATAGGATCCAACAACTCATCAAAAAGATCATACATCACGACCAAGTGGGATTCATCCCAGGGATGCAAGGATGGTTTAACATTCGGAAATCAATCAATATAATCCAGCATATCAACAAAAGTAAAGATAAAAACCATATGATCATATCAATAGATGCAGAGAAAGCATTTGACAAGATCCAACATCCTTTCATGATGAAAACCCTCGCCAAAATGGGGTTTGGAGGAACTTTCCTCAAGATAGTCGAAGCCATCTATCACAAGCCTACGGCAAGCATTATCCTCAACGGGGAAAAACTAAGGGCCTTTCCTCTGAGATCAGGCACAAGACAAGGATGCCCACTCTCACCACTGCTCTTCAATATAGTACTGGAAGTACTTGCGATAGCTATTAGACAAGAAAAAGAGATTAAGGGCATCCAGATAGGAAGGGAAGAAATCAAACTCTCACTATTTGCAGACGACATGATACTATATCTAGAGAAGCCTAAAACCTCTACTAAGAAACTCTTAGAAACAATAGACTTATACAGTAAAGTTGCAGGCTACAAAATCAATACCCAAAAATCCATGGCCTTCATATATGCAAACAATGAGGCAGAGGAAAGGGACATGAAAAAAGCAATCCCATTCACAATCGTGCCCCAGAAAATCAGGTACCTCGGAATCAGCTTAACCAAGGAAGTAAAAGACCTTTACAAAGAAAACTACATAACGCTACTCCATGAAATCAAAGAGGACATGAGGAAATGGAAACATATACCCTGCTCGTGGATAGGGAGAATCAATGTTGTCAAAATGGCAATACTCCCTAAAGCATTATACAGATTCAATGCGATCCCTATAAGTATACCCATGACATTCTTCAAAGAAATGGATCAAGCAATCCTAAAATTCATATGGAATAACAAACGTCCAAGGATAGCTAAAACAATTCTTGGGAAAAAGATGATGGGAGGCATCACCATCCCCAACCTCAAACTTTACTACAAAGCAGTAACAATTAAAACAGCATGGTACTGGAACAAAGGCAGAGCCGTAGACCAATGGAACAGGGTGGAATATCCCTACACACAACCCCAAATGTATGACCATCTAATCTTTGATAAGGGAGCAAGAGATGTGAAGTGGAGCAAGGAAAGCCTCTTTAACAAATGGTGCTGGCACAACTGGACAACCACATGCAAAAAAATGGGTTTAGACCTTGACCTGACACCATGCACAAAAGTCAGATCAAAATGGATTAAAGACCTCAACATTAGACCACAAACCATAAGGTACATTGAAGACAAGGTCGGCGAAACCCTCCACGATATTGAAGATAAAGGTATCTTCAAACGTGACACGGAACTAAGCAATCTAGTAAAAACAGAGATCAACAAATGGGACTACATTAAACTTAAAAGCTTCTGCACCGCAAGAGATACAGTGACCAGAATACAAAGACTATCCACAGAATGGGAAAGGATATTTACACAATACCCATCAGATAAGGGGTTGATATCAATGGTATATAAAGCACTGGTTGAACTCTACAAGAAGAAAACATCCAACCCCATCAAAAAATGGGGCGAAGAAATGAACAGAAACTTTACCAAGGAAGAAATACGAATGGCCAAAAGGCACATGAAAAAGTGCTCTGCATCACTAATCATCAGAGAGATGCAGATCAAAACAACTTTGAGATACCACCTCACACCACAGAGACTAGCACACATCCAAAAGAACAAAAGCAACCGCTGTTGGAGAGGATGTGGGGAGAAAGGGACCCTTCTTCACTGCTGGTGGGATTGCCGACTGGTTCAGCCCTTCTGGAAAACAATTTGGACGACTCTCAAAAAATTAGATATTGAATTCCCATTTGACCCAGCAATACCACTGCTGGGAATATATCCCAGAGAGGCAAAAAAGTACAATCGAAATGGCATCTGCACATGTATGTTCATCGCAGCACTGTTTACAATAGCCAGAATCTGGAAAAAACCCGAATGCCCCAGAACGGATGACTGGTTGAGGAAACTTTGGTACATCTATACAATGGAATACTATGCAGCTGTTAGAAAAAAGGAGGTCAAGAATTTTGTAGTCAAGTGGATGGGCATGAAAAGTTTCATGCTGAGTGAAATGAGTCAGAAGGAGAGAGACAGACATAGAAAGATTGCACTCATCTATGGTATATAGAATAACAGAGTGGGAGACTAACACCCAAGAACTGTAGAAATAAGTACCAGGAGGTTCACTCCATGGCTTCGAGGCTGGCCTCACGTTCCGGGGAAAGGTCAACTCAGAGAAGCGATCACCAACTACATTGTAGTCGAAGGCCATGTGGGGGAAGGGAGTTGCGGGCTGAATGAGGGCTAGAGACTGAGCACAGCGGCCACTCAACACCTTTATTGCAAACCACAACAGCTAATTAGAGAGAGAAAACAGAAGGGAATGCCTTGCCACAGTGGCAGGGTGGGGTGGGGGGGAGATGGGATTGGGGAGGGTGGGAGGGACACTGGGTTTACGGGTGGTGGAGAACGGGCACTGGTGAAGGGATGGGTTCCAAACTTTGTATGAGGGAAGTATAAGCACAAAAGTGTATAAATCTGTAACTGTACCCTCACGGTGATTCTCTAATTAAAAATAAATAAATTAAAAAAAAAAAAAGTCAAAAAAAAAAAAATTGAAAAAAAAAAAAATATTCCTTTCACAAAATTAAGCTAAAGCTTTATAATGTTGAAAGAGTGTGAATTTATGTAGTCATAATTTGATATTTAACATTTTATAATATTGATTTAAATAAAGTCATTCACCTTGAATATTTATTAAACAAGTATGAGTTAAATTATTGTATTTAAAACAAAGAATTGCATTTTATTCTTTATGTCCATCTATTTAATAATTTGGAATAAAATGAAAATATTTCAAAATTTTACTTGGTTATAGCACCATAAATTACAACATTATTCATAGTAGAGTTTTTGGCATATAATATTCCTTTAGCCAGTCCTACCACCATTGTCGATAAAATGAAAATTTTTTAAACACAGATTATTAACACTGGTACAAAATTATTTTTTAAATGGCCAGGTGTGTAACATAAATACATAATAAAAGTATTCAATAAATTAAACCTCCAGACTCAGAATGTTTTGATGATAACTTTTACAAATGTTTCAGTAGAAACTAATGCTCAAGATATGTATACTATCCTATAATATGGAAGAGACATTTCTCAGTTATACTTACAAGTTGAATGTAATTTTGATACCAAAACTTACAGAATGTTGCAAGAAAGTAAAATTATAAAAGAAAAATTCTTAAACAAAATATTAGCAAGTCAAATTTAGGAATATGTAAAAATGGCAACATCCTAAAAGTTGGGTATATTCCCAGATTGCAAATTTGCCTTAGCATTCAAGTCAGTTGACACAATTTAATAGTTATAAAATAAAGAAAGTAAGTAACCAATATGATCAACTCATTGCATGTGAAAAAGTGAAAAAAGTATTTGATAAAATTTCAACCCCTTTCATTCTGCACTGTTACATGGCCAATTAGTTGGGATGCTATTTAATTTAAATAAATTTAAATAAGCTACTGAAGAGGGAATAGCGTAGGAGTTTGTTGTTGTTGGTTTTTTTTTTTGTAAAGTTATAAGTTGCAAAATAATCTAGTGACAGGTTGATTCAGTACCATTGACAACGGATTGGTCCTGAGACATAGGACTCCTTTATCCTCTGCCAGGCAAACACATTTGCCCCTTTGATAGAGCTCTTGGTGTCAAGAAAACTACCAGGATCCTTAATTTGGGGTATTTGAGAAGGAAACAAAGCAATAGGTTTGTGATAACTTTAAGGTAGAACTGTTTTTCTGAGTAGCCAAATCCATAGTCAAGTTCTTTAGTGAAAATAAGTCTCCAAAGACTGGGCCACCAGACTAAAACACATGATAGCAGAACAAGAAGACATGATTCAGGAAGAGCTGGAATCCAGGGCCTGGGGCTAAATAAATCTCCATCTGAATGTCATTCTTCATTTTCACTTACTGACAGGTGAAAAAATCTATAGTAAGATCCAGTCCTATAATAAGACTGATGATTATAGTACAATATTGTCCCTATTAACTATATGACAGTTAAATCTATAGGACTTATTTTCTGTTTGTTACAAGTATATACTTTGAAATGACATCTCTCTTGGTCCCCCAGCTCCCAACTCTGGTAACCAACCCAATTTGACAAACTTAGGTTTTAGATTTCTGATATAAGTGAGATCATAAAGCATTTCTCTTTCTCTGCCTGACTGAACTGTTAGGTATCACTGGTATCACTTGTCATCCCGTTGATCTTCGATTTGCTCCAGCAGGTGCCAGTAATGCCTCCATTCGTCCTTGAAGTACTAGTGTAGCCCAGTGCTATCTTCTCACTCCAGGAACACGAAGAACCTCAAACCCTTCGTTCAGGGTTTTGATGAAGAAGTCTGACCATCTTGTAGGTGGGCGGCCATGTGGTCTTTTGACGTTCTGTGGAATCCAGTCTGTAACAGCTCTAGTCCAACAGTCATCTCTAAATCGCATTATGTGTCCAGCCCATCTGATTTTCAATGCCGTGGCAAACAAGACAGTGTCCCTGATTCTTGATCATCAGAGGTCAGAACTCTGGATTCCTTCTCTCACTTGAGTGAGATGTGATATTTGGGCCCAGGTCTCTGAAGCATATGTTAGTGCAGGAAGAACAGTGGAGCTGAAGAGATTGCCTGGAGCCAGAGGTTCTTTGTCCTCTTCTTAACCACTTCTTCAATGCTCTTGAAAGCGTTCCATGCTGCTCTCTTCCTCCTGCACAGTTAATGGCACCAAGTCGTTCCTCATGTTGAGTTCTCAACCCAGGTACACATAGCTGCTGCATTCAGAGATGTTCGTTCTATTGAGAGCAAATGGAACAGCAGGGACTAGTTTGTTTTCCATGGACATTATCTTGGTGAGATTCAGCTGCAGTCTGACCTTGCCACACTCATGGTCGAAGTCGGCCAGCATTTGTACTGCCTGGCTAACGTTTGGTATTATTAGAAACATGTCATCAGTGAAGCGGAGGTGGTGTAGTTGCTGCGTGTCTATATTCACTCCCACTGCTTCCCATTCCAGTCATCACATGACATTCTAGAGGGTGGTACTAAAGAGTTTTGGTGAAATAGTATAAGCCTGCCGAACCCCTAACTTTACGTCAATGATCACTTGTAGAATGGTGAGATCCTTGTGGTGAATCCGTACTACAGCTTGCAGAGTATCTTGATGTATTGAGTTTGAATGCCCTGTTTGGCTAGGGATTCAATGACTGCTTCAGGCTCAACAAAATCAAAGGCCTTCTTTAAATTGATGAACATTAGACAGAGCGGCATCTTGAACTCTCACGAAACTTCAATGAGTTTGGTCACCATGTGGATATGGTCGATCATGCTGTATCCTTTTCAGAACCCAGCTTGCTCACATGGTTGTCCTTCATCTAGTGTTCTGTCTATTCTATTCAGGATGACATGAGTGAACAACTCGTAGGTGACAAACAACAGTCAGATTGGGCGATAGGTACCGATGTCATGGATGTCTCCCTTCTCAACCGTCGTGCTGGTTTTCCATTGGGATGGAACCTTACATTTGGACAGGAAGCATATGAAGCTCCAAGCCAGTGTATTGACGAGTACTGGTGGCAGATTCTTCAGGTGTTCGGTCTGATCTTGTCTGGACTGGGTGCTGTACACATCTTTACCGACAAAATGGCATGTTGGATTTCGGAAGGAAGAACGTTGGGAATGACATATCCATCCTGCAAAATTTGGTATGTGGGTAGGTGGATGTGGTTATCAAAGAGATCCCAGTAGAAGTCGTGAATAATCCTCTGCATTGCCCTTCTGGAAGATGTGATAGATCCATCAGGAATGTTGAGGGCAGTCATTTTGGCCTTGTAGTTGGGGAAGGATAGGCAAGCCTTGCGAATAGTTTTTCTGGCTTCTGCCCCATTGGCCAACACTGCTGCTCTTTTCTCTTTGAGGTCTTCATTTATTGCTTCTCTTCACAGCTTTGTGAGCTCAGACGTTAGTTTGTGGTTACCTGAGACTCGTACCAAACCACATTGGCAGATGAGCTCAAGAGTTTCCGAAGACAGGCGTCTGTGGCTTTCCCACTCTTAGCATTCCTTGGACAGTAATGTAGGTGCTGAACCAGCCGATCCTATTCCTGGTCGATGTTGTCAAGGACGGCATCTTGCCATGTTGCTGCAATAGTGCCAAAGAGCTCCCAGTTGGTGGTCATTCTGGGAGTTCTCTTCTTAGACTTAAACTTTGCAGGCCTTTCTCCCTGCTCTGTGAAGTAGAATTTTGCATGAAGGAGATGGTGGTCCGATCCGGTTTGGAATTTTGGAACAATAGCGACATCGGTCAGGCAAAACCTTTGATTGAATATGATGTGGTATATTTCATTGTGGAACTATCCACTGGGAGACTCCCATGTCCAGCGTTTAGATTCGACCTTCTGAAACTATGAGTTACCATGGATGGTCTTGGTTGACATGATGAACTCACACAGTCTCTCACCCTGTTCATTCCATTCTAGGCCATAGATTCTGATGTGGAGTTCTTCGGGCAACCTTCTCAGTCCTATCTTGGCATTAAAATCACCGACAATCATCTTGTAGAAGGTGTGGTCTTTAGAGAACTTCTCTAGCTCCATGTAGAATTTCTCAATTTCTTCTTCATCATAGTTGGATGTTGGTGCATAGATAACGAAGATAGAAACTGCCGGCAGTCAGCCATATGTACTCAAGCATAACTGTCTGATTCTGGTCATTAGACATTCGAATGAATCAATGCTCATGGCCAAGTTCGCGTTGACAAGGACACTGACACCACTGATGCCTCTATTGTCACATGTTCAAGGAACAGTTCTTCTCCAGTGTCAAAAATGGAGGATGTGATCAATGCCTTCTCGTCTCAGTCAGTCCAATGATGTCGTACTTGATCTACTGCACTTGCACTATCAGGTCCTCGATGGATGCTTCTGATGCCAGTATATGTGTGTTGAAAGTACAGTCATTTTAGTCCTGCGTTTTGGCAGCTTAGTTCATCCCTGAGATTTTAGGGAGCAAGCCTCTCCTTGCTCATCCTTCTTAACTCTGCCATATTGAGGGCTCTTTCAGTGTCAGGGGAATGAGGCCCATTGTTGTTACTATTCTTGGCATATCGAATATGCTATGGGTAGCTTGCCAGGCTCTGCCATGAGGGCAGGATACTTTTGGTAGCTTGATGGGCTCTCCAAGAGAGATGGAGCCTTTTAGAGTGGCCTTTAATTGCCCTTACATGTGTTCCCATAGTTCACACTATATTTAAACGCCATCAAATATGGTACAATAATTATTGATAATTTTAGGTTATAGATAATTTTAGTTTATCCTCAGAATTTATCCTTATTGTTTGCAAGTGGCAGGATTATTTTCCTTCTCATTTCTGAATAATACTACGTTCTTTGCACGTTCACATACATATGTAAGTACATCTTTATGTATTCATTCTTTATTGAGCAGCACACTTTAGTTATTCCCCTGTCTTGACTTTTCTGAATAATGGTATGATAAACCTAGGCGTCTAGTAATCTATTTGTCAGCCTGTTTCCATTTCTTTGGGGTTTGTATTCAGAAGTTGAATCTTTGGTTATTTTTTTAACAAATGCAAAGAATAAGAGCAGTCAAATGTGACGATAGATAAAAGAAATGACAGTTGGTGAACATTTTGTAGCATGTCTACATCTTCACTCTTTAACTTGTTGCTCCTTGGGGAAAAATATTGCAACTAGATTTTCTTTATTTCGATTTCAATGTATTACAGAAACTTTCATGTTTATAGTATTCCAAAAGCAAATGTGTATTAAATTTTTTTAAAAACATTGGTTCATAAAAATCCAATACGCCCTGTTTTCATCACTGTCAGATTTCTATCTCTATATACTTTTGTTACTAAAAGAGCCCAAACTCTAGGCCAAGCAATCAATTTCACAATTTGACATCATGTTTCCATCTTCTCCTATTACTCTTTGGGGGAGGGGCAAATTTGGGGAGTGTCACACTCGACAATGCTCCGAGCTTACTCCTGATCAGGGATTACTCCTGGAATACTCAGGGAAATCATCTGGGGTGCCTGGGACCAAATCTTGGTCGTCAGCATGCAAGGCAAGTGTGGCGTGCAAGGCAAGCATCCTACCCACTGAATTACCTCTCTGGCCCCTTGTAGAAACAATGAATAGTTACCAAATACTAATTTACTCTTTTATGTTTCTGAGCCTCCTTTGTAGTTATTTTAGGGGAACCTCGTCAGTGGAAAATAGTTAAAGTAATTCCAATTCTTAAAAATATTTCTCAGTTCCGCTTTTGGACCCGGCTGTGGAAGGAGCATGATGGAGGGGCCCGAGGGAGCGCCCTCGGACCCCAAGCAGCCCACTGAACTAATTCCGGCATGGGACCAGAGACCCCACGGCGTGCTGAAGCTGTGGGACCCGGGCATCCCCCAATTCTTTTAACCTGTCTCTCTCTCAACTCCTCCCTCCCGAGCACAGCGCAGGGGCCGCGGTCTTCCTGAGCGCAAAACGGAGTCGCCGATTCAGCCAAAACAGGACGTGAGCGCGCTTGCGGGAGTCCCCAGGGGGCGGGGGCGGCGACCCCCGCCCACCGCAGTTAGATACTTAAACCCACCTCCCCCACGTGTGCTTCCTTTTGGACCCGGCTGTGGAAGGAGCATGATGGAGGGGCCCGAGGGAGCGCCCTCGGACCCCAAGCAGCCCACTGAACTAATTCCGGCATGGGACCAGAGACCCCACGGCGTGCTGAAGCTGTGGGACCCGGGCATCCCCCAATTCTTTTAACCTGTCTCTCTCTCAACTCCTCCCTCCCGAGCACAGCGCAGGGGCCGCGGTTTTCCTGAGCGCAAAACGGAGACGCCGAGCCTCTCTCTAGGTTTCTCCATCTTATGAGCACCATAAAAGGGTAAAAGTTTATAGTGATGTTATTTCTGGTTGTACTTTCCCTGGACTTTATACAGAAACCCAAAACCGCGCGGCCGCTGCCGCGGCCGCGCGACTTAATGTCATCTTAGTATGAGCAATATGTAATGGTTCCTTTCTAATGGGGCCGACTTTTGTGGGAGATCCTAATAGTAAGTCTATTGCTGAAATATTGAAGGCAATCAAAGTGGTAGCCATCTCACTAGACTGAACTAAGCTATATCCCCACGCCGGCTGAGAAGAAATTTTCTTCTTTCTCGGGAAGAAACGCGGTGTGTCATCAACTACAGTGTGATGTCCATTAAGCAAACAGACCTGGTGGCGTGGGAATGGGATATAAGGGGAAAAATTATGTACAAGGAACAGCGGGACGCTGGTGGAATCTCGAGCCGGAGCCGACACCAGCGCAAGACCGTCGGTTCCGGAGACTGCTTGCAGATACTCTACAAGTCTATCAACTAAGCCAGAGCCCCACGCCTGCTGATGACGGGAAATAACCATCCTTTTCGGTTTTTTTTTCCCTTGTCAGGCAGCATGGCGATTACTAAAACAGGCGTGAACTCGGTGGCGCGGGGCAAGGGGGAAAAAGAAAAACTATGTAACAAACAGCGGGACTTAATATCTCTATATTCTTAGCAATGGAGAACTATCAAATGCCTCCTTGGCAATAGGACTGCTTTTCTTTTTTGGGGGAAACCCCAACAACGGTAGTGAGTTGTGTGTTGAAACATGGAATGTAATCGAAATAAGGCGTAAACGAAGTGAAACATATCATGTGCAAGGGTTGGGACTGGGGAGGTGGGAGGGGGCGGCAGGTATACTGGGGGGGTTGGTGATGGAAGATGGGCACTGGTGAAGTGAAGGGTGTTTGAGAACTGTATAACCGACATAATCCTGAGAACTATGTAACCCTCCACATGGTGATTCAATAAAACTTAAAAAAAAAAAAAAATATTTCTCAGTTCCTCCAGTGTTGTGTGAAGTTCACTGGGAACCATGAGTCACGTGTTCTGTGTGGTATGATGGGGTGAACACTAGGCCTGCTCAGGTTTTGAATGACTGAGAACAAAATGTCCTTTTTTAAAATCTTATTTTTTTAAATTTTTTATTAGTGAATCACTGTGAGGTACAGTTACAAAATTAACTTTCATGTTTGCATTTCAGTCATACAGTGATCATTTACATCCCTCCACCAGTGCCCATTCTCCTCCACCAATGTTCCTAGTATCCCTCTCACCACCCCCACCCCAACCCCCACCACCCCACCCTGACTCTGCGGCAGGGCATTCTCTTTTGTTCTCTCTCCTTTTGGGTGTTGTAGTTAGCAATAGAGGTGTTGAGTGGCCATCATGTTCGGTCTATAGTCTAATTTTGGCATGCATCTTTCAACCCGAATGGATCCTCCCAACATCCTCTACTAGGTGTTCCCTTCTCTATCTGAGCTGCTTTTTCCAGTAGCATGTGAGGCCAGTTTCCAAGCTGTGGGGCAGACCTCCTGGTTCTTATCTCTACTACTCTTGAGTGTTAGTCTCCCGTTCTGTTACTTTATATTCCACAGATGAGTGCAATCTTTCTATCTCTGTGTCTCTCTTTCTGACTCATTTCACTCAACATGATACTTTCCATGTTGATCCACTTATATGCAAACTTCATGACTTCATCTTTTCTAACAGCTGCATAGTATTCCATTGTGTAAATGTACCAAAGTTCTTTAACCAGTCATCTGTTTGGGGTCATTCCTTTTGTTTCAAGATTTTGGCTATTGTAAACAGTGCTGCAATGAATGTACAAACGAAGATCTCATTTTTACTATATCTTTGTGCCTCTCCGGAATATATTACCAGGAGTGGTATTACTGGGAGTTCAATATCTAATTTTTTGAGAATCATCCATATTGTTTTCCAAAAAAAGCTGAACCAGTCAGCATTCCCACCAGCAGTGAAGGAGAGTCCCTTTCTCCCCACATCCACACCAGCACCAGTTGCTTTTGTTCTTTGGGATGTGGGCCAGTCTCTATGGTGTGAGATGATGCTTCATTGTTGTTTTAATCTGTATCTCTCTGATAATTAGTGATGAAAAGCATTTTCAGCCATTCAGATTTCTACTTTTGAGAAAGTTTCTGTTTATTTCATCACCCCATTTTTTGATGGGGTTAGATGTTTTCTTCTTGTTGAGACGAAATGTCTTTCATATGCAGTTTTAGAGTTTGCCCAGGACACTCTCTGGTTTTAATTATCTTACATGTACTGCTTTCTCCACTAGTGCTACCACTCAGACTTTCTGCATTGGCAGCAGGTTCATGTCCCAATAAACTCAAGTATCCTAAATACATCTAATAAGGCTAACCTATCATAGCCTGGGTTGGAGCACAGCGAGTAGGGTGTTTGCTTTGCATGCGGTCAACCCAGGTTCGATTCCTCCACCCCTCTCGAAAAGCCCGGCAAGCTACCGAGAGTATCCTACCTTACGGCAGAACCTGGCAAGCTACCTGTGGCATATTTGATATGTCGAAAACAGTAACAGCAAGTCTCAAAATGGAGACGTTACTGGTGCCCACTCGAGCAAATTGATGAGCAATGGGATGACAGTGATACAGTGATACAGTGAACCTATCATAGGCTACCTTAATATGCTCTTCACACAAGATCTCTGACTAGGAGCTTCGCCCTCTCCCATTCTCCAGCATCATATTGCGTGCATAATGCCTGTCCAAGAAGAAATCAAAATTGTGTATTCAAATCATGGTTCTGATCAATGGGCATAAATTTTACATCATTGCCATGCTGAAAATCTTAAGTCAGATCTTGTACACTGCTAACGGTTTGTATAACTGTTTTGGAAATCGAATCTGTTTTTATGCTAGCATCTTTATAAATTATATCAGTAAGTGTTTTTCCAAAACAGAATTTCTGGATGTTTTCTTCTAGGAAAGTACTGGGAGCAGTGCTTGAGAGAAAGAGGCTGGTCACTCATTTTGTTGGAATATGTTGGAAATATTTGTTCTTTAAAAATATATGTGATACAATGTCCTTCCTGGGATTTTTCTACTAGTTTAAATATCAGGTACTCAAGCCACAATGCCCCAAAGTAGAGAGTATGGGGAATAATGGAGGCAGGCGGAGGGTGGGAAATGGGGGGGGTATACCAGGGATATTGGTAGTGGGGAGTGTGCACTGGTGGAGGGATGGGTGTTCGATCATTGTGTGATTGTAATCCAAACATGAAAGCTTGTAACTGTCTCATGGTAATTCAATAAATTTTTTAAAAAAATAATAAATAAATAAATAGCAGGTACCTGTTGATATTAAGTTTTTTCTACTAGCTTAAATAGCAGGTATTTATTGATATTAAGTTTCAAAGTATCATAGAAATTTATTTATGACATATCCAATTTTGAATAGTCACTTATAAAGGATATTCATTGAATTTTTCTCCCCTATCCTAAGATTTGTATTAGGTAAATTGAAGATCATTTTAGGGCCTATTCTGGTTTTTAAAGAATCTACCAGCTTTTTAGACCAGTAAAACAAAGACAAGTGTCTGAAAAGGAATTGATTTACAAGATTTACAACACTTCTCTCTCTCTCTCTCTCTCTTTTTCTCTCTCTCTCGCTCACTCACTCACTCTTGCTCTCGCTCTCTCTCTCTTCTCCCCCACCCCCTTTCTCTGTTTTGGAGTTATGGTTTGCAATACAGATACTAGAGGTTATCATCTTTGTTCCTTTACGATTTTGAGTCCGATGTTCTTATCTACAGCTATCATTTCTTATCCAGAGTTATCATCTCCAACTATTTTTGTCACAGTGGTCCCTTTTCTATCCCAACTGCCTTCTCCTCCAGAACCTGAGTCAGGCTCCCAACCATGAACCTTCTGGCTTACTGACAATTCTACTGTGCTTGGGTAGTAGTCTCACATTATCTTTTTTCTATATCCCCAAAATGAACCCAATCATTCTATGTCATCCCTCTTCTTCAGACTCATTTAACTCAGTATGATACTCTCCAAGTTCATCCATTTTTAAGCAAATTTCATATTTTTTTCTACCAGCTGCCTAGATTTCATTGTGTAGATGTACCATAGTTTTTCTTTTAACCAGTCAATAAATCTTCTAAATGACTTTTGAAGAGATATGGTAAAAAAAAATGATAGATAGCATGATATATTTTAAAAGAAAAATAAAAGCCATTAAACCTGAAATTCTATAGTAAATGAAAAACAACCTTTAAAAATAAAGGTAAGCATTGGAGAGCTATTACACAGATTAAAGTGTATGTATTGCATGAGACCAGTCCAAGTCAATTCCCAGTACCACATGATCCCCTACAACTGGCAGCATTGCCCTAGAGACCCCAAGCACTGCTGGGCTAGCTCAGGGAACCCCAGGGATGGCAGGACCCCGGGAACATCTTGTTAGGGCCTTCGCAGTTAACTGCTGATCTGGTTAACTAAGAATCACGAGGCGGGGCCCCCTGATCTCCCATGACCACTTTATAGCTCATCTAAAATTAGTAAGCAAAGGTAAAATCAATAACTTTTGCATAAAGAATGAGATCAGTCACAGACATAAGCACCTGTGCTATGAATGTGAGAAATTATTTACCCAACACCCATCAAATAAGAAATTAATATACAAAGCACTGGTAGAACTTTACAAGAAAAAAACACCCAAGCCCATTTAAAAAATGGGAAGAGGAGATGAACAAAATCTTCTTCAAAAAACAAATACAAATGGCCAAAGGTATGTAAAAAAATGTCTTACATCACTAATCATCAGGGAGATGTAAATCAAAAAATCAGTAAGATATCATCTCCAAGCATCAAAATGAAAAAGAACAACCAGTGCTGGCATGGAAGGCGAAAAGAAGCAGACTCTCATCAGCTGATGGAAATGCCGACTGGTTCAGCCTTTTTTTGAAAACAGTATGAACATTCCTCAAAAAACTAGAAATCAAGCTTCCATATGACCCAGCAATACCACTCCTGGGGATATACCATAGGGCTCCAAAATACAATATAGAAAAGACATCTGCAATTCTATGTTCACTGTAGCACTAATGACAAGGGTTGGAATCTGGAAATAACTCAAGTAGTTCCATTCATTTATGTTTTACTGTTGTCTTTGACCGTGGCTTTGTATCATTAAAGACACCTTTCCGATTTTCCTTTCATGCTCTGATGATCTGAGTTTCCCTTAGCTTCTCCTTTGTTGAGGAAAAGGTGTCTTCATCACCCTTCTCTGGGTGTTGATTCAGTTTCTCCATCTCAAGGAACTCAGGATTAGCATCTCAAAGGGGTATGATCTTCTTGCCTCTGGTCTACTTCTGGGATGAGCAGATTTCTTACTGTTTTATTTCCCAGAATGCCTTACTATCTATTTACCTTCAACAAAATCATATAATGTATATTCATTTTCAGCTTTGTATTTCTGTTCAATATTATGTTCTTGATATTTATCTAGGTTTTTTGCAGGCTGCTGAAATGCATTCACTTCCCCTGATATGGTGATCTATCATGATTATTCCTTAGTTTCCCCATTCTCTTGCAGATAGACATTTGTATGTGTCAGTGTTTCTCTGGGGTACATAGTCAGGAGTGGAATAGAAAAGTAGCTAAAATAAAATAAACTTTACAAAATAAACTTCACAAAGAACAGTGAATTGTTTGCTGAAGTGATTATATACCACCAGCATTGTATACACGTACTAGCTGTTTATATCCTTCACAGCATTTAATGTTTTTGCTAATCATTGAAGATAAAAATGGGATATAGTTACATTTTGTGCAGTCATTTCCTTAATAATGAAATTGAACATTTTTTCAAGTGTGATTCCCATGTACAGAACTCATATAAAATTCCTCTTCAAGTCTTCTGTCAATATTATCAATATTTCTATGTCATTTTGTATTGCTTTGTGGAAGTTCTCATTTAGATTTATTTTATATCATTTAATCTAAATGTTATTTAGATGATACTTTCTAATTAAAATATTAGCATTACTTGTATTGTTCATATATTGTAACTCAACAATTTTACAAATTTCTCTTATACTCTTCAAACTTACTAAATTATTATTTCTAATGTTTTCTACTTATAGCTTTTTTAATTTTTCATGACCCTAATACCATCTATACATGATGTATTCTATATATATTAAAGAAAATGTTTTTCCAGGGGTTGGAGCAATAGTTCAGCAGGCAGGGTGCTTGTCTTGCACGTGACCAACCTGGGTTCAATTTGCTGCATTCCATATGGTCCCCAGAGAATTGCCAGGAATAATTTCTAAGTGCTGAACCCAGAGTAACCCCTGAGCATTGCCAGGTGTGATCCCAAAACAAAAAACAATAATTAAATTAATTTTTTAAGAAAATGCTTTCTACATTTTATCAAAGTATGCTTCTTTAGAATTTTTCTCACCTTTCAAAATACTAATATAATTTTCTTTTGCTTTTAGTTTGAGCTATTTTTATCAAGTGAATTTTATTGAAAAAATTCTGTTTGATGATCATGTTGTTCCCCCTTTAATCTCTCAATGTTGCTATTTATATATAATTAAATATTATTTTATACTAGATATTCCAAGATAGAGCAAATATTTTAAAATAAGTGCCTTCGTTCATTCTGCCATGAATTTATCTCTAAAATTATTTTATGTGCATGATGAAAGTTGTAGAGAAGGAAATTGCCAAAGGTATTTGGAAACGTTTAAATCTGTCAAATGATTTTCAGACAATAATGATTCTTCCCCAACAAAGCTGCTATCTAAGCATTACATGCATCGATATATAGGACTATCTGGCAATAGAACTTCCTCTTTCCCTTAAATGCATCTCCAAATTTCAATAGAAAATCACTCCTGAACTTGATCTCTTTTCATTATTAGGACTTAATTTCTTCTATTATTTATTTTTGCACTTTATATTTCTGATGTCATATTTATTATATTTTAAGTTACCTTCTAGATAATCATGTATCATTTGTATCACTTGTCATCCATTGTTCATCAATTTGCTTGAGCGGGCATCAGTAACGTTTCCACTCATCCCTGTCATGTGGTAGTGTAGCCCAAAGGCATCTTCTCGCTCCAGGAACAAGAAGAGCCTCAAACCATTCGTTCAGGGTCTTGATGAAGAAGTCTGACCATCTCATAGGTAGGCAGCCACTCGGTCTTTGAACGTCCTGTGGAATCCAGTTGGTAAAAGCTCTAGTCCAGCGGTCATCTCCAAATCACATTACGTGTCCGGCCTGTCTGATTTTCATTCAGCACCTTGGCAAACGAGACAGCGTCCCTGATTCTCAATTGTCGACGGAGGTCAGAACTCCGGATTCCTTCTCTCACTTCTCTCACTTCTCGGTAATAACTTTATATAATCTATCTCCTCTCCTAGGCTAGAAATTCAGTGAGGGTATGAACACTTCAGTGTTCAATCCTGGAAATCCCAAAGTAACATTGTTGGTACTGGGCTCTGCAATGTCCATGCAACATTGCATCCTCCAGTCCTTCACTGATCTACTAGTCTGGCTAAGAATCATAAAAGGTGACCCTGAGTCCCTGAGCACTGCTCAGGAGGGTCCCCCCAACCTTTCTAGAATAAAAGAAAATAAAAAAATATTTTAGGTTATGTCAAGAATATCATATTAACAATTAGAAAGCTTTTGTACCATCACCAAGTTTAATCTTGTCTGACTCTATCTCTATATACCTATTATCTATCTATCTATCTATCTATCTATCTATCTATCTATCTATCTATCAATCTATCTTCCCTGGGGCCCCTTGGAGGGGATGGGCTATCTATCTATCTATCATCTACAAACACTCCCTAAAATAGCTTATATCCACAGCTTAAAAGCACCCATTGATATAGTCACTTAGTAAATCTGTAAATTTCTACACAAGTTGAACATAATCATATCTATGACCCATAAGTCACCTGACAGCAATGTTTAGATAGATGTCTACCAAAAGACATAAACTGGTAACTTTATAGCATAATCTTTTCATAATTGTCCCAAGTTAGAAACTGTCTAGTTTCTAACTTGGGACAATTAGTTAGAAACTCATCAAGGGTTTGTGGATAATTCAAAAGACAAGTGCATTTTATAAAATAAAACAGTCTATAGTCACAAGAAGCAGGTCATCTACGAATGGCAGAGACTCTCTTGCCCACATGCCTGGCTGTCTTCCCCGGGGCCCCTTGGAGGGGATGGGCTCCAGCTTCCCTCCCCGCTCCGAGCAGAGCTCCTGGCAGCCGAAGACCACCAGAACCTAGCTACAGTGCTCAAGGCCCCTCTCCACATGTTTGGACAGCCTCACGCATGAAGGTACTGGCAGAGGAACCCAGGTGTGTGTAATCCCATCAAAGGCCAACATCCAGAGACTTAAAAGTGAGCTCCCCCCCAAAAAAAAAATAAAATAAAAAAAAAGTGAGCTCCCGGAGCGTGTGGCCGCTTCACGGCCACGCGATATCTTGCAGCCTGCTTCTCCCTCTGGGAGAAACTGGCAAGCCTCTGAGAGTTTCCTGCCCACATGGGACAGCCTCGCAAGCGTCCCATGTTGTATTCATATGCTAAATCCAGTAACAAGCTGGATCTCATTCCCCTGACCCTGAAAGAGCCTCCAGTGCGACATCGTTGGGAGGGCCGAGTCGAGAGAGACTTCTAAGATCTCAGGAAAAGGACGAATGAGAGGTTACTGAGCCCACTCGAGAAATCGACGATCAATGGGATTTTGTGATTGATTCATAATAGTCACAAGAAAGGATACACTACAACTGCATGCAACTATTTGGATAAACATTATAAAGAGGATATTGATGCAAAATTACTTCTTTATGCTGTGTAACTGCATTTTACAAAGTATAAAATTAAGGAAGCATACGCTATGCTCTTGAAGGTCAGGATAGTGTGTCTCCAAAATTTTGATATTACCGAGACATAAAAGAGCATGATATGGGCTTCTGGACTCCTGGAAATATGATGATGCTTGGTATGGTTGGTGTCACATAATTTTCTTTTCATTTAAATAAGAGATTAATTTCTACTATTTTCTCTATCTGCAAATATTATACCCCAAAAATTAATGAGAGAAATTGTATGAATATTGATTTCAGTTCCTGAAAAGTAATATAATTTTAATTCAATATTTCTGTCCCTGAAAAGTAATATGAATTTTTTCAATTCAATATTTCTAGGTAGCTAATATATATGTGATATATATAATGGAATTAATACTACAAATTGTATATATGTTATTCACTGTATCACTGTCATCCCACTGCTTAATCGATTTACTTGAGCAGGCACCAGTAACTCTCTATTACACTCAGCCCTGAGATTTTTGCAGCCTCTTCTTACTTGTCTTTCCCAACAATTGGAGGCTCTTACAGGGTCAGGGGAATGAGACCTATCGTTACTGTTTTTGGCATATGGAATACACCACAGGTAGCTTGCCAGGCTCTGCTGTGCGGGCAGGATACTCTCAGTAGCTTGCCAGGCTCTCCAAGAGGTATGTATATATCTGATACTGTATTTTGGATATGAATATGCCACGGGGATCTTGCCAGGCTCTCCCAAGTGGACAATAGATTCTCAATAGCTTGTCAGATTCTCTAAGAGGGAGAACTAGGCTATTAGATGTCTTCTGGGAGCTTGGTTTTATAGTCTCTGGATGTTGGCCATTGATAGGATTATACGGCGCTGGAAGCAATTTCTGGGTGTGACCGCCTAGCTACTGGAAAATGGTGGATCTGGGTGGAAGAGGCCCAGTGGTGGTAAAAGTGTATGTACATCAAACCCACACAAGATGACACTATAATAACCATACTATCTAAACTATAATACATATTTTGCTAGAGCGATAGCACAGCAAGTAGGGTGTTTGCCTTGCACGCAGCAGACCCAGGTTCCCTCTGCCCCTCTCAGAGAGCTCGCCAAGTTACTGAGTGTATCTCACCCACACAGCAGAGCCTGGCAAGCTACCTATGGCATATTCGATATGCCAAAAACAGTAACAAGTCTCACAATGGAGACGTTACTGGTGCCATCTTGAGCAAATCGATGAGCAATGGGATGACAGTGATACAGTGATCAGTACATATTTTACTGTAAGCACACATGTATAAGTAGAAAAGGATGGACCTAGCAGATAAAGTTTGTGAACTATGAAATCACCTCCACTAGTGACATGTGGCTGTGATAATCAATCATCTTAGACACAGTGAGATAAGAAGCCACATTTCTTGTGAACCAAGAAGTGGAAGTATGAGACAGGAGAGACAGTACAGTAAGGTGTTTGATTTACACACAACTGATCCCTGGAACACAAATGGTCCCCAGAGTCGGCCAGAGCTGATCCCTAAACATAGAGCCATGAGTCTAAGCACAGTTGTGTGTGGCCCCAACACAAAACCAACAGAAAGAAGTTGAATTGCCTTAATTTGGCAGCTATTTTCCAAAGTTATTAGTAGAATTGTAGATTTTAGAATTTGTGACATTTATTCAAAAGATTAAGCATCTACAAGCTATTCAATTCATTTACATCCTATTCATTATTTATCAAGTATGCATTGACATTCTACTTATGGAGAGATAGATAAATTGACTGAACCAGACCTACCTTCAAGAAGCCCACATCTGATCAAAGATATAAACATAGTATTCATAATATGTAGTCATAAGAGTTTGGAGAGAGGTAAATGTAGAAACTTGTGGGGTCATTTAAAAAAATTAGCTAATCTGTTTTTTTTTTAATTCAGAGAATTAATCCTTGAGAGGAAATACTAAGAAACTTAAAACATGCTTTGTAACTGAATTTCTGAACCTTCAGGACTAAGGGCTAAGCCTTTGACCATGGAAAATTTATAGTAATAATATCCACTTTGTGAGATTTTGTGGCTACCAGCTAGAGAGTCTGTCTTCCTTGTGACATAATTGCCTGGTGGTAGCATGGTATTGGAGGATAAAGGATGGAGCCAAGCCCAGAGAGAGGAGAGAGGCAATAGTCATCATCTTGAGTTTGTCTGAAGATGGTTTGTTACTCTTTGGCTTGTATTCACAGAGCTATCTGTGAGGATTAAAAGGAAGTGTGCATCAGATTCCTCACAAATCCTAAAGGCTATTTCACTTCTAATGTCAGTTACTTTTTCACAATATGTTGTATCTTTGATTATTAAGACCTAAACATTCCAGAAATGATTCCGATGGACTAAAACATTCAATTCATCAGTTTATTCAGCACTTGAAAAATGTATGTGGCCAATGGGCCACAGAAAACCTGAAAAAGCTCAAATTTTGATATGGATGGAATAAAAAAAGGGACACTGTGTAACTGTGTCAGGCTTTAGCATCTGTACCTCATTGTTTCCACCAGAATCCCTAAGTCCCCAGAGACAATATCCAATCTGAGTAAGGCAGAACATTTGTTCAGTAACTAACTCTAAATACAAGGACTCCAGTCTCAAATACCTGCTTCGAGCTAAAGAATCGTTTAGGCCTCTAGGATAGCTAGTGCAGTATATTTACAAGAAGGAAAGAGGTCTTGGGAGGGACCCCAGTGGGGGGTTATTCTGAAGCACCTATCAAGAGGAACCAATAAAGACAGAGACTGGAGAAGATTTGCAGGATTGAAGGGAGAGTTGGACTAGGAAGAGGAGGTTTGAAAGACATCAAAACACAAAGGACACACGAGCCCAGAAAGCTTAGACTTCACCTGTCAATTTGGGGAAAATAATGTAGAAGAACAACTACAGAGCAAGGCTAGTAAGTAAGAGAAATTGTTAATTTATTCAGATAAAGTTCCATAGTTCTCTAATTTACACTCACCTTAAATGCTTCAAAACATTTTTAGCATAAAAGGGGAAAATTTTTAGCATAAGATACAGGCCGTTCTGCCTTGCCAGATTCTTCTCCTCATACTGGCTATTTTAGTACGGCTTATACCTCATTATACTAGTTATCGGTGAGGTTTCATCTTAAAGCTGTTACTGCAGAAATCTTAAAAGTTTTCAACAGCCATTGCCAATTTGTCAAAATCCGATTTTGAGGCCATCTTGCTGGATTTGTATTTCAGGCAGGGTGGTTATTTCATGAGAGGAAATGGATCTTGCACTGCTTTTTAACGTGTCCTAAAGATAACCACTCTTTTAATAATGGAAGGCAGGGCTGGAAACTTCAAGGGTTAATGAGTGTGGCGGGCTCCATTCCAAATCAGCAACAGTGAGCAGGAGACACACAGAGGTGCTTAAATAATGAAGAACTCTGACTAAGGAATTAATGGGGTAGAGAATTGCTACTTTTAAGCTAAATGAATCTCATAACCTAATCCACAATTAAACAATATCTATTCTAAATTATTTTCTTATTGAAGAAAATGAGAAATTTGTATATGTAACTACACTCTATATTTCTCTCTCTCTCTCTCTCTCTCTCTCTCTCTCTCACACACACACACACACACACACACACACACATACACATGCACACAAGAATATCATAAAAGACAACTTCCAGGAAACAAAGTCACCATGCTCTTGCTAGAATGATCAGCTATAGTTAAACCCACCCTAAGCATGTTTTTGTATCTAATGTTTATCTCTCAAACCTTAGCTTTAGACGCAAAGCAATATTTCCTCTTTACGTCGTTTACCTCTTTGAGAACCTTAAAAATTTATTTAAACACCTCCTTATCATGCATGGCTTTTACCGAACCTGAACATTAAACATTTCACCACTAATTACTTTTAGTAAATGTGTGTGTGCATTGGAGCCTTTTGTTCCCTAATTGTCTCTAATTATAGTTCTTTAACGCTTTCTAAGAACTTAAAAGACAGCAATGAAGAGACAGAAGTTGTTTAAACCCAGATGTACACAAATTCAACATAAAGCAAGAAAATGCAAAGGCAATGACTTTATAAAACGGTGTATAGAAACTTTGGATTCAAACTGTTTGTTAGTAAGGGCAGAAAAAGAAGAGAAAAAATGGGCTCAGTAATTTTTTAACTACTAAAATACCTATTAAAAGGGATAGAGAGAAAATCTAATGGTTTAAGGGCTTACCTTGCATGTGGACCACCTGGATTCAATCTCCAACACCTTATTTAGTCCCTAGAACACAGACTATTGTGATCCCTTAACACAGAGGAGTAAGCCCTGAGCACTGCTAATTGTGGTTCCAAAATGAAAAATTAAAATAAAATAAAATACTCAATTCATCTTTAGGCTGAATCCATGGAAATCAGCCATTCTTTTCCACTTGAAGCAAAAATACCTGTACACTAAGAGGTTAACAAAACTTCTAGGCACAGTAGATCATACTCCTCTCCTCAATCTGTTGCAGTCAAACAACTTAATGCTGGAGTTTCCAAAAACATAAAATTTCCATCACTAACTCAATAATAAGTCCAATTCAATAATTCCCCCAAAAATTAAACTTATTTTGCAGGTATTTTTTTAATACTCCAGAGACTTTTTCTTAACTCTGTAAGGCCAGAAACAATATTTGTTTCCCTATATCTATCAGGAATAGAGTCACATTACCATATAATACATAATAGCAAACATAAATTTTATCATAGAAATATATCACTTTATAAGTATATATTATATAGTTAGAATTATGCACACGTATCCATAGAATATAGAAATATGTGTTATAATTCTATCTATATTGCATAGAAAACATATGATTCCATCAGACATCTATAAACACACACACACAACAGAATGCTTATTTCCAATCAGAAATAAGACTGTATCTCAGAGAGAACTGCATATTTATTTGACAGGAATACATATTTTCCCCAGTTAGGCAGATTACATAAGATAGACATTATTGAAAGACAGTATGACATGTCATACTTCAGGACAAGAAAAGATGATTGATATAGGACTCCAGTGCAAGTAACAGTAAATGCACATTCAGAGGGATGGAGTTTGCCCATCTGGTTATACTTTCTGCTGAGCACGACTACCAATGTGATTTTGAGTTTTGCTTCTCCCCTGGAGAAATACCTCTCCCTGACCAATACAGTTGAGCTGGCTTCCATTTCTGAGGTTACAATCCTGCCCTAGTTTTCATATATTTGGTGTCAGCCAGTGATATCCAGAGTGCCTGCCTTCCCCTTCTGAAGCATTTTCTTACATGTTATAGGTCATCTGTGTGCCAACTATTCCTGCTCTGTTGGCTGCAACTGATTAATATAAGGTTGAATGAGCCTGTGAACCTAAGGTTGGGATTTCTGGGTTGATGAGAGGCTTTATAGGAATCTAGATAAGAAATTGTGAGCTGGAAATGAAGCCAACTTCTTTAAAACACCCACATGGCAGACTCAAAGGAGACTCACAGAAAGGAGCCTGGTCATTGGGGCGATAGAACTAAACTCTACTTTAAAAGCAGGCAAAAAAAGGAATCACGAGGGAAATAAAGCCATGAGGTAGTAAAGCTTAAATAAGAGGAATAAAGAGAGTAAGCAAAAGTCACAAATGATGGGAACAGAGGCAACAGAAACGTGAAACTGCAGATGCATCACCATGGATATGGATCACTGGATGCCAGTTCTGACAGGAGCATTGATTGGCTGCTGTTGATTCCTGAAAAATTCCAGATCCACCATTCATGAGCAAGAAACTCCTCATTGGGCCTCCTGTCTCCTTTACTTCCTTGTTTTTCTTTAAAATAATTGTCCATTACACTGAAGATCCCTGGAGTGCCTCTCTGAGTCTGGCATTCTAGGTTTGCTTAATAATTCTGAAATTGCTCCCTGATGACATTTATCAAAGTTTTGTCATTATCTATTGGTTATCTCTTATATTGAGACCCACTGAAATCAATGAAATATGTCTATCTTACTTGGTCAACTCAAAGAGGCATTTATTTCCAGATTCATATGACACCTGGAACACTAACTCATATAGAAGAGATCAATCAGCTCAACTCCTAGTTTTTCTTATAAACTGGATGGACAAATTATGTAATTTGCTTCCCTTCCCTACTTTTCCCTTTGTCGTTGATGCTATGAGTGGGGTCACACAGTTGGATAGGGTTTTACACATCAGTGCAGAGTTCGCTGGAGGTTGCATGCCCTTGGTGCAGTGCCAGGGAGCAAACAGTCATGTTGACAGATCACTCTTGGCATGTGGGTTGATGATGGGATCAAACTCATGATCTCACACCTCTACACACTCTATTACTGTTCCTCACCTTCAGACCCTCTATTTTATTATGTCTGTGGTGCCAGATATTAAACTGGTTGCCTCATACCTGCAAGCCAGGCACTCTCTGCCCCTGAGTGCTATCCCCAGTGACTCATTGTTCTATTTTTTAAGTACTGTGATGAGGCAATTTTCTTATGACTCCAGACTATCACCTTATGGAGTGACCTGAACTTGAAATAATATATCCTCTCGTAAGTCTTATACAGCCGAAATAAGCAGGAACTGATTGTGGCTGTTGTTTTCCAAACAAAACACAGCAGATTGTTTATCCTCTAAGTTTATGGCATCATTGCCACGTTATTTATGCCTGCGGTTTGATAGCAACAAACCAGCACTTAAGCATCATCAAACTCTTAATGAGAGTTGTATTATAAAAAGGTGCCTGTGGCCTGTCCTTTCTACTCAGTGCAATTTCCAAACAGGAAAACAAAATCCATAATGATGAAAATATAAGTGAACCACCAAGCATTAGGTGATCAAATGGATGGGTTGAGAAGATAAGTCATGGTTTGGGTGATTACATTTTTTTTATCACAGTAGATGCCATGTCATTAGAAAATCTTACTGTCTCCCATTCTCTATTTTATACTCGCAATCAAACCACGCGTTGCCTACTTCTGTACATGTCGGTCTCAGGAGATTTTCAGATTTAAATCGTGCTTTGAAATGCGAAGGCTGGACTAATATTGGTTCATCAAAATGCTTTAGAACTCAGTGGAAAAGCAAGAATTGTCCTAAGAGAAAAGAGAAAAGGACAAAGAGAAGTTACATATTGAATTTAAGGGAACAAATACAGAATGGCTACAGTACAGGGCTGCAGGAAGCTTTTCCCAGATTTGCCTTTCTGCTTGAAAGTCTGAATTGTTCTTACTGGTCTCAAGCCTGTTCCTTCACAGACAGGGACTCTGAGGACTTCCTCAGCTTGCAGGATTCCTTCCAAAGAAGAGTGCCCTTTTCTCCTTTGCATCAGAGGAAGTGGTAGTGATGAGCCTCTTTAGGCTGTGGCTGTGCTGGGGTGGGAAGGGGGCCTTAAAAGGGAGAGAGTGGCTGTAGGGCTTTTGTCTTGCACGCGGCTGACCCGGGTTAGAGGGTTAGATTCCCAGCATCCCATTTGGTTCCCTGAGCACTGCCAGGAGTAATTCCTGGGTGCAGAGTCAGGAGAAACACCTGTGCATCGCCAGGTGTGATCCAAAAAGCCAAAAAAAAGGGGCGGGCTGGGGGAGAGAGAGAGAGAGAGAGAGAGAGAGAGAGAGAGAGAGAGAGAGAGAGAGAGAGAGAGAGAGAGGGAGAGAGAGAGAGAGAGAGAGAGAGAGAGAGAGAGAGAGAGAGAGAGAGAGAGAGAGAGAGAGAGAGAGAGAGAGAGAGAGAGAAGCAGTGTTTGGCCACAGAGGCATGGGGTGGGGGTGGGGGTGGGGCAGGAGGAAAACTGGACATGGTGGTGTGAAGTGTACACTAATGAAGGATGAAGGGATGGGTGTTGGAACGTTGCATACCTGAAACCCAATCATGAACAACCTTGCAAATGTGTATCTCACTGTGATTCAATTTTTTTAAATCTTGTTTTTAAGACTATTTTTCAAAGAGGGGAGTAGGGATGGAGGAATAGTACAGTGGTAGAGGGCTTGTCAACTCCATTTTTCTCTCTAGCACCCCATATTTTCCCCAGAACATGCCAAGAGTGATCCCTGAGTGTAAAGTCAGAAATGAAGTGTTGAGTATAGTCAGTTGTGGCTAAACAAAACGAAAATAACGAGAGGAGACATTCACTTAGTCATTTACTTAGTCAAATACATAGGCATTTACCCTTCTTCACAATATTTAGAGAAAGCAAGGTAGAAGTCATTGGTGATGTTTCATTAAGTGGAACATTTGAGTAACTAGCTACATAAACAAACTCTCTAACCCATTAATAATTTAATGCATCAGCAATGACATTGATCAAGGAATATTTGTAGATTTAGAAATATGAATAAAAGAGCTTTTGAAAGTGTATAATAATATAAAATCAATGCAATTATTGCACTATAAGCAGCGCTCCCTAATGAAAAGAACATCTGAATTTGGTGACTTGACTTCTGTGAGTAGGAAGCCTCAGCAGAAAATAAAATCAGAACATTGAAAGATATACAGAGCATATTCTTTGTTCTTCCTGCTCTCACTTGTATCACTTGTCATCCCGTTGATCTTCGATTTGCTCGAGTGGGCACCAGTAACGTCTCCATTTGTCCCTGTCGCATGCTAGTGCAGCCCAATGATATCTGCTTGCTCCAGGCACAGGAAGAGCCTGCCCTCATCAATAATAACTTAAGAAATAGACGAATAATAATTTAATAAGTAGAAGAAAGGATTTATTGTAGCTAGTTATTATAGAGAACTCTCTAATGTGTGGGGAATTCTGCTCAAGCTCAAGTATCTGAATGGAAGTCAACATTTACTGTGGAAAAATTTTTCCCTAAATTTTAAAATAAAAACTTCTAAGCTCCTCATTCCCCAAACCTTTTTTACTTGAAGATGAGTCCTTGGGAGGACTCATCCCATTCAACCGTCCTCCTAGAAACAATTGGTCATGCTGAAGCCCAAAGGTCTAACAAACCTTTGAAGCCCAAGATTTGGGTTTCAAAATTTGAAAACGTTTGAAGCCCAAGATTGCACTACAAACAGGTGCTAGCTCCTCAATCTCACTTAAACCTTGCTTTTATCTGTCTGCGTTTTCTTCATTTCCAAAGTAGGAGCAATATGAACAACAAACTGTAAAACCTAAAAATAGGCAAATAGGATTTTATGTAGGGACAAATTAAAATTGATATCAAAGACAATTTTGATATTTCATTAAGGCACTGCATGAGACTTGTGCATGTTTGTATTTTACATATAAATGGAAACTCAGCCGTCCAATGAATTCTAAGTATTATATGACTAGCTAAAGCATTTTAGAAATAAACTGGGGAAAAAATTAGTCAGGGTGGGAGCGGTGTGTATAATAGTTTCAACATATTTGGAAAAGAGATTGGGGTAACCCTCCTCACTGCCCAGGGGAATTTGCCTTTTTCTTACCATCTGCTCCCCAGAGAGGCTTATAGCAGGGAGGTGCTGGTTAAATGAGCTCCGTGTTTAGGGATACTGCCCACTGCCTCCAGCTAATATCTGGTGGGAAACAAAAGTGACCCATGGGAGTTCTCGGCTGCTGGAGCTACTGATATACCTATTACAGTCTTTAAGACACACACACCAAAAGATACTTGTTTTGATAACTCATAGAGGCTCAGAGAGTCTCTTGTCCACATGCCTGGCTGTCTTCCCCAGGGCCCCTCGGAGGGGATGGGCTCTAGCTTCCCTCCCGCCCTGAGCAGAGCTCCGGGCAGCTGAAGACCACCGGAACCTAGTCACAAGCATACTCGAGGCCCCTCTCCACATGTTCGGACAGGCCTCACGCATGAAGGTACTGGCAGAGGAACCCAGGTGTGTGTAATCTCATCAACAGCCAACATCTAGAGACTTAAAAGCAAACTCCCAGAAGAGAGCGATGCAGAGTCTCTTGCCCGCACGCCTGGCTGTCTTCCCTGGGGCCCCTCAGAAAGGATGGGCTCCAGCTTCTTGTAACCTACTTTTCCCTCTGGGAGAAACTAGCAACCTACTGAGAGTTCCCTGCCCACATGGGACAGCCTCAGCAAGCTTCCCATGGTGTATTCATATGCTAAAACCAGTAACAAGCTGGATCTCATTCCCATGACCCTGAAAGAGCCTCCAGTGTGGCATCGTTGGGAGGGTCGAGTGGAGAGAGGCTTCTAAAATCTCAGGACTAGGACGAATGGAGAGGTTACTGAGCCCGCTCGAGAAATCAACGATCAATGAGATTTCGTGATTGGTGATTGTTATAGAGGCTCAGATAAGGGAAATGTCTTTCTGTAATAAGAATACCCATGAAGGGAGGGTGTGAATCCTCATTAGTTGTTTTATATGTCTGTTGAATGACATTGGGGCCATCCAAAGCTACAGTTGTGATTGTTTCAGCGCCAAATGACATTCTAAGTCCATGGGAGCCAGGATTCACATGTACTTTAACTAGTTTCTCAAAAATAGCTTCCTAGGGCCAGAGAGATATTGTGGCAGGTTAGTGTTTGTCTTGCATGTGGCCGACCCAGGTTCAATCCCCACACCACATGTGGTTCCCTGAGTACTGCCAGGATTGATTCCTAAAAATAGAGCCAGGAGTAAGCCCTGAACCTTTAGCACTACTAGTGTGACTGCAAACAAAAACATAAAAAATGAAAAAGAAAGTTTCTACAACTCCTTCCCTTCCTCTTACCCTTTTTGCTCAAATGGCTCAGTTCATCTTGTCCCAAGCTCTTTCAATCAACCCAATCTCTGCTTCCCCTCTCTTGCTCTGTCCTCATTCTACAATACAAAATCTCCATCATCAGGTCAAAAGAAGCCATCACACCAGAAGAAGGCCAAGTAGAGAATGAACAAGAAGACAGTTGCCTAGTTGTCAAAGAGAACAGAAACAAAGATGCATAGTTTACGAATTTTTACCCCATTTACATGCTGCACGATTGCAGTGTTTTACTAACACTAAGTACTAATAGAGTAAAATTTTGTTGAGGTGCAAGATAAAGAAGAAAAGAGTGAGAGATCATTTTAGTAACATAAACTGCAGAACAAACAAACTTCTGTTCTCATATAATCTAATGAAAACTCCCCCACTGTCTTTGTCCCACTTTCTTACGGAAACAGCTTATGTGATCAGTTCTAAGGCATCCTTTTATAGATGTGTGAGTCAGATACAAATAAACTCTGTCCTCTCTTTACCCTCTTTGTATCTAAATGGTAGCATTCTGTAGCATGCTGTTCTCTTCCTTTGATTTTGCTTAGAGACTTATCTTTACCAGGTATCTTTCTCCTCCTTCCCTCCTTCCCTCATCCCTCCCTCTTTCCCTCTCCTTCTTTCTCTCTCTCCTCTCTCTCTGTCTCTCTCTCTCTGCTAGTAGGTAGGATTTAGGTGCATGCTAAGCGATATAAGGAAAACAAACGGCACCTGTGTTTTGCCACTTGCATTTTTAATTCACAGAATGGTAAGACAAAGTATGTAGTGGGTGAAAAGCCAACAGGTATTTACTACTGAGAAAAATGAGGCTGGAAGAGCACTAAATGTAGAGCAATTTTACAACAATTTTCTAGCATCAGAGACCTAACTAGACAAATTTACTAAGACAGTTACATGCAGCCCAGAGAGCCAAGGTCTTCCCCATGGCTTCCCTGAAGGGCTACCTGAGGAACACATGCTATGTGGTGTAAGCAGTTCCAAAAGAAGACAGACCAAGGACCCAGTGACACCCTATTTCTCAGACTCAATAATGAAGTAACTCGCTTCAGTAGCTGGTGGGGTAAGAAATTTAGGGAAAAAATAATTTTCTGATAGAAATTAAATTGTGTGACAACAGTATCCCTTCACGACACAAAACTTGCAAATACAGTAGAATGTTAATTTAACAAACTAGTCTTATGTCTTATGGGATCAACACCAAAGACCATTTCAACCTTTCACAATTACAAAATACAAACAATCTGCATTTTCAACCTTTTGCTACTATAAAAAATAGAGATGAATATTCAAAATGAATTATATTTCACATGTGAAAATTCATACATATGCGACTGCATACAAATGATAAATTCCTGGGGCAAAAATCCAATATATATATGTTTAAAAGTTTGCATATTACTTTCAAGTTGCCTTCTATGCAGGTTCTATTCTACAAATCTCTGCAGAACTATGTGCATCAGTCTCTTTCCCCCACACCCTTTTCAACTTGATGTATTAATAAAGCCCTAAATTTTTTGCCAATCTAATGCACAAACGTATGCATTTTTATGATGTTATAATTAATTTTATTACAAGTAATCTAAGATATCTTTGTTTACCTTGCAGGGTTGTGTTAATATTTTTCATGTGAATTCTACTTCTATCCTATGTTCATTTTTCTCCTATATGGTTACAGATTTTTTAAAAAGAAACATTTAAAAGCAGTTTTAGATTCACAGTAAAATTGGAGAGAAGTTATAGGGCTTTCCTATATATTCTCTACCCTATGCATCATCTAGGACTGGAGCAATAGCACAGCCTGTAGGGCATTTGCCTTGCATCTAGCCTACCCGGGTTCTTTTCCTCCATCCCTCTTATAGAGACTGGCAAGCTACCAAGAGTATCCTGCCCACATGGCAGAGCCTGGCAAGCTACCCGTGGCGTATTTGATATGCCAAAAACAGTAACAAGTCTCACAATGGAGACATTACTGGTGCCAGCTCGAGCAAATTGATGAACAGTGCGACCACAGTGCTATGACAGTGCTACAGTGCTACACATCATCAGTCATATCACGGAATGTCTTAATTTTAATTTGTAGCTATTCTTTTTGTTTTAGAAAAAAATGATTATTTAAAAAGCTAAAGGTCTTTTCCCAGGCATTGACATTATTTTATATGGCAATTTTACCATCCTTCCTTAAAAAATATTTAAAATTTTTAAATATTAAATTAAGTATAATTTAATATTTAAAAATTTTCTATGTTGTTACCTGAGCTTTAGTTATTCTTCAAAATATCTCCTCTATTCTGAGATTAAAATATTTCCCATGATCCTCCAAAGTATGTCTATGGTTTCATTTTTACTTCCAGTAAATCCTCTAATGATTTATTTCAAAAATATTTTGTGGCTTCCTGGCCTTATTTATTCATCAAACTATATCTCTTCTCAACTTAGAAATTCTAACAATTACTGACCTGTGGGTTAATTGGGTCAGAATAAGAATGTAGTTAAACACAGAGACAAAAACTCATGAACCAGAAATTATTCATTTAAAATTGCTGTTCATAAGAGCAGAGAGATAGTACAGTGGGTACCAGATAGTACAGTGGGCACCTGCCTTGCACCTGGCTGACCTGGCAATCTTTATGGCCCCTGAGACCAGCCAGCAGTGCTTCTAGAGCACAGAGTTGGAAATAAACAAACAAAAATCCCTAACAAACAAACCCAGAAATTACTTAAAAATAAACAAATAAGAGAAAATGTTATTCATGCTTATTCTTCTCCATAGCCCTTAGAAAATGAATGTGCCTGCCTGGATTCAAATTCTTCTTACTCCATTTACTAGATGCAGCTTTATGACAGTAAACATTCTTTTTTCCCCACAGGGTTTAGAGGCCTGCTATGAATTCTGATAATGGATTACAACAGCTCTTTCCTCCCCTTCTTATAGAACACCAAAGAGATGCTCAAAATGCCTCAGAGACCAAGGCAACACCAAATCAAGAAGTTTGCTCCAGATTCACTCGGGAACCTATGGACAGGATTAACATGGCTGATCTTGGATATGATTTTACAGAAATTATGTTACTCTGATTTTAAACATAACCTTATAACTAGAGCCACAGCTTTCATAGCAGCGAATTGGGAAACATTCTTGTTTGTCTATAAAACATATTAACTTGGGTCAGAGAGATAGCATAAAGGCATATGCTTGGCATGTGGCTGACCCCAGTTCACTTCCCAGCACCCTTGAACATCACTGAGTGAAGCACTACCAGGTGTGACCCTGAAAGCCCCCTAGCATTAAGTGGGGTACCTGAGCAGCACTATATCAGTGAGTTCTTGTATGGCGGCTGAGCCCAGTTGGTTAATAAGTGCCGGAATGCCTTCCACCCCCACTTGGTCTTCTGGGTACCTCTTGGAAGACTCAGAAAATTAGAGAGATAAATAGATAGATAGATGATAGATAGATAAATAGATAAATGATAGATAGGTAGATAGATAGATAGATAGATAGATAGATAGATAGATAGATAGATAGATAGATAGATAGATAGACAGACAGAGTAGGGAGTCCTGAAGAAGGGAGACAGAATATTTGAGGTGTTGTTGTTCTCCTTATAATTTCTCAAATAGCTCTGGAAAGGAACTTAATTTTTCTGCTTCCTTTTCAAGAAGATCTTTGACAAAAACACTCCAAATATATTGGCACATTTTTAAACATTCACAATAATAGATTTGCCAATTTGTCTTGGTATCAGATTCAAGAGAATAACAATGATTACAATCTCTTCTTTTGTTAATGATAATCTTCCTTGTTCCTGGTTTGGTCCTTCTTTGTCCTTCGTGGAAATGAAAAATAGCTCATCACCATCTGTTGTTTCATATTCCAGAAAGTAATTATTAACTCTATCTGAGTCTCTTCTCATAGTATAAAAATTCCAGTTCCTTTAATGGTCCTCCTAAATGTTCATTGACGAGTATTCAGCTAAAGGAAAATGAGGGAATTAGAGCCAATTATGATAATAAGACAAGAGGTAATTAATCACAGCAAACTAAAAATGAATAATCATTAGTGGTAGATGAGTGCATTTTGCAAAGAATTCAATATTCAGAATTTTAAATTACTCTTAGACACTGACTCTTGACAAATATAGTATTTGTAGATAATTCCAGTAGATGTTGCATGGTAATTATACAATATAATTTAGTGTGCTACAGATTTGAGAGTTTGGAGATGTATATTAATAATGAAAGGCAAACTGTGTGTTTTGTTCTTTTGATGTTAATATATGTTTTCTATTCTAAGAAATTCAGTGTTAATGGAAGAGTGGCTTAGGTAGAATGACAAAACAATACAAATTCAGTCTTGCAGTAGACATAATAGATCATCCTGTTCCTACTGTTTTTCTTTACAAGTCAGGAAACTGCGACTTGTCGGTGTAGAGGAATTTGTCCACGTCATTGAGCTTGTTGATGACCATGTTGAAGCTAGTATCCAGACACTGATGCTTACTCTAGTGTTTGCTTTAACAATTTTTTAAAATTGATTTTGTTTCATTTTTAATCATTTATTAAAACAAAGACCTTATTGGTAAAAGTGCTGCATACATTTTGCATCAGTTTTTTTCCTTATTTCATTACTTATATCAGAGCCTTTAATATCATTTTCTGACATACAGTGTGAATATGCAAAGATCATCACACCCAGATCTTTCAAGACAGCTCCATTTGCAAATCTCTGCTTTGCTCAGAGTTGACAAAAAGCTTGGATGCAAGCACAAGCCTTTGCATTATTACTATTCATCTAGTAGATAAGGTGTTAATCTCTTTTAACCTATGTGCTGATGGGATAAACCAACCAACCTTCCTTAGAATAAACCACCCACAATTGTCTTCAATTCAGCATTCCTATAAAATCCAGTAGCCCCAGTAGGAAAATATACTATGTAAATAGCAAGTCTTACTCAAAAAATATGCTTGGAATTCTGACTTCTGAAACAAACCTTTTAGGACCAGAGAGATAGTACAGCAGGTAGGGTGTTTGCTTTGCACAGGACCAACCTACGTTCAATCCCCAGCATCCCATATGGTCTCCTGAGCAAAGCATTAGCAAGAATGATTCCTGAGTGCAGAGCCAAGAGTAACCCCTGAGCATCACCCAGTGTGACCCCAAAACAAAAGCCATAAAACCAAAAACCAAAACAAACCTTTAAGCTGCATCCCTTGTATCAAATGGGGACTCTTCTGTGACAACGATTCCAGTCTATTGCTCCAGAAAGGATCAGTGAATAGGTGATTGGCAGGAGGTGACTTTGCATACTGTAGTATTAGAAAAACACAAAGAGGAGAATTGTTTCTTCATTTTTAATGGCATTTTATTTTGCATTTTGTTTACTTCTCTTATTTTTGTCTAAAGCCTTTTGTGCTTTCAGGCCTTATATGTGAATTCAAGATGTCAGAGAATAAAATATATGTATATATTATAAATAAGGTTAAAAAAAATATGGTAACCTTGAGTGACAGGCAAAGATACTGATTAATGACCTGGCCAGACAGTGCCCTTGTAAGTCCCTTTCCTGACAGACACGAAGACTTTCTTTAAAGCAATCACAGAGATCTGTGTAGAAGGGATTAACGACAAAAGTGTGCTATTGCTTTCTCACCATTACTGTCTAGCCAGTCTATTAAAAGCTGCACCTGATCCCCAGTGACTTGGATCCTTGGATGGTGCTGCAAATGGAAAGATGCCTCGTGATGTGACCGTCTCTCTCACCTGCTTCTAGGGCAGGCTGTGAATGCGGGAGGTGAGAGTTATGAAGAGAATGAATTTTCCTCCCTGACTCTCAGACTTTGTTGGAGAGCTGTGCTTACTACTGCAGTGCCATGAATTAAAAATGTGTCATGATGCAAAGAGAGCACTGTACACTAGGATATAGCTTCTATTTGGTCGAGTCCATTATTATGAGGAACCTGGCTTTCCCCTGGTAGTTCTATTAGAACCTTTGAATTCATATTCCTACATTCCATGATGAAATTTTAATTGCTAAAGAATCAGATGGTATATTTCTACCCTGGATGCAACCAAGAAACTTAAATATTCACCCTTATTTTTTTTTCTTTGCACTTTATTTTCAAAGGGTGCCATGGCTTCTTGAGGGGTCACCGATGCTAATCCTTTTATATTCACTGAACCTATGGCAGGAATTGAACTCAGAGCTTCACACAGGGCAGATATGTGTTCTGACCCTTTCTAGACCCGAACTTCTCTTGTAGACATACAAAAGCACAAAACTCGGACACACATTTACAAATACATAAATGAGGCAGGAAATGTAAAACTAAAATTATGACCATGATATATAAAACCACACATAATTTTTCTAGCTGTTACCTTTTTTTAATTTTTATTTTTTTAATTGAGTCACCATGAAATATACAGTTACAAAGCTGTTTGTGATCAGGTTTTAGTCATACAATGATCCAACACCCATTCCTCCACCAGTATCCATTTCCCACCACCAATGATCTTAGTTTCCCTTCTGTAGCCGCCTCCCCATCTTTTCTTCTTTTATATGTGGTTAATTTATATAACATTTTCTATCTTTGTCACTTGTCACCTGTCACTTGTCTTCCCATTGATCTTCGATTTGCTCGAGCGGGTGCCAGTAAAGTCCCCATTTGTCCCTGTCGCATGCTAGTGTAGCCCAATGGTAGCTGCTCCATCCAGGAACCGGAAGAGCCTCAAATTGTTCATTCAGGGTTTTGACAAAGAAGTCTGACCATTTCGTTGTGGGGCAGCCACGTAGTCTTTTGACGTCCTGTGGAATCCAGTCGGTAACAGCTCTAGTCCAGTGGTCCTCTCTGAATTGCATTACATGTTCGGCCCATCTGATTTTTGATGCTTGGCAAACAAGACAGCATCCCTGATTCTTGACCTTCGATGGAGGTCAGAACTCCGGATTCCTTCTCTCACTTGAGTAAGACGTGATAATCCTAGCCTATTTCTTTCGATTCCTCATTGGGATACCCAAATAGCATTCTCATCCTGTTTGCATAGGGCCCAGGTCTCTGAGGCATATGTTAGTGCAGGAAGAACTGTGGAATAGAAAAGATGTGCCCGGAGTTGGAGGTCCTTCATCCTCTTAATCACTTCTTTGATGCTCTTGAAGGCATTCCACGCTGCTCTATTCCTCCTGAGCAGTTCTGGCACCAAGCCGTTGAGTTCTCAACCCAGGTACACATAGGTGCTGCATTCGGAGATGTTCATTCCATTGAGAGCAAATGGAGCATCAGGGACTAGTTCGTTTTTCATGAGCATCGTCTTGTTGAGATTCAGCTGCAGTCCGACCTTTCCACACTCATGGTCAAATGTTATATGTCTTTATGTTATATTTTACAAATATTGTATTTACATTTTTTATCTAGGAAATTATATCATAAGAACCAGAATGATCACTTATAGGTAACACACGATCTGCATTTCTGAGTGTATGGGCAGTCATTTGTACCAGAAGCCACCTTACTCGTTTTCTATCCTTCCTTTTATTCACATTAATGAGGAAAAACTCAGGATGTCCAGATATGTCATTTTTGCAGTTGAATCATAAATATTTTTGGTCGGAGAGCTAGTACAAGGGCTGGGGTGCATGCCTTGCATATGGCCAACCCCAGTTTGATGCCTGGCTGTAAATGGTCTCTCTCTCTCTCTCTCTCTCTAATACTGCAGGTATAACCAGAGAGGCCCCACAGCATTCCTGGAGTGGGTCAGCTAATCCCAGGCACAGTGAGTCTTCACATTGAACCACCAGTCTACTTGGCCAAGAATCATCAGGATAGGGTCTTCTCTTTTCTCTTTTCTTAATTTTATTTTTTATAAAGTTGTTCACAACAGTTCATTACAGATAATATTCAAACACCAATCCCACCACAGTGCACCTTCCCACCGCCATAAGAGGAAAGTGTGTGAAGACTATTGCAGACCATCCTAGAGCCATTGAAGCCCTTACATAAGAGATTACAACCATGTATGTCAAAAAAGAAAAAAAAATGTGTGCTACTTTTGCTACATCAGTTGGAGAGATTATAAGAGATCATGTGGCTGTGAATGAGGCCGCATGACATTCTGTGTCAACTCTCTTCTGGAAGCTTTATTTCATAGTCTCTGGATCTTGGCCAGTGATGAGATTATATGGTGCCAAGGACAGTTTGTGGGTGTGACTACAGTAAGGGTCTTCTTAAAAGAATTATGTTGGGTCACAGAGATAGTACAGTGGGTGGGGCATTAGCCTTTCAAGCATCTGACCAAGGTTCCATCCCTGGTATCCCATTGGTCTCCTGAGCCTGCCAGGAGTGGTCCCTGAGAGCAGAGACAAGAGTCAGCCCTGAGCACTGCCAGGTGTGTCCCCAAAAAACCAAAAGAATAATACTTTTGTGCAAGATATATGGAAAAGACTATTTTTCTTCTTCTGACCCATTGATCATATCTGCCTCTGAGAGACTTCCTTTAAGAGCAATCTCTAAGTCCAAGGAAGGAGAGAAAATAAGAGTTTGCTTCTGATGAGAATTTTCTACTGACAGGAGAAAATGAGCTCAAGCTTCAACTTTGATAATTAATAATGAGTTGGAAAAAATATTTTTGTTTAAAAATGCTAAAATCCAGGCAGACCCAAGTGTCTGAAGCACGATTTCCTTCATCAAGCAGGGGTAGGTCAGCTGCCGCCTACTAGTCTGGGTGGCTCAAGTGGCTCATTAAAAAACAGGGACAGGAATTGCACTCAAATCAGGGTTTTTTTCCATGAAATGAGCAAAATGTATCCTTTGGGGTGCAAATAGCTCTCACTACAGAATAGTTCTGAGCAGTCAGAAATATGCAAGCAACTTTTTTAGATAAGATGCTGTGTCTGCTGTGTGATCAATGCAAAGAAATTGCTAAACTATTCTAGTTTTTATAGTTTGCTTAGGAGTCCATCATCAGCTAAGGCTTCTGAAGTGTAGAGAGGGCCTGAGCTCTGTCTGCTGGTGTCTTCCAAAACCCACAAGAATAATGGGGGGAAAGGAGAGTGAGAGAGAGTAAGAAAGAGAGAGGAGAGACGATGAGAGAGAGAGAGAGATGGGTTTTATTGGCAAAAAATATCCAACTTGTATAAATCAGAAAACATGGGAAACGTGTCTAACCAGCTTCCGGTATAGAACAAGTTTCAGAGATGGAGGAAATAGTTTTCTGGTTTCATGCCCAAGGGAGTTAGGGAGACATTACATACTTAGTATCACTGTATAGCTGTCATCCCCTTGATCATCGATTTACTTGAGCAGGAGCCAGTAATGTCTCCATTTGTTCTAGCCCTGAGATTTTGGCAGCCTCTCTTTACTCATTCTTCCCAGTGGTGCCACATTGGAGGCTCTTTCAGGGTAAGGGGAATTAGACCCATCATTTTTACTGTATTTGGCATATCAAATATGCCATGGAGAGCTTGCCAGGCTCTGCTGTGCGTGCAGGATGCTCTCGGTACCTTGCCAGGTTCTCCAAGAGGGAGAACTATGCTATAAGAGGTCGCAGTCCTGATCCGAGCAGGCTTGGAGATCTCAGCCCCCGGGCCCGCACACCTGGGTTCCTCTGCTGGTTCCTTCATGCATGAGGCTCATCCAAACGTGTGGATAGTGGCCTTGAGCATGGCTGTGGCTGGGTTCTGGAGGTCTTCATCTGCCAGGTTCTGCCAGGGAGAGAAACTCAACCCGCCTTCCCCTCCGAGGGGCCTTGGTGAAGACAGCCAGGTTCAGGGGCAAGAGACTCTGCATATTTAGTTGTTTCTACATATTTAGTAGTTTTATATATTTAGTAGTTTTAATTATTACATACTTAGTAGTTTCTACATATTTAGTAGTCTCAGGTGGTTCTGGGGCAGAATGCGCATGTGCAATTGAGGGGCATACCAGGAACTCATGTCGCAGTACAGAAAGTGGCAGAGCAACAGCAGCAGGGAGGTGTTTTATGGTTTTCTTTGGGGTCACACACAGCAATGCTCAGGGCTTGCTCCTGGCTCTGCACATCAGGAATCACTCCTGGTGGTGCTCAGGGTGCTTTATGCGATGCTGGGGAAGGAATCTGGGTTGGCTGTAAGCATGGCAAGTGTCTTGCCCTGCTGTACTACTGTATCAAGGCTTTTTAGTATGATTATGAAGAGAACTAGCTGAGGGTTGACTGGTACTGTCTAACTGTCTAGCGGGCGGAGGGGCGGGAGGAGTGTCAGGATCTTATCAGTACAAAGGTATTTTTAACATTATGTATGGGGCCAATCAGAGTCCCAAACTGTCATCACCAAGTCTTCTCCCAAGGAATGGTTGTCATACCTTCCAAACGGGAGGCCTCAATCCAATTTTAACTTTCTTAGGTTCAGGAAGTCCTGTCAGTTTGGCAAGAGGAGGTGGCAGGTGAAGGGCCGTCCACTAGCAAAAAGTTTTGATTAGTTGAGTGGGCAGGATGACCTTACTCCTTCTTGGATTGCTCCCACACCAGGGAAAGGTGTGGGGGTGCAGAGCATGGAAGGTTAAACTGGTGTTTTATAGACAATGTGCACAGTCCTACAAACATGGCACCATTAGACACCCACTACCCTCCACATGAAAAATCAGTTGCATAAACTTATGAAAATGCATGCTTCTTTCTTCATCTTTGTTAGGGTGTTGATTAATGCAGGTCACGGGCTGTTTTCTATTTCAGTATATCTGGTATGGCAAGGTGTATAAGTATTGCCAAAATGAATGCATCATATCTCTTAGAAAAAGAAGTGGCTCTTGCTTTCATATTTCTGTGATTTTGATACTGTTCACTGCTTATAAAGCTATCCTGGTTGATTTTCCTTTCAGTTAAGAAATGTTCAAGTCTGGGGCCACAATAAGAATATAGTACAATAAGAAAAGCACTTGCCATACCTATGTTTAATCCAGGCTTAATTTCCTGTCCTATATATAGTCCACCAAGCCCCCACCCCAACCCCCGAATCTCTGAGCATTGTCTGGTATGTCCCAACCCCTGCTAACCCTAGAAAAAAATATACAAGTCTAATCTTCTAACTCGATAATTAAGCAAAGGAAGTACTATCATGGATAGTTGAGGGAAAAAGTGGTTTCTGGTGTTTCTGTGGACAGGACAGAGGAGGAACTTTAATTCTAGTGGCCAACAGTTCCACAGCTGAGAGCTTGCGCTCCACAATCAACCATTTCCAAACGCAGACTCTGTCCCTTACTTAAACGTTTTGTCTCTAATTTCTGTCTCCAAGCCAAGCAGGATGCACCAGAGGAGGAAAGGCTGGGCTTGTTTTTAGGAGTAATCTGGGAGCACTGGGTTGGAGATGAGATCCTGCCTTGAGAATGAAACTCCGCTGGTCTATCTAGAGAGGCTGAGAGGATGGGAGACTGGAGGGAAACTTGGGCTCTCATGACTGGAAGATTCAAGCAACAAGGTGGATCGGGACATCTGGCAGGTTACACTGCAGGAAATTCTTTCCTCAAATTTTTCCTTCACAGAACTTCCTATTCCTGTCATCTCCACCATTGCTCCTTTCTTACTATTTTTTTAAAATTTGTTATTAGTGAGTCACCGTGAGGTACAGTTACAAACTTATGAACTTTCATGTTTGCATTTCACTCATACAGTGATCATTTACCCATCCCTCCACTAGTGCCCATTCTCCTCCACCAATGTTCCCAGTATCCCTCCCACCCCCCCACCCCATCCCCCACCACCCTACCCTGCCTTTATAGCAGGGCATTCCCTTTTGTTCTCTGTCCTTTGGAGTGTTGCAGTTTGCAATAGAGGTATTGAGTGGCCATCATGTTCGGTCTATAGTCTACTTTTGGCACGCATCTTTCAACCCAAATGTGTCCTCCCAGCATCCTCTACTTGGCATTGCCTTCTCTATCTGAGCTGCCTTTTCCCCCAGCATGTGAAGCCAGCTTCCAAACTGTGGGGCAGACCTCCTGGTCCTTACCTCTACTACTTTTGGGTGCTAGTCTCCCATTCTGTTACTTTATATTCCACAGGTGAGTGCAATCTTTCTATCTGTCTCTTTCTGACTCATTTCACTTAACATGATACTTTCCATGTTGATCCACTTATATGCAAATTTCATGACGTCATCTTTTCTAAGAGCTGCATAGTATTCCATTGTGTAGATGTACCAAAGGTATAGTAGAAATGACATCGCATTTATATGTTCATTGCAGTACTATTTACAATAGCCAAAATCTGGAAGAAAGTGGAGTGTCCTTTCTTACTTTTGACTGATATTAGGAAACTGGTTAACTCCTAACGGGGTCCCTGAACTTGGTGTATAAAATCAGCACACAAAACTCCAGATGTTTATAAAGATATTGTTATTTATATGATTCTCTGTACGTGTGTGAAGCAAGAGAGTTTTATTCAAACTTAGATGTGAGGGAGAAGAGAGGCAGTCTGTGATCAAGAGAGAGCACGGCTTTCTCCAGAGTGGAAAAAGCAAGCAAAGAGACAGATCAGCAAGTGAGATACGTGTTCAAGGGGTAACCCAGGATTGAAGAGCAGGCCTATTTATTTGACAGTTTTAAGACAAGTAGTTTTGGTTCCCATGATGCTCTATGTCATGGCTTCACACTGGCTCCTCACTGGTTCCCGTGCCATAGCCCTTGATGTTCATTGGCGTCCTGATGGTCTCTGTCTGGTTCTGTCTCTCAAGTCCACCAAATTCTCCAGACCTGTCATTGCTACTCTGATGTCAGTGCCTGGGGCTCTGCTTCCTGCCTCCCAGATCCTGGAGCCCCTTGGTATTTCATCCCTATTCTCAGGCCCCCGGTCAAAATCTGCTGCCTTTTAGCAGTCTGCCCTGCACAGGTGAGGGTCAAGGAGGAAGTGGACTGCTTTCTTTCCCTATTTAGCATGTTCTTATTTCCACTGCTGAGCTATTTCTATTCTCTCTCTGGCTGCCTTCATATGGGTGAGTCATAAAATGCCCATTCAAAACTAAACTACCCAGTGTTAGCCCACCCTCTTCACAGCCACCAAAACTCAATTATTATAACTCTCTGCACGAATTCCAAAGAAACACCTCTATATTCTTTCTATCTCTCATTCTTCATGTTACCAGAAACCTTTTAAATGTATACTACACTAGATAGTTGCATATTGGGGCTGGAGCGATAGCACAGCAAGTAGGGCATTTGCCTTGCACGCGGCCGACCCCGGTTCTAATCCCAGCATCCCATATGGTCCCCTGAGCACCGCCAGGGGTAGTTCCTGAGTGAAGAGCCAGGAGTAACCCCTGTGCATCGCCGGGTGTGACCCAAAAACCAAAAAAAAAAAAAATAGATAGTTGCATATTATCAGAAATTATTTCTGCCATAATTCCTCTGTTCTAGCTTTAGAAAGGTGGTAGGTTGTTGGGCAGACTGTGAGAATAGCCTCTCTGACCCCCAGATCCGAGATTTCACATCTGATATCATTGAGGGTTGGGGTCTAGTCTTTCAATTTTGGAGTCCTGGGCTGGACTTGTGACTTGCTCTGGCTAGTAACACGTGGTGCAGATGATGGTTCAAGCATTCCAAAGCTTCATTGCTTAGTCTTTCAGAATTCTGATCTGGGCCCACCATATCAGAAAACCTAGTCCAGTCATATGCCAAAGGATCATATGACATTTCCACATCCCACCAGACACAGGAGGGCTGAGGTGGGGGGTTGAGTTTGGGAGGTGCATTGGGAGGTACTTCTTAGACCGGTGGAAGGTAGTAGGTGACGGCAGAGACCTGAACGACTTTGGCCACTTCAGCACAAGTTGCTTCACCATGCAAGAAAGAACTAATTAACAAGATTATTTTTTAGCAATTAAATTCTAGGTGGTATTTATGCTGTAGTAGAGTATCAAGGCAACTGTTATGATGAAATGCGGTGTTGGAACATTGCTCCCTGTTTATTATTAGATATAGCTATGAATCTACAAACTGGCAGGGGACAGTTGAAGGTAAGGGGAAAGTAGCAGGGGAGTAGGTAGAAAGCCTTGGCCTCACCCCACTGGAGCATCTTCTTCCCAGAAATAGCAGCAAAATTGCCAGCCGCAGTTTTCCTGTAGAACATTTCATTTTTCACTTCTTGAGCTGGTACCTAGATCTTCAGCAGAGGTTGCAAACTTTCATTTATACCATTTATTGATGGTAAATATTAGGACTTGGATGCATGATTTGTTCCAATTCTAGAAACTGTCCTGTGAAAATTCGGAACATCATCATCACCGATTAGGTTACCTCATCTGAAACCTGTCAACTTGAATTAGTGTTAAAGTGAGTTGAGTTGCTAGATCCATGAGAACAGAAGGCACATAGAGGAAGAAGGAGGCAAAGCAGGTGAAAACTCATGAAGAGCTAGTGTTTCCACCGTGACTTCTAGGTCGGGAACTGAACACAGCTCCCAGGAATTTGATTTGGGGTGTTGGTAGAATAGGCTACAGAAACGTGATCATCCACAGGGTAAGTGAGTGACATAAATGGTAAACAGGGAAAGTGAGGACCCCTGGGGAATGGGAGGCAGGTGTAATATTTAAGATAGACCATCACTGGGGTCCAAGTGATAGTACAGTAGGTAGAGTGTTCACCTTGCACACAGCCCACCTGTGTTCAATCCCTGCATCCTATACGGTCCTTGAGCACCAACATGAGTAATTCTTGAGTGGACAGCCAGGACTCCTTGCATTGCAGGGTGTGCCCCCACCCCATCAAAAAGGAACACGAGAAAAGAAAACAATCACTGCTTTTTTCCTGTTGAATTTTGTGACATGAAAACCGCTGTTGCCAGGATGCTAATTTTTTTAAGAGAAGCTAAACATATGGTTAATTACTTGAAATTACTGTGTTCTAAATGCGATTTGATCATTTTAGCAGCATGTGAAACCATGGAAGTTCACACAAATCACATCAATAGGACACAGCCTTGGATAGATGTGGTCCTAAAGGATAACGACTATATGAAACACCTACGTATACATACGTGTAGTTTCACTGTGGTTAACAGCTGGCATGCCTGTTACAGCCAGAGAGCTAAGTCTCTGCCTAAGCCGCATCAACCATTCATGACTGACTTATGAGAAGCTGTGGCGACTGGAAAGAAAGCAGGATGGAGGGAGAGAGGATAGTTATAAGCATTTCCTAGCCAGTCTGGAAGTATTTCAATTTTTAACAAAGAATGGTATCTACTAAGATCTATCCACCAGATGATTATCAGCTCTGTAACTAAAAGAATAAATTCACAGTATCTGATATTGTTTGGGTATTATATTTTCATTTTTATCACAGAAAGTGAGACGGTCACATAAATCTTGCTTTTGAGTATTGTAACTGTTCTTGCTCTTACTTCCAAATTGCTCCTCTTGTGTCTTTGTCTCCACGGCAACAACTTATGGTATAAATCTTAGATTGTGATGAGGTTGGAAGAAAGTGGGAGTAACGGCAAAATCTTTATGAGCCAAGATTTCTTTTAAACATGAAAAATTTTCTAATAAAAGCTCGCAGCCTTTGCTTTTCAATTTATAGTAGTGTTGCAAGTGTCTGAGTGCTGGTTATAACCTAGACACATGATGTTTATAGCTCAAAAAATCAAATATTTATTGACATCTACTTTGCACCCAGAACTTTGCTACAACTCAAAAGATAAGCCCACACCCTAAAGACTACAGAGTAGTCACATCAGCACATCAGAATACCAAAAGGAGAAAAGGTTGTTTGGCATGGAGGAGAAGATGCAGGAAAGCAGACACTCTTTTATAATTAGTCACCCTGAAATTGAAAAGTTACTCATTATTGGATTTTAGGCATACAATGTCTCATACTGATCCCTTCATCACTTCCCTCCAACATTTTTTTTGAAAAGCTAACCTGGTTTATTTTCTTCCTGTGAAGAACCTAGTTTTAACCAATTTTAAACTTAGTTGCTTCTCCTTCTATAGACACAGCCAAGCTACAGCCGTTATTCACCTCACAGTATTGAAGCCCACCTCTCTCTGTCACTCCCATAAGTAAATTATTCAGTGTGCTACTTGACATGATTAGGCCAGTCATCTCACCTTACACACCGTCCTGTTCCCTGGGGGTGTGTCCTCTGTAGAATGCAGGAAGTCAACTGGTTCCAACAGCCTCCGTCTCTCTCTCTCTCTCTCTCTTTTTTTTTTTTTTTTGCTTTTCTGGGTCACACGCAGCATTTCTCAGGCATTACTCCTGGCTCTGCACTCAGGAATTACTCCTGGCAGTGCTCAGGGGACCATATGGGATGCTGGGAATCGAACCCAGGTAGGCCACATGCAAAGCAAATGCCCTACCCGCTGTGCTATCACGCCAGCCCCTCTGTCTCTTTTTTGTATGTTGTCTTCCTCATCTAATTACAACTGAATTCAACTCCATGTAGGTATGCTGCTTCCCTTGAAGGAAAGTATAACTCCTCCCCCCACACACACCCCACATACACATATACACCACACACATGCCCCACACATGCATACACACATATACACACACCCCACACACAACCATCCCACAACACACACTCACACACATATACATACTCCAACACATATCCTCCACACACACAGCCCCCACACATCCCACATACACACCCCACACACACCAAACACATACCATACCACACACACAGCCCTCCATAACCTCACACACACACCCCACACATATCATACACATACCACATCCCATATACATACATAGACACACACACACAACCCATACATACAGCACTGTGCAAACCCCGGGTGCCAAGATCAATCAGTGGTTATCCTCTCCTTAGTCTTCATTTTTTTTTAATTCTTTTATTGATTCACCATGTGGAAAGTTACAAAGCTTTCAGGTTAAAGTCTTAGATATACAATGCTCAAACACCCATCCTAGTCTTCATATTTTTAAAGTCTGTATTCTTCAAACACAACAAAAGGAAAATAGTTCAAACAAAAACACGGGCCTTATGAATGTCAGACTTTACCATAAAGCCCTTTATTGTTTCTAACTGCAACAAAGACTTTCTCTGAAGGCATGAAAAGAGAGAAAACTCTCCTTTTCCTCATTATTATTTAGTTGTCATTCTGGCCAACTTTGAATCCAGGAAGAGAATCTCTAGCTTGTCTATACTGGGGCTTTTGGATTACAACGGTGAAGGGCAGATTCCCCCACGCTGTTCTGAAGAGGTCTTCCTGGTTTTGTTTTTCTCCTCATTTTTACCAACACTTAGTAGCTCTTGTTGTGATGACAATAGTCATTCTAACAGGTGTGAGGTAAGAGTACATGGTAATGTTGATTTTGACTGCATTTCTCGAGTGACTTCTGGAGCTGAACATCCTTTAAGGTATCTATTGGTCACCCCCTTGGCAACACTATGCATATCCTCTGTAGAAGTCAACCTGTCCACAGATTCTGCATGGGCTCTGCTGGTGGTATTCCCAAAGTGGGTTGTTGCTGTAGCTCTAGGCTCAGTTCCTGGGTCAGAAATGGCAGGCAAAGAGCATAGATTCATTGGGGCCCACCAGACAACCTCGATACAATGGGCTGGTCTAGCCCTGAGGTATAACGGGAGCTTGTATTTGTAGAAGCCCACCAGAAAGCTTGAGCTGAGGAGCAGCCCATCTTGAGGCTGCCTGCTTGGTGCCTACATGGATAAAGCTCAGATCTTGGGTCTGTGGGAGCCAAATTGATCAGGAGCGCCTGGGGTCATGAGAGTCAGCCAATGCTCATGAAGACTAAGATCTTGGAGTGTCTTTGATTTTTAATATTTTAAAGCTTTTTGGTTGGGGGGTTCACACTGAGTGGTGCTCAGGGCTTATTCTTGGCTCTGCTCAGGGATCACTTTTGGCAGGCTGGGGCTGGGGGTTGGAGGTGCTGGGAATAGAAGCCGAGTCAGCCACATAGAAGGCAAGTGCCCTATCCACTGTTCTATAACTCCAGCCCAGATCTTGGGTTTTCTGGAATCTACTAAGATAGCTAACGCCACAGCAGCACTTGTGTGCCAGGAACCTGCATTTTTAGGAACAGTTCAAGAACCTGTCCCTTGCGAGAACCCCTTGATACTGTGACGGCAAAGCCGGGGTAAACCAGGGGCCTGGCTCGCCTTCTCACCTGTGGTGTTTTGTAGATATGCTAGGGTTACTGGGCTGGTGATAAGCCAGTTTTTAAAAACAAACAAACAAATGAAAAACCTTTAAAAATATTGGGAAAAGTCAGGGCCAAGATGACAGAAACAGGAGAAAAATGACCAAGTTTCTTGAATCCGTGGAGTGTTCCTGATAGGAGCTTTTGAAGGACTTTACCCAGAAGACTAATCAGTAATCAGCTGTAGAGATTTATTCATCAGAGAAATACCATGGCTGAGCTGCAGCCACCAGAGAGAGAGAGGGAGACAGAGAGAGAAAGAGAGAGGGAGAGAGAGAGAGAGAGAGAGAGAGAGAGAGAGAGAGAGCAGATCAAAACCAGAGCTCTCTGCAAAAGGCTGGCTGGAACCAGGGAAAGCGCATGGAGAGTCTGTACCCTGCATTTACACATGGGAGTTCTCAACAGACTCATGGAGAACTCAGAGCCCACAGGGAAATGAGTGTCCTGCATAGGCTCCTGCGTGGCAGTGCCAAGCTTAATGTGGCATCCTATGAATGCAGCTGCAGCACCAGCCCCTCCCAGGGGAACTGAGGGATTCACTTGCAACCCGGAAGAGACACAAGAGAGCAAACATATCACCAGGTCTTCGTGTGGCCGTCAGCCTGTCATCTGAGGGAGAGAAGATAAAATATATGGTCCCCCAGGCCACTCTGACTGATACTGGTTTCACTCCTCTGTGGATCTTTGATGTTTATGAAGTTATAGTAGGTTATTAAGCAGCTTTCAGAAGGTCACTCTGGGTGATGCAATGTCCTATGCCCCTGCCTCATGCTGGGTCATGGCTGCTTTTGTGTCTGGCAACGCTCAGAGCCCTTATTCTCTCCTGTGTTAACCTCATCATCCGTGCTGTGCTCCTGCTGATCTTTGGGGTCTGCCTCTCTCTGCTGGTACTTCTGCTCTTTGTTCCCTTTCCCACCCTCCACCCCTCCCCTTCTCCAGCCATGTGCATGTGGATAAGAACTGCTGTTTCTCTGGCCCGTCTACCTGGGCACAGGTGAGGTCTCTAAGAGAGGCTGCCCATCTTCCAAACTCAAGAGGAAGTTACCTATCCTCTGTTCCCCTCTTTTAAGGTACTTATACCCGCCCCTCAGCCATCCCCATGATCTTGCTGACTGGCTATCCTTCAAGTTGGTGAGACTTTCAATGACTGCTGTCATTTCTCATTTCCTAGCACTTCTCTCCCTCCACCTCCACTGTATCTCCTCCTGGAATGGAAAACCAGGCAGGTCTCTTTCCAACACAGGCAAGCACCCCATGCCTGCCAGCACTACTCTCCTCACCAGGAGAGGAGAAGAGCAGGAGCACTCTGGTGTCAAGCCACCCACGGGTGACCAGATCAGTCTAAGTTAGTTCACTGACAGCCTGACACTTGCTCCAGTGCAGCTGTGGTGCCCAGTGGCTATGACAGATGTTTCACAGGATGGAAGGAAGTACAAAGGGAGCTGGACCCATGCTCCAGTGGGCGCTCCCTGAGACAGACAGACCGCTGGAGGAACACAGGACACCCGGAATGTAAATAGGAACACACTTGCACAGAGAACTAAAGCAGCGTCCTGGGGCATAGCATGTTCCTCAGCCAGTCAGGTTTCTCCACAGACTGGCTCAGGCACCCCGGGTCATTGATGATCTAAAGTCTAGCTCTGCAAGCCCCCCAATGTTTAACACTGATGGTGTCCAGCTATCTGTGGCCACACACAGTCCTGATTTTACTGGAGGTCACCGTCCTGCTTCTTCTAAACTAGTGATACAGCAGCCATGGCTATTTGAAATCAGTAGTCACAATTGCCAGCCTGATGTTGCCAATGTGAGCAGCCGGTAGCTGCTGAGGGCAGCTCACACCTCAATATTTAGTTCTCATGCAACACAGAAAAGGAACTCAACACAGCAGCGGTGATGACAAAGGTCCAAGAAGATTCTCAGCTACTTCAGATTTGTGTGTTGGATGGCAAAAGTCGCCAAAATCTGCATAGAAAAGTGGCAACACGTAGGAGGCTGGTGTGCCAAGTACCTGCCCTGCCAAAGCCTGCCAGCTGCACCCACACTGTCTTCCCCCAACCCCCCAGTCCCCCCACCCCAGCAGTCACATCAAGGGCTTAACACAAATATTTTCTGCAGAGATGTCAAACTGTGAATAGTTTCAGGTATCCCGGTGCCAGGCTGAGAATTCTGGTGTCTTCTTGGAGTCTGGGTGGGCAGCCTTCCTCCACCCACCTACATACCACCCCACCCCCACTCCCAGCCCAGGTTTCCAGCGTCCACCCAGGAGTCTAAGTGGACAGCCATGCCCACCTCTCATATGTGCTACCATGTCTACTCATTGACCCAGACCATAAATCCTAAAGTCTCTGGATATCTACCAATTCCTCAATATGAAATTCCAATAGGGAGCACACCTAATTAGATAGGAAATTAACAAAGAAATTAACTAAACTCAACATATAAAAGCAAGAACACAGAATGCCCAACTAGTCGAAACAGTTTATCAAATTTTTAAACAGGAACTTTACAACCCCATGGTGAGATATAACAATTTTCACACAAAAATTGATTTTTTATACTTATTTATTTTAATAATAGACTTTTGTTATCTAATCAGTAGCAACTCTTCGATTGTAACAGTAGTTGTGGTTTTTGTCTATGTTAAATTAAATTTTAAAAGAGAAAAATGCAACAAATTTCTTCATATAAGTAAGTTTTTTAAATGTCAATGAACTGAACCGTCCTATCAAAAGTCTCAGCATGGCAAGATAGATCAGGAAACAAAAATTCAACTTTCTTCTGCCTCTTGAACATATGATAAACACCAAAGTGAAAGCCTGGAAAACAATAAAAGCCTAATGTAAGACAGCCTAATGGTAAACAAAAACACACAAACAAAACCAAAAAACCCAGGCATAGCCATGCTTGTATCAGAGCAAAGAGCATTCATGCTAAAGAAAATATCAAAACATAGGAATGGACATGGGCTGGAGCAATAGCACAGCGGGTAGGGCATTTGCCTTGTATGCGGCCAACCTGGATTCAATTCCTCTGTTCCTTTCGGAGAGCCCGGCAAGCTACCAAGAATATCTTCGCCTGCACGGTAGAGCCTGGAAAGTTACCTGTGGCATATTCGATATGCCCAAAACAGTAACAACAAGTCTCACATGGAGACGTTACTGGTGCCCACTCGAGCAAATCAATGACAGTTACAGGAATTGACATTACATACTAGTTAACATGTATCAGCATAAATGCACCAAATGACGTGGCAGTAAAGTTTATAATAAAATCTGTAATAGAGGACACACGCTGATGACAATATAGTAATTGCAGGAAACTTTAAACAGGGAAATTTATCATTGAACAGTTAAGTCAGGCAAAACATGAGCAAGGAAATAAGAACCTTGAATGATTAACTGAGAGAACCAGAGTTAATGACATACATTTACAGGAAATTCTACTTGTCAAAAGCTGAATACATGCTCTTCTCCAGTACACATGGAACACTTCTCCAGAATAGATCACATTCTGGGGCACAATTCAGGTCCATATAAGTCACAAAAATAGGAATCATAATATTAAATATCCTTTAAGGCCACAATGTCCTGAAGGTAGAAAATGACTATAAAAAGAAAGTCAGGAAAAGCTCTGACATTTGGAAACTGAACAACATACCATTAAATAATCATAGGGTCAAAGAGGAAATTAAAGTAGAAATAAAAAGATTCCCTGAAATGAAAAGATTCCTCAAAATAAGCTAGAAAGAAAAAAAACTTTCAGAACCTATGGGATACAGAAAAAGCAATCTTAAGGGGAAAGAGAGCAATAAAGGCTTATATCAGACAACAAGAAAAAGCTCAAAGAAAAGACTTCACAACTTTGGAAACTAGAAAAAGAACAACAAATATCAAAGTAAGTAGAAATAAAGATATAATAAACATTAGACCACAATTCAATGATAAATAAATCAATAGGTAAATAAAACCAGAAGTAGATTTTTAAAAAAGAAAAAATCAGTATTGGGGATGGAAGATTGTTCAGTGGTTAAATGCATGTCTAGCATATATCTGACTGGTGTTTGATTCCTTTTCCTCTGCTATCCCCTGAGCATCACAGAGTGTAGAACTCGAGGCCTCCAAGCACTGTCTGGATGGTCTGGTATCGCCAACACCAGATGGTCCAAGCAGCATTGTAGCCTTGGGTCTTCCAGTCCACTGGCAGCCCCTTTGGCCAAGAATCATCTGCATTCTTGAGGCTCACTTGAGAGCACTCCAACCCTAAAGGGATAGACATCGTTAACAGACCCTTATCTAGATACATACATGAGGGGGAAAATAGAGAAAACCCAAAAATTTAGATCAGAGAGAAAGGGGGCAAAATTCCTATGGAAACCTTAGAAACACTAAAAATCATAAGAGGTTACTTAAAATTGCAAAGAATAACATCTTTATGTCACTAAGCTGAAGAATGTAGAATAAATGAATGCATTTTCAGAACACTACAACTTCCTAACACTGACTGAAAAGGAAATAAAAAACCTGAAAAGAGTAAGCATGAGTAAAATGACTGACACAGTAATTAAAAGTCTCCCCAAGAATTAATATCTATGTCCATATGAGTTCACTTCTTTCAAAACTTTACATATACTCCTCAAGATCTTCCAAAATACCAAAATAAGAAAAAGAAATTCTTCCTAAGAGTATCTATGAAGCCAACATAACTCTTAGACCAACAGCAAAGATATTCCTGAAAAAAGATAAGTATAGACTGATATTCCAAATGAACAATGATATAAAAATTCTTGATAAAATCATGAATTGAATCCAACAATATATCTAAAGTATCATATACCATGTTGAGCTAAGATTTAGAGATCCAGGGATGGTTCAATATATGCAGATCAGCTAATATAATAGATTATATAAACAAAAATAAAGACTGAAAATAATATAATCATAATTGATGCAGAAAATTATTTTGACAAGATTAAACAACCATTAATAACAAAAACATTCAGCAAAATAGAGACAGAAAGACTATACTTCAAAGTAGCAATGACCGTAAACAATAAACTCATGGCCAGCTTCATACTTCATGGCAAAAAACTGAAAGCTTTCCTCCTGAGGTCAGTCAGAAGGCAAGGATAATTACTTTCTTCACTATTATTCAATATAATTTTAGAAGTTTTTGATACAATAAAAAGAAATAAAATACCCTAAAATTGGTAATAAGTCAAACTATTCTTAGTTGCAGATGGTATGATAATAAACATAGAACATACTAACACTCCATTAAAAACTCTTACAAACAATAAATCAATACAGGAAAGTACCAGACTAAAAAATCAATATAGAAAGTATCTGCTGTCTTTCTATATGCAAATAATGAACTAGAAACCAAAAAGGCAATGGCATTTAAATGTCTGAGACTTCAGAAGCTAAGAATCAATATAACAAATGATGTGAAATACTTATACACCAAAAATGATAAGTCACTATTAAAAGAAATAGAAGACAAAATCAAAAAAAGTTTTAAATTACATATTTATGGATCAGAAGAATTAAGATCATGCAAATATTCATTTCACACAATGCATTGTAAATTCATTATAATCCCCATCAAAATACTGATGACATTCTTTATGTACCTAGAACAAATGCTGCTAAATTTTGTATGGAATATAAAACTCCCCTAAAAGCTAAAGGAATTCTGGTAAAAAGAAAAAGAAAATATAAGGTATCTCATTTTCTGATTTTAAATCATCCTCTACAGTGGTATGCTAGAAAAATAAAGATAGACTCTCAAACCAATGGCATAGAGTTGAAGTCCCACAGACAAACTTTCAGATGCATGACAGCTAATTTACAATAAAAGGAATTGGGTACATAAAGTGGAGCAAGAAAACCTTCAATAATTGGACTAACGATCTCAATGATATAACAGAGCTCATTGAGAAAAACAGAGTAAAATTCTCAGCAATATAAATCTAAGAGGTATATTCAATGACCTGCACTCCATTGACAAAGACAACAAAAATAAATTTAAAATTTGGGATAAGTCAAACTAAAGAGTTTTTGCATGACAAAACAAACTTGTTTGTTGAGAAAATGAGCAGATGCTTCTCAAAGTTGACATATAGTTGCCCTGTAGACATATGAAAATGTGTTCATCATCACTTGTTATCAAGAAAATGCTAATAAAATCAACAATGAGTAACGCATTTCACACCACTGGGAATAGGATGTATCAAGAAGACTAGAAACGAGTACTGTCAGGGGATGTCATTAAAAAAGAACTCTCTTGCACTCATTTGCAGTATATAAAAATCACAGTATGAGACTAATACTCAAAGACAGTAGAAAAAAGGTCCAGGAGGATAGGTCCATGGTTAGAAGATTGCCAAAGAGAGAATGGGCTGGGGAGGAATGATCGGTTAGGGAAGAGAAGGGATCAATATGACAGTGATAGTTGGAAATGATCATTCTGGACAAGAACTGAGTCTGAGAGTAGGTAAAAGAACATACATGGTACTCCATTCAGTACCTATATTACAAACCATAATGCCTAAAAGGAAAGGGTGGGGGAGGAAAATATTTTACATAGAGACAGGTTGTGGAGGTTGGGGATTGATGGCAGGAGGGAAACTGGGGGCACTGGGGGTGGGAAATACATACTGGTGAATGGACAGTGTTGGAACATTTTATGGCTGAAAGCCAATGGTAGACAACTTTTTAACTGTGTATCTCATGGTGATTCAAAAGAAGGAAAGGCCAGGGTGCTGCCAGCAGGTCAACCTGTACCTATGGGGCCAGTGCATCAACAACCTGATGGTGCCTTCAGGCTTCCTGATACCCACAAATTAATGTTGTGCCTCTGGCCAGATCCCAACAACTTGTGACCAAGTTTCCTGAGAAATTTAACCTCCAAAAGTTAGTTATATGAAGCCACTCCCACACACCACCTCCATCTCAAAGCTCATTTATTAGCTTTACTTCAGAGACCCATAAATAACTCTTGGAAGAGATAAAAAGCCATAGTTAATCTCAGACCCGCAGAAGGCTGAACAGACCCAGATAAATCGGAAGGAGGTGGGAGTGGGGTGTCAGCCTGGTGCCCATCCAAGCAGAGCCCCTGGAAGCCACTGGCTCCCACAGTCCAAAGTTACTGTCACGTCCCTGGACAGACTCCACCCTCTTGGGACAAAATTCACCAAGATATAATCAGCTGAAAATTCGAGTATGCGGGTTTTGTGACTGAAATCTCCAGGTTTCCTTAGGGTTGGGATGGGCTACCTCCCCACTCCTACCTGTACGTTTGGAAGCCTTAGCTGTCACATTCATTACCATAAAATTGCTACCAAGTTAAAAAAAAGAAAACCTACTCCAGCCTTACCTTCCTGATAAAAAACTGAACCCATTGAACAAACATGAAGACCTCTTGGCACTGCAAAATACTAAGTATTGCAAACCATAGTGCACTAAAGGATAGAGTGAGAGAACGAAGAAAAGTGCCTGCCATAGAGGCAGACTGGTGGCGAGGGTGGGGGGTGTCAGTGTTGGGGGATGGTGGGAGGGAAACAGAGACATTAGTAGTAGGAAATGTACACTGGTGGAGAAATATGTGTTGGGTCATTGTATGAAATAAACCCAATCATGAACAGTTTTATAATGGTATGTCTCATGGATATTCAATTAAAATTTTTTAAATTTATTTTTTAAAACTGAAGGGAAGGAAGAAAGGAAGAGAGAAATAAAGAGAGAAGAAGGAAAAGAAATCCTCCTCCACTGATGGGAAGTGTTGTTTGATAAGTTTGTACCAAAAAAAGTATGGCAACTCCTCCAAAATGTAAGATTAGACCTTTTATATCACCCAGAGATCCCACTTTTTAGCACCTATCCCAAGAATACAAAACATTAGTTCAAAAAGTCATATAATAAAATATGGAAACAGCTTACCAAAAGTCCAATGATAAATTAATGGATAAATAAGTTGAAGTATACTTCAACAATGGAATATTATGTAGCTATAAAAAAGTATAAAATCATGCAGTTTGCAGCAATTTGTGCAACTAGAGTGAGTGCATAATATTTAGTTAAATATATTAAAGGTAGAAGAACAAATAGTAAATCATCTCACTTGTATAGACATAAATAAAATAAGAGATAAGGACAAAACTTTGGCCTTTAACAGCAAAACTTAGATTACCAAGGTGTGGGGGAGGGGTAGAAAGAAAAGAAAGACTAGATAGAAAGACAGATAGATAGATAGATAGATAGATAGATAGATAGATAGATAGATAGATAGATGAATAGATTTAAGATATGCATTTCTTAAATGCAAACTCCAGGTCAATTTTGATATTATTGTCATATTTCTTTCTGGAAGTCAAATATTTTCATAAATCAAACTAAGATAGATTTACATGTATGTCTAAATACAAAGTTTTGACTACGAAAACCATGTCTATTCCAGATGGACAGACACTGCTAGACCAAGAGAACTTCTGCATTCCCTTCAACCCCATTTTTAGTTTTTCTTTTCTATGAAATTCTGTAAATTTCTGTGTGTATGTGAATTCTGCAATATAGTTAAGAGGATGTTTGCTATCTTTTGTCAAACATTTCAAGTTCTTTTTTTAAACTGCGAGGTCTTCCCAATTATTGAGAACACCGTATTGCCAGAAATAGAACACCCACTTCCTCTTCACCAATTTCACTTGAAATAAATGCCTCCGACATACCAACTCTGCTTTATCCAAAGGAATAATTAATTCTCTAACTCATCTTCATTTGTTTCTCATCTACATCAGATGCATTTGGAATCTTTTTCCTTTTTTCCCCCCTGGTTGTTCTTTATTTGCGTATTCAAGCTGACATGGTGCTTTTTCTTTAAGAAAAAAACTTTGTGGGTTTTAAATTTATGAATATATCAAGTTCTCTTTTGCAGTTGCAAATTTGAGTTTTTCTCAGTGTTTCTTTCAAAGTCTGCTTATTGAATTTCTAGATATGTTTCCCCATCATTGACTAAATTTACTTATTTATCTAGGTGTCCTGATTTACAAGCCTTTTAATAACAAAGTTTCAGACAGTAAGTTTTCCAATCTGTCAGTGTCCATTTCCTTCATCCTCATCCATAATCTAAGTTTCCTTTTGACTCCCACCTCACCTCTTTAGCAAACTCATTTTTAAAAAATTTTGCACACTGTTAATTCTTTTTTTTTTTTTGCAATATCAGGTATCAAACCTAAATCCTTACAGATACAGCACTTGTGGTCTACACTGAGACACTATTCCTCACCCATCATATAATATTAAAAGTAACATGTGGTTCACAGTATCACTGTATCACTGTCATCCCATTGCTCATCGATTTGCTCGAGCGGGCACCAGTAACATCTCCATTGTGAGACTTGTTGTTACTGTTTTTGGCATATCGAATACGCCACGGGTAGCTTGCCGGGCTTTGAGGTGTGGGCGGGATAATTTCGGTAGCTTGCCGGGCTCTCCAAGAGGGATGGAGGAATCGAACCTGGACCCTATTTTAAAATATGCTTAAATAATACAAATACATAGCAATCTATTTTATCTCTTGGGAATTTAGAAGTGACTACTATTTTATGCTGGTTCAATTCCTCTTAGCCCTTTTCTTTTACATTTAAAAACACTTGCTTCTGTGGACATTTCCTGGGAACTGTTTGAAAGGGACAATCTCTGTGTGAGAGTGATAACTTCCTCTCTAAGTAATTTAATCTCTATTTTCAGGAGGTTTGGCAAGAGGGGCCATACTCCCCCTGATGCTTTGGCAGTCTTGATGGTCTCTCACTGTTTTATTTCCTCCTAGAGATTCCCATTTAAAAAAACAAAGAAGAATAACGGGCATTAGCATCTGGAATGCACCAGAGTTCTAAGGGAAACAGCCCCTTGGGTATTCTTCATTTTATTTGATCCTGAAATCACAAAGACCAAACTATTCTATACTGTTCTATTGTTGAAGTGGGAAGCATGCAAAATTGAAACTTATATTTGATACTTGTCAATCATTTTTGTGAGAGTAGGCTCTTTATGGGGACATTTTTATCACTTAAACAATTTCTACAGGCATAATAAAGATGTGTTGTTGATTTCAGAGAACCTAGAGTTAAAGATCAAGTGAATGCTGCCAGTTCAAATTCTGATCTACTAATTAGTATCTGTATGACCTCAGGCATTTGTTCGCCAATCAATAACTCAATTTCTTTGTCCGGGAATGATGTCTAGACCAAATTTCAAGTGATATAGAAAAATAACTAGGGATGTGGAGTGAGGGGTTAGCCATGAGACTAGGAAATTTGCTGAGGAATGTGAGAATTCACTAAAATTAAAGAATGTGAAGGTGGAATGCGAGGATGCCAGGCCAGAGGTCAGGAAAGGCCAGGAGAGCGTCATCTTCACATTCTCCCTTCCGGTCTTGATGTCAAGATTAACAAGACCCAGAAGATAAAAGATTGGGCACTGAGATAGTACAGGGGTAAGGATCACATAACTGACCCCAGCTTGATCTTTGACACTGAATAGCATCTCCCAAGCACACTTAGAATGATCTAGTGCTCCAAGAGTAGGAAGTCCTGACCATCTCCATGTGTGACCCAATCTGCTCCCCCAACTCAGCAAAAATAAATATATAGGAGAATGGCACATGCACTTAATGTTTCTTGCTCACCTGCCTAGTTATAAAAGCATAAAAAGATAAGAAAAACCCTTGAAAGAGGAAGTCTTGGTTTCACCCTTACCAGCTGCTGTGAACAGTTGCATTTCAGCTGTCTCCAGTCCAAATTTTAAACATTCCTGCAACTTCCTGGGCTCTTTCTGAGATTGGAGGTTAGCAATTTCCCAAGATCACAGATTCTGACAAGGGCTAGGAGATCCACGGTTGGAAGCCTGCTTCAAGTCCTTGAGGAAAAGGCAGTTGGGACAGAGAGGGGACCACTACAAACAGCATGCTGTAAATAGGTAAATGAACAAACGTGATAATCCCTCAGTATCTGTATTGCAAAGTATAATGCCAAAAAGGAGAGGGAGGGTAGGAGAGAGAGACAGAGAGAAGAAAAATGCCTCCCATAGAGACAGGCTGAGGGAGGGGAAGAAAACTAAGGTCACTGGTGATGGGAAATGCATACTGGTGGAGGATGGGTGGTGGAACCATTGTATGACTGGAACCCAGACATCAGCAGCTTGTAACTGTGCATCTACGGTTCAGTAAAAAAAAAAAAAAAAAAAAAAAAATTTTTTTTTCAAAACAAAGGCTGTAAATTCTGCCCCAGACTTTAGGATCACAGGAAACTAAGAGATAATGAACAAAATTCCTAAAGCAACCCAAAAGACCCTTAACTAGCCAGGCCTTTTACTCTGTAAAATCCTAGCACTCTCTGTACATTCTGTTTACTTGACAAATAGCACAAAGATCCAGTTTCCCTATTCAAGAACCCCCAAAAGGAGTCATACTTAACTCAGTCCTATACTAAGTTCCACCGTGCATGGGGAGTTCCTTTCTCTTCTACTTTCCAATAAACTTTTGTGTTTTATAACTCTTGAGTTGTAAAGTAAGCATCTTTCTGGCTCAATATTTTTAAGAATGAAAATATTGAAGAAACTTGCTTGGGACCATAGCAAACAAAGAGACCTGCCAGCACGGCTCTTGAATCGCCCTCTCAGGGGAGCTTCCCTCTTGGGTCTCTCCCTCCCATGGTTACGGAAGCTTTCTTGCTTTCTTTCATTTTCTAACAAAAAAAAATGCTTGGGTTCAACCATGATTTTTTTATTCGTTTTTTTCAATTGTCAGTGACTGTCCATTGCTCCCAAGGGCTATTACTCAAGAGTCAATGAGGTAACACACTTAATTTTCTATAAAGTACACCTAGCCTGGAGGGAATATGTTCAATGTAGCTAAGTATTGCTGAAATCCGTACATATTTTTGGAGGGAAAGAATAAGTTAACTTTATACTTGTTCCTGAAGTAAGGGAGGCACTTTTTGAAGTTAAAAATACTCAGCTAGTCTACGGTGATGCTAGCTCAACATACAAGCCCTGAGTCCATTTTGAAATGCTTTCAAATTCCAACCCGTTGCAATGGATGAAAGCCTTGGAGATTATTTATCCCATTTTCCTAAGAGCTTTCGTTCAACTGACTTTTCTTTTATTATCCTTGCAGAATCTTCAGAAAACAACATTTTGAGCAACACTAGCACCCTCCCTCCTTGCTGATGTGTGATTCATTTTCATCCTCACTTTGCAGTTGCAAGGCAGATACCAAATGGCCCCAGGTCACATTTATGCTTTAATGACAATATTAGCATCAACTGGATTCTCAATCCTTTAAGAACGTTTACCAAATCTGTACCAAATATATTAATAATTAGTCTCTCTAAGGCTGAGAGATATGTGAGATCACAAAAGCATTTAGCATTTGGGGATGGAGAGATAAGTCAACTGGTTGGACGGCATGTTTCAAATGCAGAATCCCCAAATTCATCCCTGACATTTCCTGGTCCCTATGCACCACCAGGAGGGACCTCCTAGCACAGAGACAGAAATAGCCCCTGAGTACTCTAAGGGCAACAAACACCACCATCACCACCAACAACAAAAAACACAGAATTATATCCACATATATTCAAAGCAATAGTATCACAATTCCCATCCTTCTACCCATATGTAGGATGTTTGGAAAACTTGTTGGTTTATGAGTATAGTTTCTCTCTACTTAAGCTACAATAGCTGTTGGGACCACATTAACATATTGCCCTTGTCAATGGTGATACTGCTGCCTTTCCAAACTATTGATGATCAGCTCTTCCAAACTGTTAATGCCAGATACATATCCAAAAAGTCAATGCTGCAAAAATATCAAAGCAAGAGTGCAGTTCCTCAGTGTGAACAATAGGATAGCATTTTTGAAGAAAAGGGTGATTTTCTTTTTTTTTTTAATTTAATAGTTTATTTTTAATTAGTGAGTCAACGTGAGGGTACAGTTACAGATTTATACATTTTTGTGCTCATGTTTCTCCCTTACAAAGTTTGATAACCCATCCCTTCACCAGTGCCCATTCTCTACCAAAAGTAAACCCAACATCCCTCCCCCCCCCCAGTCCCGTCTCCCCCCACCCCACCCTGCCACTATGGCAGGGTATTCCCTTTTGTTCTCTCTTTCTGATTAGGTGTTGTGGTTTGCAATAAAGATGTTGAGTGGCCATTGTGTTCAGTCTCTAGTCTATATTGGGCCCGCATCATCTTTCCCCCACATGACCTCCAATCACATTTTACTTGGTGTTCCCTTCTCTGAGTTGCCCAGAATGAGAGACCAGCCTCCAAGCCATGGAGACAACCTCCTGGTACTTATTTCTACTATTCTTGGGTGTTAGTCTTATAGCCAGAATCTGGAAAAAACCCGAGTGCCCTAGAGCAGATGACTGGTTGAAGAAACTTTGGTACATCTATACAATGGAATACTATGCAGCTGTTAGAAAGAATGAGGTCATGACGTTTGCATATAAGTGGATCAGCATGGAAAGTATTATGCTAAGTGAAATGAGTCAGAAAGAGAGAGACAGACATAGGAAGATTGCACTCATCTGTGGACTATAGAAAAGGGTGATTTTCTAGGAAAGTACGGGAGCAGCAACAGAAAAGTGAAGGAAAATGTGTTTCTTCTACTTAGTTTAAATTTTTATGGTCATCCACCAAAATTAAATTTCCCTAAGCATTTAAATATTTATTTGTTCAAAGAAAGTGTCAAAGCAAACTGTTTTTTCAGATAAATGACCTCCTTGTTACTGTCCTCTGTACCAATGCCCTACAGAAAACAACCTACAAGTGCAACAATCTAGGATTATACGGTTTGTAGTGCTGTTATTTTATGACTTGGGTTTGGGAGACTGCAATTTGATTTCTCTTCCCCAGATAGTGGTTTTCCCTCTAAAATTGTAGTTGCCTGTGAATTTTTCAATCTGTATTAGATTTTGTAATGTCCCTGAAGAAGCCGAATGAAGCCCTAGTTCACTCTTCTGAAAATTATACAGCACTGAAAACATAGAAGATGCAGACATTGAGGTGGATGGTATAAAAAATGCACAAGGGCCCTCCTCTCTAAAGTATAGACTACAAAATATATTACATTGTAGGTTTGTTTGTTTTTTTCTGAGTAGTGGCAGGGACCAAACTTGGGACTTTACACATGCAAGATTTGTTTGTGCTCAACTACTGAGCCACATTTCCAGCCCCAATATCATTCTTCTGTCTATTCCCGAATGGATTTTTAGTATATAGAACTGAAGTCACAATTAAAATAAAGAAAGTGAGGAAATAAAGATGGAAGAAGGAAGGAGGGAAAGAAGAAGAAAGGAAGGGAGGAAGAAGGAAGGAAGAAGAAAGGAAGGATGGAAGGAGAAAGGAAAGAGGGAAGGGAGAAAGGAGGAAGGAAAGAAAGAAGGAAAGAATTTTTTAAGTCCCCTATACAAAAGTGGATAAGTAGATTTTAAGAGTTCTTTATGATGAACTCATTACTATTCTTTTGAAATTGTTTAAATTATTATCTTATTACTAAAGTGTAATGAAATTCACTTCATGATATATGGTTAAATGCTTTAGTAATCTATTATCATCCACCACTGCCATACGAATATTTCTGAAAAGGCAAAGATTTCTCTGAAAGTAAAGTTAGATGGGTCATGGTTACATTATTCAAATAGGCAAAGAAGTATTAAGCTTCTAAAAAGACCAAGGGTATTTTATATAAATCTACACAATGACTTTTTGAGAGGCCTAGTTTAATTATATCTTAATTATTTCTTAGTTATTAACTAAAGATAAACTTGCATAAACTGCTTATAGTTACAGAAATACACTTGGAAAGAACTAATGAATAGATGATGATACATCTTTTATACAAATTCTCTTAAGAAATTTGATGAATTTCATAGCTTATTTAATGAATTTTGTTTATAAATAAAATACACACAGAGACATATGTATATGTGTACAACTTCCTCTTGTAACAAGCCCTTGCTAATTTCCTCTTGTAACAAGCTCTTGCTAGTTTCAGCATGTGGTATGTTCATATGTTTAAGAACCCTAAATAATCCTTTTTTTGGGGAAGTTAAGGCAATGAATCTTAAAAAAAAATCATAAATGAAAAATAAAAATCAACAAGGAGATTATAATTTAAAGGCAATAAAGTTCTCCATTTGAAAGAAAGCTTAAAATAAAAAAAATTATGTCTAAGGAAGTCATAGCTATAGACTTAATCAAGTAAATAGTTTGACAAATGCAGTAGCCCACCAATTAGGATAGATGCTAAATTATTCAGGTGGCAAGAAATCTTTTCAGGGGAACTTTTATGATGTTAAGAAATTGATCACATATTTTAAAGTGACTACATAATGATACTTACTGGGTCTCAACTGATGAAATCTCAGGAATTCATAATCCATAAACTGTATGATTAATAATAGTAGGAATCATTGTAGATTCACTAAGTGACAGAAATATTGCTAAGTGATTTATGTAAGTATTCTACTCTGTGTTATAGAAAATATTGGCTCTTAGCTCCAAGGCCAGGAATTTCTGCCCTAGAGATAGGATTTGTCACCACTTAACCAGTCAAATTTTAGTCTTTGCTCCACAAATATTTATTGAGTACTTGTTATACATTTTGCTAAGTGTAAGTATGTGTGTCTCTGTTCTTAGGGACTGCAAAGTTAAATGATTCATAGAATATTCAACATGCACACACATAATATCAACAACTCTTATGTCAAGAGTACAGATAGAACTTAACCTGTTCTCCGAATATTTAAATAGTGTAAGTCAAGCTCATCATCCATTAAATAAAAATGCTGCCCCTATTTTCCTACTTTGACAAATATGCTTTCTTAATGCTCTGGAGAAATATGAACTTAATTAGAATTCTTGGGATCATTGGAATCCTGTGCTTGAACGTAGAAGTGTGGGGATGCATACCCCATGCCTAGACCCTAGCTGGGTACTTTTCCCATCTTGCTCTTCCTTCCACCTTAGAGGTGCCTCCTATGCATGCAGGCCTACCTTCCTCCCACATCCATGCAGAGAATCTCCCTGACCATCTCTTAGGCATAAAGTAGATCACATATAAGACATTGTTCTCTTGGAGGAATAAATGCCCAAAGAGTCTCACAGAGCCCCGTAAGCAAGCTCGGGGTCACTGAGCATGGAATTCTGAGATCCCAGAAACCTAAAGAGCCTGTGATCTAAAAAATGTTTCAGATGACCATGTTGCCTTCATCTCACAAACTCCAAAACTAAGGGATAAAACGCTGACAAAAGGGAGCCAGAGTGATAGGACAGCGGTTACGGCGTTTGCCTCGCAATGCTGCTGACCCTGGTTCAGTCCCTGGCACCCCACATGGCCCCAGAGCCCAGGCGGGAGTGATGTGTGATGAGGTTGAGATCTGAGGTCGGGTAAACCATGCACACGGAATTTGATATTGGCTGATTGTAAAGTTGAGAGCTATGAATAACTTTGTAAATTACAGTACCTCAATTAAAAAAAATTTTTAAAAAGGAGAGAGATAAGAAACGTGTGTGGAGAGGTGAACACTGGGCTTCATCTACATAGGCCTGAGGTAAAGTGCTACATGTACATAAAGACTGACAATTTCAATAATTCCCCTAATATGTTATAAATTTCTTCCGTATAGTTCTCCTGTAACAACCAACAAAAATACAGAACACCTGGAACTTTCTAAGGTAAGCAAAAGAACCTCACACCATTTAGTTAAAAGCCTCTTCACTGCTATTGTTAGATTTCTCACTCTCTCAGACCCAACACTCTAACAAGGAAGGGACTGAGGCTCAAAGGCAAAGAAAATGAGACATGTGTTGTCCTGAAAGCTCATGTGCTTTCCTAAGAGTTTTTTTTAAAACTTTTTTCCTAAAAATTCTTCTTTTCCTAAAAGCTTACATACCTTCCTAAAAGTTTGTTGTGTTTTCCTAAAAGCTTCTCTTTACACTATTCAGTCTCCTCCTATAATTTATGAAAGTCTTCAACGACTAAAGGATAAAATATTTTATCCTTAAAAAAGTCCTTAATTGCAGGGGGGGGGGGCGCCACAGCCAGTGGTGCTCAGGGCTTCCTCTTGGCTCTGTACTCAGGAATCACTCCTTGTGGGATTCAGAGGATCACATGGATGCAAAGAATCAAACTCAGGTCAATCATGGGCAAGCGTCTTACCCACTGTACTATCTCTACAGCCCCTAGTATTTCTTTTTGTTTAATTTTATTTTATTTTTATAAAGTTGTTCAAAATAATTTATTACATTTAATATTACAACACCAACCCCACCACCATTACATCTTCCCACAGCCATTATTTCAAATAAGTACACCACCTCCAAAGTCTCCGCCTAAATAATTTATCTTGTATTGCTTATTATGAATAATCTGCTAAAAATGAACCCAGAAAGTTTTCTTAGAGGAAACTGTGTGAAGATAGTTGTATCTCATCCTGGAACCATTAATCCCTTGTACAAGAGATTACTAACATGTTGTTCAGGTTGAGCCTGTGTTTATTTATTTATTTATTTTTTGATCGAGATTGGTTGCCATCTACTTTACACCCCATCAAATGTGGTGTGCCCGGGGAGCCGGAAGGAGGAGGTGCAGCCTGCACACCTTCTCCAGATGGAGCCCTGGCGACACTGAGCAGCAACTAACACAGCTCCAGGATTCGGGACTGGGACACATCTGAGCCGCGCGGCCGCATTAGCGGCCACGCGACCTTTTCTAAAACCTGAAAACATACAATCTTTTAATGGAAAACTAATTATCAAATGCTTCCTTAGTAGGGTTATCTTGTTTGGGGGTATAACTCCCACAACAATAGTGAGTTTTGTGTTGAAATATGGAACGTAATCAAGGTGAAGAGAAAATGAAGTGAAATTCATCAGTTATACAGTTGGGGTGGGGGGCGGGGGTATACCGGGGATTTTGGTGGTGGAATATGGGCACTGGTTTAGGGATGGTGTTTGAATACGGTATAACTGAGACATAAACCTGAGAACTTTGTAACTTTCCACATGGTGATAAAATTAAAAAAAAAAACCAAATGTGGTGTGCACAGTGGTATACATCAGTGTACCAAGTATGAGTGGAGTATGAGATGTTGCTAGTGAATTCTGAAATTTTAAACAGGGCAATACAGCTGGAGTTAAATTTTTAACTGGATGGTGACTTTGGGGTCTGGAGGCATCTCTGCAGCTTGTGGCTCTCTTCCAAGATTTACTTGTGAATCTCTGGATCATGGCTATTAATGAGCTTATATGGCACCAGTGGCAGTTTGTGGGCATGACTACCAGGTTCTCAAAATAACAGAGAGATGAGAGGTGGTGGCCCAATCTCCATGTGAGCCTGGAGATTTCGGTCACACAATCCATATATCTGAGTCTTTCAGCAGATTCACTCATAGATGAGGCTCATCTGAGTCTGTAGAGATTAGTCAAGAGCATGATGGCAATTGAGTTCTTGAGTTTTTCGGCCTCCAGGGCTCTGTGGGGGCAGGTGGGAGAGCTCTCCGCAACCCCTCTCTGGGTTGCTCCAGATGAACTCAGCCTAGCGCAGGGTCAAGAGGCATTTCTGCAGCTTATGACTCTGTTCTGAGATTTATTTGTCTTTAGATCATGGCCATTAATGACCTTCTATGGCACCAGAGGCAGTTTATGGGCATGACTGGCAGGGTCCCAGAAGAACAGGGAGATGGGGGAAAGTCACCCACTCCCAATTTGTGCTATCCTCGCAACTTCGTAAAGACAGTGTTTCTTAGCTATTGTTTAGGAACTGATATTTGAGAGACCTTTGTTAACTGATTCTTAATTAAAAAGTTTTAAACAATAGAATTTCCCAAATTCAAAAATTACTATTTCCCTTTTTTGTATATACACTCTAACTTTCTGGCACAAAAATAAATCTTCAAATTAAGTTGAAGATGTAATACACTGAGGGCCTAGGGTTCAGAGGTAGAGCACTTGCCTTGCATAAGTGAAAGTGAGAGCGTGATCCAAGCACAGCCTCACATGCCTATCGCAAACAGATGGCACCAACATATACAATTCTGTTTCCACAATAAAGTGTGTGTTCTCCAGAGCACCACAACCAAGTGTGTGTGTAAAAACTGCAGTTAAAGAGGTCAAGTCATTACTATAATAAAGCGAAGAGATGGAGACAAGACTAAATAAAGCATAGAAGACAAATATACTAAGCATTATGGGATAATCGATATTAATATCTTTTACCGTACAACCTTTTGTAAGATGAGAAAGTCTACGTAAATAGAGACTAGAATAGTATGTTAAATGATTGGCACAAATCGATGAACAATGGGAGGACAGTGCTACAGTGCTACTATGAAAGTATTACTATTATAATTCTTCAATATTACTTTAACTCTTAAGAAATAATAAAGAACAAGTCACATTTTAAAATTTCAGATCAATAAACCACAGACTCTGCAACTTAAGCAATAAATAATCTTTCAAATTCATTTCATAATTGATGCAAATTCAAAAATAATTCCACCCTTCCATTATGTTTCTGCTGCTTAATTCTCTCTAGCATCTAGCTTTTGTCCTCATAATGCTCCATAAATCAATCCTTTTGGATCATGAATTAGCAAACCGCCAAAATAAAGTGACACGTTAATTAAATTATGCAAGGAAAATGGTTTTCAATTCTAGACCACAAGAGAGAGCAGAGGGACATTGAGAATTTATGATTACATCTAGTCTTCCCTGCATTTTCTATCATTCCCTAATAATAACTATAGATGACAGAGTAATCACTCTAAATTTTATGAGTATGAATATCGACAAATTTGATCTGCTTAAATCATATCATCTCCATTAGTGAAATAATTTTACTAGTAATAACTTCTCAATGAAGGTTATAAGATCAAAATTATTAGTTTACCTCATTAGTGATATCATTGTCTTAATTTGCACCATATAACACTCCTTATGAATCAAATACTGCAGGTAAATATTCATATGTACATATATGTATTCTATTATATATATCCTCTTCTATTATATATAAACATCCAATAGTAACTTATTCTTGAAAACAAACTATATTTTTTAAATAACTATTCTTTTTTAGAAAGATTTTCTTCTTCTATTATTTTGATTGTTGCTAAGAACACTATATTAAAAACAATCCTTGTTAGAACTAGATTTATCCAATTATAACTATAGTTACCCCAGTATTTTAGTATGCTTTTTATATTCCTAAAAGTTTTATTTGTAAAACAAGGCAGAAATCCAGGAAGGAAAAATGTAATTGTTGAAGTGTAGGAGTCAGGAGACTAAACATTGGCCCAAGAATCTCAATTTTAAAGAAGCCATTTAATGCCTACTAAGAATCCAGGTGCTCAAGGTAGATTCGCTTTGCCTTTTCTACCCATTTCTCTTCATTTTTCATCAGCAAGGGATTGATACTAATTAAATCATTTGGCGATGTGAGTCATAAATAACATTGTGAAGATCAACCAGTTCCTAAACCTCTCTAAAATGTATTCTTTATGATGTTTTCCCCGCTCTTTATTTCTTCTTGCCTTGAGCACACACATGCTGTCCCAATCCCCTTTGCTAAAAAAATGGCAGTTACTCTTCTGGGCATATTTCAGGCTCTGAAAAGAGTATGGGTAAAATTGTTTCCATAAAGGAGGGCATTGAGACATATTAAATTTCTGGCTCTATGGATAAGCAGTTAAGATAACAAGTCTAGAGAAATTGATGGCTTTCCGGGAGCTGATTAGGAGAATTGAGGGGAGGTTGTGGCCCAGGTTCAGTAATGATATATGAAGCACCTGTGTCTGTCTTTTCACCATGATGTACCTATTAATTTGTAAAGTGTGTGCGCTCTCCATTTAAACTTATTATATAACTGAACATAGTGTAGACCTGGCCAGCGAAGTGTCATGTAATTCAAGTGATTATACCTCTGGTACACTCAATTATAATCAGTTAGAATGTGAAGCGCCTTGAACCTACTTCCTCTGGGTTCTACCCTAGAGAAGCAGCAGGGTAACCAGGACAGAGACAGAAAGGATTGGGAAGTGGGGTCCACTCCTATTTCTGACTTCTGGGATCACACCCACGGGTCACTAGAAGCTGGAGTTGTAACATTTTGCTCATCTTTTAAAAAAATCATCTTTTTTTTTTTTAAACTTTCTTCTCCTTTTTTTCCTCTGTCCTAATGCCAAAAAGAAGTGATGGCATATTTCAAACATTATATACTCTAGGCCTGAAAACCATCTTGGTTCCAAAATTGGACCAAAATAAATACCTGTATTTCATAAAACATTCTTACTTCCTTCTTTTAATACTGAGCAAGTTGTTTATTTCTGCCTTGAATTAGCTCATTGTTTCTATAAATATTTTATCTCTTAAAAGACATTTCATTACAGTTGCCTTATCATTTCATTCTAATGTCAACTTCACTAAACATCTGATCTGAGATGTTCCCTTTGACCTAAACATCTGTCTCTCATCTCTCTCTCTCTCTCATTTATTCTATTTATAGTGAAACTTTTTATTGTTTTAAGTACATGAATATTTTAAAGACTTATTGTGGTTAAGCAGCTTGTAGATTAGATATCTTGCCCATGAGGGTCCTCTAGGTTTCTTCTTCGGGGTAATTAAGTTAATTATACAAAAAATAAAGAAAAGTCTCATCTCAAATGGGTCTAACAATCTAAAATAACTTCCATGGGGCTTTTAAGAGTTGTAAAATTGTCTTGTTAAGATGATGTGACAGACCTGAAATCCATATGCACTGTTGGTAGAAATGTAAACTGATAATGTTACTTTTAATAACTCAGAACTTTATTAAATTTAAACATAATTATATGATAAGGTCTCAATTTTGCTCTTTGGTATATATACAACAGATCTGTGTACATATCTTCACAAAAATAATGTGTAAAATTGCTGAGGATATCATTATTATGGTCCCAAGGAGACAGCAGAAAAGGTGAGAACTTATTTTTTATATGTGGGAGCTTACGGTTCAGGCCTTGGCACTGGATGCTCTCCTGAGCAATGCTGGAAGCCACACCTTGAGTGCTGAGCCAGGAAAAAGCTCCAACCATTATCAAATACTACCTGCAAACCAAAACTGAAGAAACAGAATGTTGATTGTCATTACTACAAAATGAGAGCCACTCAGATTCCCACAACTATAGGATAAATAAATCATAATATCTAATCACAAGTTGGATATTATTCATTCATGAAAGTGAACAAAATGCTACTACACATAGCATGAACAAATCTCAGATGCAGTGTTGAGCAAAAGAAACCAGACACAGGGGCCGGAGCGATAGCACAGCGGGTAGGGCGTTTGCCTTGCACGCGGCCGACCCGGATTGAATCCCCGGCATCCCATATGGTCCCCCAAGCACTTCCAGGAGTAATTCCTGAGTGCAAAGCCAGGAGTAACCCCTGAGCATCACTGGGTGTGACCCAAAAAGCAAAAAAAAAAAAAAGAAACCAGACACAATAGAGTATATTGTATAATTCCATTCATAAAAAGCACATTAACATGTGCTTTTAGAAATCAGTGAAGACTATTTTGTGTGAAGTCTACAAGGATATTGAGATGCTTCAAAGTTCTCCATTCTATTTCTTGATAAGGATAATGGTTGCGTGGTGTGTGTTCTGCTTGTCATAACTCATTACTCTATAGGGAAAAAATTTAACTGTTTTCTTTTGCTTTCACATTACTACCTTTGTTATAATTCTCCCGATAGATATTGGCTTTTCCACACCATCTAATTCTGGCACCTAATTCCAGTACCTGGCAGAAGTCCAAGCCTGCCACCATGTACAGATTCCACTCCTAGTCATAGCTTTTGTCTGACTTCACTACAACCAGGAAATCCCATGACCCCCTTCTCTGAACTGAATCATTTGCAGGAATTGTTTAAAGAACTCCAGGAAAAAATATTTTCTGGTTTAGCATGGAATAAAGAATATGATAAAAGATGCCCATGAATAGCCAGATGAAGAAATGTATAGTACAAGGTCCAAACAGACCCAGAATGTAGGAACATCTGTTCCTGTGGAGTTGAGGATGCCACAAAAATTTGTTCATCTGGAAGCTCAATGAACCTTGTACTTTTGGGGATTACTTTGGAGATTTTATCATGTAGGTGTAATTGATTGCCTCCAACCCCCACTTCTCTTCCTGAAAGATGAGTATTGGGCTGAAGGTCTCAAGCTTTTAATCATAATTTGATATTTTTAGTGATTACCCCCCAATCCAGAAACTATCTAGCAGCCCATTAAGAATTGCCTCTCCTGGATTACAGGAATGAGACTGCTAAGAAAGGTAGGTAGTGGGAAGGAGAAACGAGAAGACACACTGGCAGTAACTTACAGAGATTGGTCAAGTGTCTTGGACATTTTGGAAACGTGAAGGTAAGGAAATTATGTACATAAAAAACAAAAGAGTCAACACTGATGTAAACATGTGACCCAAAATATAACAAGTAAAATAAAGAAAACAAATGAGTTTTCTGAAGAGACAGGTAGAGAGAGAGAGAGAACCCTGGGTCATTGATGGATGGATGCTGACACAGATGGTGTACTTGGAGCTGGAACATTAAATGCCCCAAATTATGTTATCAATAGATTTGTAAATCATGGTGAAAATATGTAAAAAAAATTTGGGAAAAAATTGCCTCGTTAGAAGAAAAGGTGTTCTCAGTAAACCCCCAGGGAGTAGGAAGCTTGATGTTAAGAATCAGAGTCAAAGAATACAAATGATTCTTCAAATGCTCTTATAACTTAGGAAATGACAAGGGTCAAGTTTCCCTCTAACAGAAATCGGGGCAGAAACAAATGTATATATTTCAATTATTCTATACTTCTACCACTATCTGAAAAGATAGAATTAGTGAATTGTAAATCCTTATATGAATGCTATAATTCAAAATAAAATTTATTTTTAAACTCTGTTAATAGTTAAGTATCACAAAATATTTGCCTATTTTAGCTAACTCTAGACATTAAGGGATTTTTATCTAGTATCCAGAAGCAGCTGACCTAGTGAAATAGCAGAATAACTGAAGATTTTTATAGTATCACCTTAAAGATTGTAGCTGAAGTTATCCTGCTGAAGTGTAAAATCAATTCCAAACTTGTTGTCATAGTACAGAATGCATTTTGTTGCGTAATATTCGTTAATTTCTAACCCTAATTCTTAACATTCTTATATAAGGAATGGTATCAAAACTGGTATCAATTTTGAGTCATACAAAAATTTCTTTGTTTGGGGGCCAAAGCAATAGTACAGTGAGTAGGGCACATGCCTGTCACATGGCCAATTTAGGTTCAATCCCCGTCATCCAGTATCATTACCCAAGCTCCACCAGGAGTAATCCCTGAGTGCAGAGGTGCAGAGTCCTAGGTACTGCTGGATGTTATCTCCAACCAAAAAACTTAAAAAAAAAAAAACCTCTAAAAAAAATACAGGATGCTTCCTCTTACCTCCATGCTCTAGTAATTAACACCATCTTATTAATGTTTTCCACATAATGTTCTTACCCGCCAAATTAAATCTTAAATATCATGTGCTCTAGGAAGACTGACTTTATCTCACTTTTAAGACGTACCTAAGAGAATATAAAACTCACACAAACATAGGAAGAATCTAAGAATAATTTTTAGTTAAATTTGACCCAATTCAGTGAGTAAAACAAATTTGATTCTATGTGAAAGATTGTTTTACACAACTTCTGCTATTTACCATATTTTAATAATAGAGAGTCTCTGGCGAAAGCACCTGGCTGTCTTCCCCTGGGCCTCTCAGAGAGGTTGGGCTCCAGCCTCCCTCTCTGTCCCGAGCAGAGCTCCTGTGTCCGAAGACCTCCAGATCCTTAGTCACAGCCAAGCTCAAGGCCCCTCTTCACACGTTTGGACGAGCCTCACGCATGAAGGAACCGGTAGAGGAACCCAGGTGTGTGGGACCCGGGGCTGAGACCTCCAAACCTGCTCAGATAGGGACTGGGCCTCTTCCGCCCTGATTTCCCGTTTTCCAGTAGCTAGGTGGTCACACCCAGGGACTGCCCTCCCAGCACTGTGCAATCCCACCAACGGCCAACATCTAGAGACTTAAAAGCAAGCTCCAGGAACCCACTAGGCTGCAAAGCAGCCGAGAAACATCTTATGGCCTTCTTCTCCCTCTGGAATAACCAGCAGACTACGGAGAGTTTCCTGCCCACACGGGAGAGCCTCACAAACTCCCCATGGCATATTCATATGCCAAAACCAGTAACAATGCTGGGTCTCATTTCCCTGACCCTGAAAGAGCCTCCAATGTAGCATCGTTGGGAAGGATGAGTAAAGAGAGGCTTCTAAAATCTCAGGGCTAGGACGAATGGAGACGTTACTGAGACCACTCAAAGATCAACGGGATGAATAATAATAATAATAATAATAATAATAATAATAATAATAATGTTTTCATATCTATTACAATAGTTCATATTCTTTGATTGGACTGTGAGACGTGGGGCTGGAGCAATAGCACTGTGGGTAGGACATTTGTCTTGCATGCAGCTGATTCAGGTTCAATCCCTGGTGGTCACATATGGTCCCATATGTCCCCTGAGCACCACAAAAAGTAATTCCTGAGTGCAGGTCTAGGAGTAACCCCTGAGGATCGTGGAGTATGACCCCCTCTCCCCCTACTGCTAAATAAAAAGGCTGCCAGACTTAACCTGACATTTGCAATCTGATGCACACCTAAAAAATTTAGCTGAGAGTTATTTCAATGACCCTTATTATATAAACAATACTGAGCAAGTTCCAGATGGTCATTCATGTAATATGAAATGTAACAGGTATAGAAATTTCTGTTGTTAGACTTAAGGGTGCAAAGAGTTTTCTTAATTATAGAAGTTAGATTTCAATGAAATGCTTTTCTTTTACCTTAGGGCATGTAAATTAACACAAATTATACTCACTAGAAATTTACTGCTCAACACTCCATTAAAAATTTGTGAGAGTAATTAACTGGATATTAGTATTTATTTATAGATTAATGGACCTGTATAAATCATTGACAGTATTTACAAGTATTTATTTTTTATATGTATTTATTATATACAGTATTTATTTTTTAATATGAATATTTATCTGAAACCCTGTGATAAACCAAGACTATTCACTCTACTCATGGATGCTTTCTTTTTATTCTGCAATGTAGAGAGTATTTTCTATATTCTTAATTCTTTCCATTTACCATAAAACTTCTGTAGAATTATGTAAATCTTTTAGTTGCCTCTATTCCAGTGATCTTTATGTAAGGTTATTCCTTGGTGTAAATTTTGGTAGGAATTAATATCTTGTTACCATTATTATTCCCAAAAGCCAGTAGTTTTGTGCAGAAACCAGGTACAGTTTGCCTTAGATAAATGAGAAGAATTATTCACAACTTAGAAATGGTGCCAACTTAGAGACAATGCCTCAAGAGATTGTGGCACAGAACTGTTGAATGTGATGATACTTTCAACAAACAAACAATATATGAAGTGGATATTTCCATATAGAGTACATGTATTCAGAAAAAATATCTTTAATAAATGTTTTCTTTTTCCTGCAAGTCTTTATTTCTGGGACCTTGTGATTTTAATACTCAAGGAAGGATTGATTCTCACAGTGGATAGATTAATTACTACTTATACTTAAAATGAGATACTTTTAAAGGTAGATTTTCTCCAGGCATGGGTACTGAGATCGAGTTTAACTTAAACTAATACTATGGGTCACTAAAGTAAGTTGATTGGAACCGTTCAAAATTGAGTAAGAGGGTCAGTCATTCATATCCTTGAGTCAAAGTGTCATTGGATGTAAGCTACCCTAAAAAGGAGTGTGAACTTTAGTAAGATAACTGACTTCAGAGAAGGCAGTCAGTCACCTAGGGAAAACAATAGCTGAAAGTTGTCACCACCAGGCCTCTTAGCCATTCATTCCAGAGGGAAGGCTGGTAGAATGAGGCCGTGCCTCAAAGAGTTTAGCCTGGATAATCTTTAGAGTAGACTATGCTGCTGGTAAAACAATGAACAATAAAGCTGCTATATTGAATAGAGAAAGAATTAACTCTATTAGCCTGAAGAGATAGTACAGAGAATAAGACACTTGCCTTGCATGTAACCAATCCAGATTCCATCTTGGCATCCCCAGATAATCCCCTGAGCCACTTCAGGAGTGACCCCTAAGCACAGAACTGGAAGAAGCCCTGAGATCTGTCAGTTGTGACAGGAAAAAAAATTAAAAATTAACTCTAGTCTCGAGTATAATGTCTATTTCATCAAAGGAGCAGTAGGTAAGATTCACTGAAATTGAGGAAATGCCTGAGAAAATTCCTAGATTACTTTGTCCAGTCATTCAAAATTACAAAGACTCCTACTAACATAATATTTTCAGGACCAGTAAGGTTTATTATCCTTTTAGAATACATTTTTAAGTCATCAAAAATCTTTAAGTCGTCAAAAACCATTTGAAGGACTGTGAACTGTAGGAGTTTTGGCAGAAAACATACATACACAATATAGAATGTACATATTCCAAATGCAAATTATATTCTTCCCTTCTTCTTTTAACCTGCCAAAATAGGATTAAACTCCTAAACAGGATTGAATCTCCTGCCAACATTTGTGACCTTGCATGTCATGCATATTTTTTTTTATATTTTAACACCATATATCTTTTTTCCTTTTCCCCAACTATTATATATGACAATCATGGTTAACTTTATAGCCTTAGTTTTATAATAGTCTCTGAAATATTGTTCTATTTTGCAGCACGTGGTTGTTCTCAGGGTTTATTCTGGCTCTGTGTTCAGGAGTGACCGTAGCTGTGCTTGAGGTACAATATGCAGTGACAAAGATTCAGAGTGGGTTTGGCCACATGCAAGGATTCAAACTGGTTTTATACACATGCCTTACCTCCTGTACTATCTCTCTGACACAGCCTTGCATTTCTGATTTGTTAGTTATAAGACATATGTGACTTAATTTTAATTTATATTAAATAAAAATGAATTTTTTTCTTAATGATATGAGAATTTTCCCAACAGCCACATATAACTAGCAAACACAATAATTGAATGATATAAATACAGAACATTTGCATCATCTATATAAATTTCTATGATTTAAATTTTTTTAATTACATGCAAGTCTTATTAAAATTCATGTTGCTGAAAACAATATTCAGAGATTCTTATTCATGTGAGTGTAGCCTGCTATCTTACATTTTTATCAGTTTCTCAGGCTTGATATAATATATAAGATGTTGGTTAAGGCAGAATAGTGGTAAAATTTCTGTAATCTACCTGTTGCTATGGAATTGTGACAAATATAGAACTGAATGAAAATAAACCTAATTTAAATTAAAGAGATGAAAAAATCTGAAAATATATAGTTTCACTAGGCAAGAGACATGTCTGAGACTATATTAGTAATTTCAATAGATCAGATATTGTAGTGGGATTGCTTGGAGCACATAGACTAGAGACTAGAGACCAGCATGGGACAATGAACTTTGTATGACCTGCACTGGGGGCTTGGGAGAGTCCTGTGCAGAGGGCCTCTTGAAAGAGGGGCCTTGAAGGTAAAACCTACCAGCAAGATAAGCAGGACACATCCTGCACGTACATACTTCTCGTGCTCTAAGTAACCTTGGGAATAATTTGACTTGGTATTTTTAATGAGAACATCTTGAGACAAACACAAAATATGTCTAACTCATGAGAACATCTTTTGACTTGGCTACGTGCCTGGGCCAAGGTATGTAAATAATATAAAACTGCTTGCTTGGGAATAAACGGGGCCTTCAGCCTCGATAGCTGCTGGTCAATGCATCATCTCTGAGTCGGTGGTCTTCATGCCGGAGCTGGACTCCGGCAAGATATTACATGAGTATTATTTAATGTAAAGCTTTATCACTCATTATTGAAGCCACATTTCCTTGCTCTATGAAACTTGAAAAGGGAAATAATTGTGTCTTGACCCTACACATTAGATTCACTTGCCTGAGACTTGATCTTGTGGCAATAAGCAAAGAGTGCAGGAAAACCAAATTAAGAAAACCAGGACTGATTCTGACATCTTCTACAAAGAGGTTTGACTGGTATATTCTTCTTGTTCATGGGACTTGAGCAATAGCACAGCAGGTAGGGCATTCTGCCTTGCATGCAGCTGACCTAGGTTCTATTCTTCTGTCCCTCTTAGAGAGCCTGGCAAGCTACCGAAAGTATCCTGCCTGCATGGCAGAGCCTGGCAAGCTACCCATGGTATATTCGAGATGCCAAAAACAGTAACAAGTTTCAAAATGGAGGCGTTACTGGTGCCCGCTCGAGCAAATTGATGAACAACTGGAGGACAATGCTACAGTACCACATTCTTCTTGTCCAAGATGATTTTAATGTGGAATTATCCAGTTATTCCATTTGTTCTAATAGAGATAGACTCCAATTAGATATAAGTCCATGAAGCATTTTCTAATGAATATAGATTTTATTAATGACTTGTATTTTGTCATATCCTATTATTTCTCTTTAACTTTAAAATCCTTTTCTGGCAGAATGTCATTTTTCTTTGTGATTCCTACAATCAACTAGCAAAGCATTCCAAAATGCACTACTTCAGGAGAAGAAGGTGCTACAGCAAAAACTCACAATTGCAGTAGATAAGCCTGAATAAAAATTTTAAACATTTTAAAGGTGTCAACAAAATTTCAACCAACGAAATTATGTTGCATTTTGATAAAATTACCAAACAGTAAGAATCATGGGAGAGTGTCTCATCCTTCAAAACAAAGTCAGTCATATAGGACATCACTACTTAGACTTTCTGTTTCCTCCTTTCCCTTTCCTCTTTTTTCTCCTTTCCAGAGTATCAAACACACTCTTTATCTAATGCACAAAATTTAGACGTCATCATTTAAAGAATGAGCCATCTTTGGGATTACTTTCTTTGCCTCTATTTATCTACCAAACTATTTCTTCCAATATAGCTTTTCCTAGAAGGAATTGAACCCAAGTTTCCCTAATTATTGTAATGTTAGTACGACCATTTTTGGGGGTGGGGTTGGTTTTGTTTGGTTTTTCATTGAAGCACCATGAGACACACAGTTGCAAAATTGTTCATGGTTGGGTTTCAGTCATATAATGAATGTTTCAACACCCATCCTTTCACCAATGTACATTTCCCACCACCAATGTCCCCAGTTTCCTTCTGTCCCAGTCTGCCTTTATGGCAGGCACTTTTCTCCTCTCTCTCTCTCTATCTTTCTCTCTCTTTCCCTCCCTTCCTCACTCACTCACTCACTCACTCATTCACTCACTCACTCACTCTCTCTCCTTCCCTCTGTACCTCTCTCTCTCACTCTTTCTCTCTCACTCTCTCTCTCTCTCCTTCCTTTTGGGCATTATGGTTTTCGATACAATTGCACAGTGATGAAATATAGGTGCTGAAAGGTCATCATGTTTGTTCATTTATCTACTTTCAGCACTCAGTTCTTGTTCAGAGGTTCAGAGTGGTCATTTCCAACTATCATTGGCATAGTGGTCACTTCTCCTAACTGCTCTCTCCTCACCACCACTTGTGGTAACCTTCCAACCCTAGACCATTCCTCCTGGCCCTTCTTTCTACTGCTCTTGGGGATTAATCTCATACTGTGCTTTTTCTTTTTTTTTTAAATATCCTACAAATGAGTTCAATCACTCTAAAAGACCATTTTTAAAACTAGATTATTTCTGTCCCAAATTCGAGACTGATAGAATCAAAGTGAAAGTGTGTGTGTGTGTATGTGTGTGTGTGTGTGTGAGACTCTGTGTGTCTGTGTCTGTGTCTGTGTCTGAATGTGCACGTGCCTCTTTTCATAGTAGACAAATGCCTTTGGGTAAATCTTGAGATTTTAACTTCTAAGCCTCTCCCCCAAAGATATTTTCTACCTACTGGAATCTAATCCTGACTGCACCATTAACCAGTAAACAAATCACAGGAATCCTTGACTTGTATTTTCTTGTTTATGAAACAAATGAGCTATATCCATGTTGATGCATACAAATGTTGTCAGCAAAATAGATGGAACAGTGGCAAAAGACTTCTTTAATAATTAAAATAAAAAAGAGTAGCTACTTAAGGCCTTATTAGGCTCATCACTGTGCAAACAAAAATCTCATTGCGAGGTGGAGATATAGTTACTTTGCTTCAGATATGATTCCAGGAGGGACAAACTGATTGTGATCAAGAAATCTGACAGAGATGATAACAGGAGGATTAGCACAGAACTTCAGAGAAACAGCACAAATCCTAAAACTTCAATCAACTGTGCTGAGAAACTGTCATTTTATAGAGGAAGCTTTCCTTTAAGGCATAGATAGTCTGAGTCTATCTATGGAGCTAATTTAGCAACCAGAGAGTGAAAAAATATGGGAATGGAGCTAAAGTTGATTAGAGTTATAAAAGTTTTCCCAGAGTGGAATAATACCAGGACTTGAGACAACAAAAGGAGGAATTTCAGAGGGTTTAATGAAGGATTGTTCTTCAGCAGAACCCAGTCTAGACTGGGCTTCCACACTCAATGCATTTTCTGAGATACAGGGCTCCACATCCTCTATGTTTCAGTCAAATGCAAACAACTTTAGACTTTGTTTCCTCTCGACATCATCAGAAACTTTCTAACCTTACCTCTTATTGGTGTCCTTTCTTTAATAAAGACAGACCCTCTTCCGCCTTCACCACTGCCACACCTACTTACTCCAAAAAGAAAGGAAACAGGGAGATATTTCAATGGGCTGATCACCTGTAAAGTATTGCATAGGAAGGTCTGGGTCACTAAACACTGGAGTGATTTCCAAGCACGGAGCCAAAAGTAACCTCTGAGCACCACCAGGTATAACCCAAACCTCCTAAAAATAAATAAAGAAATAAGGAAAGGAAAAGTTGTCTCACGATGCAAAACACACTCACCAGTGAAAAAATTCAGGGGGACAGGAAGCACTGCAAAAGCAAAAGTAAGGCATTTAATGGCGATCTTGCCGAATGCATATCTGCTAATCAGGCACAGCCAAAGTGGTCAGAAGTAGCATTTTATTCCCTGTTATATAAGACCCTCCTGTAGTTCCTCATTGGCTGAGCACTATAAAATGTGCAATGTTCCCTGAGAGTACCTAGATTTTATTCCATTTTACTGGATAATTTGAACACATGCATTCCTAGGGGATCAGTTGGGTTTTTGGAAGCAGGATTTGGTTATTTTCACCCGTGTCAGGAAGGTTCACCTAAGCTTTGTGCTTTCCTAAGCAATGTTACTTTCTACTTCAACCCCTTCCTAATACCCTGTTTGTTCAAACACTTGGTGGTCAAGTCACTATATAATGTTAGCACACTGCCGGTGATTTTCCATATAGGCTGAAATACTTCCTTTAAAAAGTGTACCACCTCTGACTTCTATTTCTCACATCATGGCTTGCTGACGAAGTAGTGAATATCTGAGCAGAAACAGAAAGGTTGAGAAAATACACAGATTTCACTATCATCATTGGTTTTTAGATGCTCAAAGCCCAACAGAGATTCATACTTTCTCTCTTGAACTACAGGAAATGATATTTTTCTTATGACTTCACCAAGTCCTTTTTTACACTTTTTTAATTTTCCTATGTAAAAACATTTCTGTGATGGCTGTGAGACCCCAAACTAAGCTAATAGTCACATAGTTGGTCATTGAGACAAAATCTGCAGCAAAGGAAAGAGAACATGCCTGTCTGGTTGAGAATCCAACTTCATGATTCAGATAAACCTCTATGTGACAGAAAGAACACATGTAAATCTATGCCAGCAAATACAGGCTTATGAACAAATAGGAAAAGTTTGAAACAGAAACTCATTCCAGGGACTTGTAGAGGAAAGAGAAGAATCACAGAAGATCTAAGCCAGCTTCAAACTGGAACTTCTCAAGAGATGTGGTGGTTACTTAGGATTCTGTCAGAGCCCATAAACATTTTTAAAGGTGCTAATTATCATATATTTTCGTAAGGAAGCTAGGAGATTGAAATTCACTGGATATAAGCACCTAATGTGGAGAAAGTTCATTCATCCCCGAAGTAAGGTTGGCAAATAATCGAGCTCTCGCAGTGACATTTAGAGTGGAAGCAGCCACAGAGGGTGTTGTGGCTAGGAAATGGAATCAGATTAGAGCGGGTGAGAAAAATATATGGGAATCATAAAGCTAGTGTATGTGTACTAACTGATACAACCAGATAGACAGCTAGTGTCCTGACATTGTTGAAAGTGTTTGGGAATTTGTCTTTCTATTTGAACACTCTTCACTTTTATTTGTTGACTCTTTGTTCAAAGAAAACAAACACAATGCATAGAATTCTCAGACAGTTTCTTGCCTTTGAAACTCTGGAACAGAATATTGGCATACCATTCTGAATGTGCTGGATCTTGTCTGAAACTCTAGGATAGAGAATCAATGGGTAATTAATGAAGATAAAAAGTGAAGCTGGGAACAGTAAAAAATGGGAGTCATAACTGAATCACATGCAGAGAAAGCATGGGATGGTGCCTGAAATATTCAATGGAAACATTCAACAGTCAGACCTGGACGCACCTTCAAGAAACTTCTGATTTATGAGCAACTATTATACGAATACCCAGGGAAACCTTGTTATTTAAGTACCTTTTGAAGAGACCTCTTCTTCTTAGGACTTCATAAATCTTCCAGAAAAAGTTTCATGGAAAATATTTGCTGTTTCATCTTATAAAAATGAATGGCCAGTGAGAAAGCTCAAACAAAGCTTTGAAGTGCACACTTTTCATATAGGGACTGTGTGTTGGACCTGGGCTCCGCCAGGAAAAGAACCCAAACACTGAGCTGGAAATTGGAAATATTCCCTGAGCATTGCCAGGTGATTCCCAAACACACACAGACACACACACACACACACACAGAGCAGTGTGAGGCAGGTGCAGGTGTATCCTCGTCATGCTACATGCAAACAGGGGGAATATTCTTGCAAAAATAAAGTGCTGGCACTCTAGAAGAAAAATACTCTGGAAGATGGCCACTATTTCAATTGTCAGAAGAAACTCAGACCTGCTCAGGCCCAGTAGAGTTTTGTAAGCAAGCAATACTGGTAGGAGGGCCTGGAGCAATAGCACAGCAGGTAGAGCATTTGCCTTGCACGCGGCCGACCCAGGTTTGATTCCCAGCATCCCATATGGTTCCCTGAGCACCGCCAGGGGTAATTCCTGAGTGCAGAGCCAGGAGTAACCTCTGTGCATTGCCGTATGTGACCCAAAAATAAAAAAAAAAAATACTGGTAGGAATTTCCGCTATCTTTCTTGAAATAGTGTCCCGCTCCATGCAGTGAAGTAAGATGATGATCCTAAATATTTTTGTGTGGGAACTCACGGTTAAGACAGAAGTCTGAGAAGTTTCATGTTTAAATTCTGTATTTTTTTTACAAGTTTAGTGAGTTTGAAAAAATGATTCTATATGCTGGAACTTCAGTATCATTGTCTATAAAATGGAGATGATGATGATAATGATGATGGTGGTAATAATAAAATTGGTGTGTGTCATGTGAGATTTTGTTAGGCTATGATATGATGCAATTGAAATTCCTAGGGTAGAATCCAAAGAAGAGGAGGACAGAAATATGTCTCCATGAGAGTACCTTCTTAGTACCAGTCCATGAGAGTATAGACTGCAAAGAAACAGGAATATACCAGCTACAGGAGTCAGAGGCAGCCCAAAGGGGAAGCTGGTAAGCACACAAAATGGTCTTGGTGGCATCATGGCTCACTTTATGAGCTTGGAAGCATTTTCGAGACCTTGGTGATGAAGAGCAATGAATGTCAATGAATTATGAATGTCAAAGAACAATAAACAATACTTTATTTACACTTCTCCAGATTTGGTATAAAGTGAACAAAATTCCCTGAAGGATGTATAGAAAATCTTTACCTGCATGCGAGTTTATTAACCATGAGTTAATATGAAGTTTATATGAAGCCTAATTTCCTGGAAGTAGGAAACATAGAATAGATTTTAGGCAATTTTGGTTCCTCGAGTTTGGTTTTATTTCGAAAAATTTCAGAAAACTCATGGATGAAAATAGCATCCCACTCTGACTTCACAGTAAATTTCTTCAAATAAGAGAACTGGTCATCCAATACTTCCTATGTGTCACTTGGAAATGGTAATTTAGCATTTCTGCATTTGTTTTCTCTATGGAAGTAATACTACTTAGACAAATGTGTTACATGAAACATTTAACACATAGAAAATAATGTGTAGTAGAAACTCTGGATACACCAATTATTAATACTACATTATTGATTTTTGAGAGGATATATACACAACCTTTAATTCTGTGCTACAAGAGAAATGATCACCATTTATTCTCAAAAAGAAAACCATCATTCACTATCAGCTTTGTAATTCTTGGAAACATTGATGCAGAGAATCAAAGAGTCAATCTTTTTAAAACTACCATTACTATAGTGGTCAGTTCATAGATAAAGACCTCAATACATTAATGTTAATAGTGGGCCATGAACCATTTCACTTAGATTTTTCAAAAGCTATTAATACACCAGTTTTTTTTAAGACTCTCAAAACCTGTCTCTCATTGCATACCTATGGGAACATCATTTCTTAGTCCAAAGATTAAAGGAAGTAGCATCAAGGTTACCCATGATTGATGCTAAATAATTCACTATGAATATATATTGCCTCCAGGCAAAGAGCATGAAATCTAGAATATATAAATATTAAACAAAAGTAAATCCTTCAGATTGTTTTCATCATTGAAGGAGCAAAACAGAAAGATTCAAAATCATATTCCAGAATATCAATTATAGGAAGGAAATATCTTTAATATCTATAAATTCTGCATGTCTGTTTTAATATAGATGCAGAATTTCTAATTTGTAGATGTCAAGTAGTTCTCTGGTCTATAAGATCATTTTACACTATCATATTAATTTTTTAATAAATTATTTAAGACAAATTTTATTATAGACAATTTGAGCTAAATATTTTCTTCTGAAAGTGCTCTAAGGGCTCATAGAATTTAGCCATAAAATATAGATGATTTTAGCCATAAAATATGGCTAAATTCTAGATATAGTAAGTTTTCTACATTTTAGATTCTAGAGAGATAAAGATAAATTTTTCTCTTTCCCCTGTTAAAAAATATAGCTGAGTCCAGAACTTATAACAGTGAATACAAAAGAAAATTGGAAAGATTGAATAATGAATCAAATATTATAGCTAAGTGTGATTCAGAAACTCCAATGAATCTTTAGCAGAATAGAAATAAAAGAACTACCAAGATGCATTATATTAAGACTGTTGAACACAAAGATTAGTAGAGGAACTTAAAAGGCATTAAAACCAAAAATTAAAAAAGCTTACACAAGATATGACAAGATTTCTAGACAAGTAATAAATAGTGCTAGAGGGTCATTTTTCTCCCTACTGACCTTGCTCTCCCATATAGAGTTTGCTAGATACATGCATTGATGACATCATGCTTATAGTAGGTGTCCTAATAAAGTGTATTCATCTGCTTGGTCAGATAAATCAGATCATTACAAATACTTTACAAGTTCCTGAGAAACATCCACTACAGAAAGTCAGCTGATACTGTACCTTCGATATGTTGATACCTCCTAAAAATGGTTGATGACTTCCTTTAGGAATTTCCCTTGAAAATCGCCCAGTTGGTTGCTGTAGGCAAGATGACCCGTAAGATATCTGCATGACCAGATTTTCTTAAAGTACCTTCTTAATATTTTCTTTCCCAGTGCTTCTACTGTATGTGTGAATCTCTAATATGCTAGCACTAAATTATAGTTGCCTACAATGGCTTTTATATTTTTCACCTAAACCATGATTGAGACAACAGGCCACTTGAGAGGGGGAGATAAGACAGGAGTCCGCTTATGATGGAGAGAAAAGTTCAGCTGGGAGGAAGTTTCAACTCTGAGGAAGAGGTGGTGCTGAAAGGTGGTAAAATGTTTTGTATAAAAGCGCTATCAACAACAGTTACTGTAAACCGTAGCTCAAACCCAAGGTAAAGCCCTCTCAAAGACCAGACAGGCATGTGGGAGGGAAATGGAGCTGGCATTGGATGACGATAGACGGAAGCTGACTCAGGAGATCATTGTTCAAATATCGTATGCCTGAAATTCAATCATGAAAAACGTTGGGGCTGGAGCGATAGCACAGCAGGTAGGACGTCTACCTTGCACACAGCCGAACCAGGTTCAATTCCCAGCATCCCATATGATCCCCTGAACACCACCAGGAGTGATTTCTGAATACAGAGCTAGGAATAACCCCTGTGCATCGCCAGGTGTGGCCCAAAAAGCAATAAATAAATAAATAAATAAAAAGAAGAAAAAACTTTGTAACTTTACAGTGACTTAAAAAAAAAACCAGCAAAAAAAATTCAGCAAAACAGAATATGACACTCATATAATCTTATTTTCAAGTCTATTTTTGCATTTTTTCCTGAACTCTAGGGTTCAGTTTTTTTCCTTTTTGGGTCACACCCAGCAATGCCAGGAGTTACTCCTGGGTCGTGCATTCAGGAATTGCTCCTTGCAGTGCTCGGGGGACCATATGAGATGCTGGGAATCTACCAGATCGGCCACTTGCAAGGCAAACACGCTACCTGCTATACTATCACTCCAGCCCCCTAGGGTTCAGTTTTGATGAGAAGAAATGGGGGCGCAAAATTTTGGTTGATCACAGCTCTGTTTGTCATCTATGTTTCCTTAGACTTGGTATTTGCAGTTTTCTCCAGTTTCCAAGGCTTTCGATCTCTCTTTATCTCCTGCACCATGAGGGCAACTGAGATTCCCTACACTGTCTTTCTGCCTCTCCTATTACGACATCAATAAGACCAACACGTGTACCCAGAAAGGTGCCATGTTCTAAGATGTAAAACTGAAAATAGCCCAGATGATCAAGAGCAAGGACGTAGCCAAGAACAAAGTAAGCCAATGTGTGGTCAAATCCTGCTCAGCACAGCAACACTGTAGCACTGTCCCACTGTCCTCCCATTGTTCATCGATTTGCTCCAGCATGCACCAGTAACATCTCCATTGTGAGATTTGATACTGTTTTTGGCATATTGAATACTCCACTGGTAGCTTCCCAGGCTCTGCTGTGCAGATGGGATACTCTCGGTAGCTTGCCGGGCCCTCCAAGAGGGACAGAGGAATCGAAACCGGGTCGTCCACGTGCAAGGCAAATGCCCTACCTTCTGTGCTATCACTCCAGTCCTGCACAGCAACAGCAACAAAAAAATGAAAGGGAAGTCTTGGGGGGGAACAAATTTAAACAAAAGCCCCTAGTTTTGACACACTAAAAAGATATTTGAAATGTCAACTACAAGATATGTATATGGGGCAGCTTTCTAAAAAACATGGCTCATTTTAATATATGCAAACAGTTACAAGATAGGAAAGTAATTTAAAAAGAAGAAGTTAAAGTTTAATATTTGTAAGATTCCCTTACTCTGCAAAATGGCTTGTACGAAAGAAAGCAAAGTGGAAACTGTCTTGTTTATGTTAAATCAGCCTTCCAAAGGCTTCCTTACTAATGAGAGTAATTTGTCCATCAAATCTTTCACCAAAAGATCAATTACCTCTTAGGATATGCAATAGATAAAAATTGATTTTGTCTTTTAGATCAGTTTCACACTTCTAAATAAGAAATACATAATATATTTTTTACATCTGCTCCTTTTTAATCAGGCATAAAAATCAAACCTCAGCAGGTCAAAAATAAATTCTCATTTGGGAATTCAAAGAGGCACTCCATCTTAATGAAATCAAGTTGACTATCTTATAAGATTAAACATTAGACTTGAAAAATAAATTTCCAAGGGATTATAAACCACCCCACACTTGCTATGCATTGCTTGTACTTGTCAGGAGACAGAGGAAATCTGTACCCCTGATCTCTTCAGAAGCTGGACAACTAATCAATCAAACATCAGATATATCAATAAGTTAAAAAAAAGGGGGGGAAGAAAAGAGCCAGAGAATTTTAATAATAGCATGTACAGCTCCTGAATACATGACACGTAGAAAAACTGAGTAACTTGCTCACCTGACTCAAGGTGCTGTCATAAATATCTTTGTTAAAATAGGGCTTTAAGAGATAAGGACCAGGAGGATTGCTCCATGGCTTGGAAGCCGGCCTCACATGCTGGGGGTAAAGCCAGCTCAGATAGAGAAGGGACCACCAAGTAAAGGATGCTTGGAGGATGCGTTTGGGATGGGAAATATGTGCTGAAAGTAGACTATAGACCAAACATGATGGCTACTGAATACCCGCATTACAAACGATAACACCCTAAAGGGGAGAGAGAGAGAGTGAAAGGGTGCTGCTACAGAGGCAGGGTGGGGGAGGGGGTGTGGGGGGTGATGGGAGGGATACTAGGAACATTGGTGGTGGAGAATGGGTACTGGTGGAGGAATGGGTACTTGATCATCACCTGACTAAAATGTAAGCACAAAAGTTCATAAGTCTGTAAATGTACCCCACGGTGATTCATTAAAAAATAAAATTTTTAAAAAATTTTAAATACCATGCAAACATTTTTCACTCAGAAAAAAATAATAAATAAAAATAAATAAAATAGGACTTGAGAAAGGAGAATGAAAAGATGTTAGAGGAGTTGCTAGGAAAAGCACATTAAACAAATGCATAACTTCTATGCAGTGTTAAGTTCTGCTTTCTCCAGTGGAAAGTTGGACGTTAGTTCTTCCTGTTCGGAGAAGATAAAACAAAAGTTCACATCTCCTTCAAGTCTGCACTCTATCCCTTCCAGGAAGGGATACCTTGCCTGAAAGGCATAGTTTGGTGTGGCATATTTTTCTTCCCTGACTATGAAAATAAAAGACAAATAGAAAAGTTGGCATCTATGAAGATTTTAGTAAACTGGACACAAGAGTTGATGAGAGAAAAATGGGCTTAGGGGCTAACCATCAGAGAAGACAACCAATTCATTTTCCCAACAAATATCCTGTCTTTAAGGTCATATGGAGTTTTACAGGAAAGGGTAACAGAAAAGCATCTATGAAAGGTACGATACAGCACTCACTATTTCTCAACATTTTTTGAATGTGGTCCCCTCTGACCTTGTTTCCTTCCTGTGGCTCCCTGTCCTACTAGTTGGCCTCCTACTCTCATGCCATGGCCCCACATTTACATGGTTTTTCACTTGTGGTCCCTTGGGTTCCATAGAGGAGACCATATGGCTCCCAGTTGAGAAAGGGTGGTTGACAGATTGGTCAGCACCAAAGCAATCAATTGAATTCACTTGGGAGCTGATCTCTTGTGACGCCCTTCCAATGTTATTGCAAAAATAGATTTTTCTCATTAAGGTTTCTGCCCACTTATCCTTTAGAAAGAGATTCAAATGGCATTTTCAGTGTTTTCAACCTTTCCTAGCCAGACAGGTTTTCTGATTTCTAACATTGAAGTCAACTCTCAATTTCTTTGTCTTGGGGACACACCCGCCAATGATCAGGGATTACTTCTGGGTATGCTCAGAGACCAAATGGGGTCCCCAAGTATTGCTGGGGGGTCAAGCCCAGGTTGACCATAGTCCTACACATTTTACTATCTCTCTGGCACCCTTCTCAGTTCTTTGGGTTGAATTAATGTGTCCTTTTAATTGGATGAAAATTTCGAAGGGACTAAAGCAATAGTACAGTGGTTAACATGCATGTCTTACATGTGCCAACCTAGGTTTAATACCCATTACCACATGGTGTCTGGAGAATTGCCAGATATAGTCCTGAAGACTCCAGCCCTACCAGGATAGCCTGAGTAATCTGAGTAATCCTTTGCCATTACAGGGCCAGAGAAGCAAACATATCCTCCAGCTCAGGAAGCACCAAGGGGACTCCCCCTCCCCCTGTTCCCATCCTCACCTTGGGCCTCCGGATCAGCATTTTGGAGGCCAAAATAAAATTCACAAATGCTCTTGCCAAATTAAAAAGTGATATTAAACTTCATTATGTTCCAATCCTTAGCATTAGCATCCCAAACCTAATTCTGCCAGTGTTATCATCCAAGCATGTACTCCACATTGCTGAAAGATGAAATAGATTCATTAGATTTTTAGCTTTGAAATGACTCGGGAAGTTGAACTAATCTCTCCTAGAATTGGTAAAAGGTTCCAAACTAAATGAGAGTGACCTTAAAATGAGACCAACAGGACCTCCTGAGGCAGCTTCATTTTGACACATTCCAAAAATCTTTAATGGAGATTCTGGGCAAACACACTGGAGTCAGGTGGCTAGTGTATGGGTCCCTTCAAAAAACCTTTTTGAGCCCTCTCTTAAAGGGAAAAATAAGATCAAGGTATGCCTCAGGGAAAATACTACCTGTCAAATCTTATTCTCACCATAGGAAAAGGTCCTATTTTTAGAATATTCCCCTATAATTGAAATCTTTGACTTTCAACTAAAGACAAGCCAGTTCAGACTGTGTTGAGTACAACACAGAGGAATAGTCTTTTTACCTGAGTAAGTTTCTCTCAATTATTAAGTATGTCTATTACAAAATTTGATCGAGATGCTGAGAACAGGAAAATTTTTATATTAATACAGTTGTATAGTATGTACTTGTCACAATGCAGCCCACTTCAAATTTTCTTATTCAAAAAATTCTACTCTCTCTTTTGCATAAAAATAATCCAAAATAAAAATATTTTCTAAGGAATTACTATTCTGGTATCCTGGTTGAGGAAACTGGTACATGACATTTGCAAAGTGTTATTCTAGAATACAACTTTCTAACCCTCTTTATGTAAATGTGTACCTCTCTCTAACTTGGAATCAAGTGCTTTTGAAGAAGACCATGGTTTCTTCCTCCCAGTCTCTCTCTATATATGCACATGCATTTTAGTAATGTATTGAACATCTTTTCATATCTTATGTTAGCTAATTAACATTAAAAATAACTCAAAATTATCTCAAAAGCAACTCCCAAATTACAGTAACTTTTTTTTAACTAAAAAATTAAGGAAGCAATTTGAAAGGCAAAATTTATTTATTTTGAATCAAAGAATTGCAGTTCAGGGCCCATGGATTTAAATAGGAAAACTGAAATGCTCCCAAAGAGGGATAAAATTAAAAGTTTTTATAAAATATAAAAAAAGAAAATATGATCAGTGGTCAGAGGAAAATGCTGACTAGTGTTAACTGCTTAAACTAGTCCTGGAACTGTGAAAGATAGTACAGTGAATAGGGTGCTTGTCTGCATGTGGCCAACCATATGGTACCTGACCCCCACCAGGAGTGATGCCTGAGTGGAGAGCCAGGAGTAAAACCTGACCACAGATGGGTGAGACAAGTACACTTCCAAAACCAAAACCAAATGACAACAACCAAACAAGCTTAAATTAGTATTGCTTAATAGCTGCTTACTAATTCTTCCAACAGTATCAGAGTTAGTGATACTGGAGCTCCCAGACTCAGTTGACTGGCCAAAAGTCAATCATCATCAGGGTTCTGGCGATTCAGGTAGTATTTCGAACAACTGCTTGCTTAGAGTAATAGCTTCTGGCACACCTAATGGTCTTTGAACCTACTCCAAATTCAAGTCGGTGGCCCCCACTGGTGGCTTAGGTGAGGCAAGAGGAGCGAGATGGTCACTTTCTCTCAATCCATCTCTTTCACCCCAGGACCAGCTGGGAAGACTAGGACTGGTAAAGTCTGCAAAGAGTCCCTTCGTAGCATGGGCCAGTGTCCCACCAGCTTCACCAGGTGGCTGTCAAGCCACACGTGACATCAGCTTGGTCTTCCCAACATGGGAGTTGATCCCTGACACCCGATTTCTCGGGGAGCCATGGTCTCAGGTTGGAGGGAGGATTTGCACTTTGCAGGAAAGGAAGAAAAATCAATGCTAGGTCTTCCCTAGGGTTTCAGTGTTCTTTTCTTGCCTTGCAGAAAAGAATTTCAGGAGTAGACAAGCAGTGAAGTAAAAGCATCTTATTTGGAGGTTTTTAGGAAGGGGAAAGAGGAAGAGAAAGTGAGAAAGAGAATAACGCACTCAAGAGAGAACATGGGCTTCTCCAAAGACAGAGAGAGGCCCTACACACATCCCAGCACTAATCTGGAAGCACGAAAGTGCACATCACAAGAGGGAAGATGTGTGCGACACATGTGCTCAGGCACGACATGTGCTCGGGCACCACATGTGCTCGGCCACGTGGGTACAAGCAGCACATTGGCTTGGGAAACTAAGGAACAACCCTTCCTTTGTTCAGGTGCCATTTGTAGGGTTTCTCCAACTGACCCCTATATGGGGCTTCTACCTAGGTTAAGAGTCCGTTGCTAGGATGGTTGCCAAGGAGATTGAGTTGGGAGTGGTTGATGGCATTCTTTGAAATTCCTCTTCTGGTCTTTTGTTCCTGCTGGAGCTTCTCTCAAAGTAGGGTCCAGGCTTCTCTGGGTCTGTTGCTGATGCCAGGTGAGGTCTTATCAGGCCTTGGTCCTATTGATTTTATTACTTCCCAGAAATTTCATTACCATGGGGGCCTTCCCTGTCTGCTTACCTACATCAAAATCAGACAGGTAATGTAATTTTCTATGGCTCCCTGACCTCATTTTTTAAATAACAGCAGGTAGGTACAGGAGGTAGGGCACCTGCATTGCATACAGCTGACCTGGGTTTGATTTCTGGCACCTCATATGGTTCCCTGAGTACAGCCAGGAGTGACCCCTGAGCATAGAGCCACAAGTAAACACTGAGCACTTTAAGGATGTGGTCCCTAAATAAAAACAAACATCATGGTAATATTAATTTCACAGGGTCAGAAAAGTAGCTTACTGGGTTGGAGAGCATGTTTTGCTTCCAAGAGGTCAGGTTCCATCCTGGCACTGCATAGTCACCTGAGTACTTCTGGAGAGACTCCTGAGCACTGAGTCAGAAATGTCCCCTGAACACTACCAGATGTGGCCAAAATAGATGTGGGGGAAGGGACATGGATACATTGGTGGTAGGAAATGTATACTAGTGAAGGAGCGAATGTTGGGGGGAAAAAAAGAAGAAGAAAAAATAAATAAATAAGATTAAAAAGATAACTTGACAGATGTCAACTTTTCACACTTTCTTCTTGTTATTACTATTCTTGTTATTATTTTCCACATTAGGAATAGAGTCCAAAGTTGTATACAGACAAGAAAGTGCTCTACTTATGAGCTACATCCCAGTCTCTCAATTTTTTATACATTAAACAGCATAATTTTTCTGTCCATGCCACGTGTCCACGTGGGTTCAATGATTGGATGTATTCCAGAACTCAGGCTGATGCAAAAGGCACCATTGTTCTTCAGCTTGCTTTGAGAGGTAGATTGTTTGGCAGAATGTAAAGTGGCTAAGGATATACACGCCTCACTGCTGATTGACTAGGCTTATCTAGTTATAGCTCTTTATGACTTTAAGTGGGAGTTTAATAAACTATGCCTCTGGATATCCCAGTTATTAGATTTCATTCTCTTATTCTTAGTATGCTTGCTCTCTCGCTCTCTCTACAATGCAAAGTCTCTTGCCCCCGCACCTGGCTCTCTTCACCAGGGTCACTCAAAGTGGATAGATTGAGTTTCCCTCCCCACCCCGAGCAGAGCCCCCACAGTCAAAGACCTCCGGAACCCAGCCACAGCCATGTTCAAGGCCCCTCTCCACATGCTCGGATGAGCCTCGTGCATAAAGGAACCGGCAGAGGAACCCAGGTATGTGAGACCTGGGGCTGAGATCTCCAAGCCTGCTCAGACCGGGACTGGGCCTCCTCCACCCAGATCCCCCATTTCCCAGTAGCTAGGTGGTCATACCCAGAAACTGTCCCCGGCATCGTGTAATCCCATCAATGGCCAACATCCAGAGACTATAAAACCAAGCTCCCAACATCTTGCAGCCTAGTTCTCCCTCTCAGAGAACCTAGAAGCTACGGAGAGTTTCCTGCCCACATGGGAGAGCCTGGCAAGCTCCCCGTGGCGTATTCCTATGCCAAAACCAGTAACAATGATAGGTCTCTTTCCTCTGACACTGAGAGTCAAACCACTGGGAAAGACGAGTAAAGAGAGGCTTCTAAAATCTCAGAGCTAAGATGAATGGAAACGTTATTGAAACCACTCGAGAAAATTGACGATCAACGGGATGATGATGATGATGATGATGATGATGATGATGATGATGATGATGATGATGATGATGATGATATCTTGGGGCCCCTCCAGGATAAGAGGCAAGGGAGTACGGTTTGACCAATTTTCAAACTATCAAAATTGAATCATATTAAATGGTTGAAAAGAACATAGAAAGTAAATAAGAAGCTGAAAAATGAGTGAAGCATTTGCAACATAGACATTTTAAGAGAAAATTAAAGTTCAGAAATGTTTAGAACTCGGTCCAAAAAAAAAAATCTATTGAGTCTTTAAAATGAGATTTAAAGGAATGTGACTGGAGCTTAGGGAAGTAGATTTTGTCACAGAGCCAACTAGGAGGAGGGGGAAGAAATGATCAGCCACATCTGAATTTCCCTTTAAAATTTATTTTCCCAGATACTTAAATTTTCTCATTGCACCAGGTTTTTGAGACGATTATCACCAAAGAAAATTACCTAATTCATAAATAAAACCTCAGCTTTGTTTCATGAGTATTAAATCAGTCCTTAACCCAAGTGCATAATTTTCAGCTTTTATTTTTGGTATTACATTTAATTACAGCTCTTCCTTGGGGTTTTAATTTAGCATATTTCTTTTTTCTTAGAAATTTTATTTTCAAGGAGAAAATGAGAAAAAAAATTAATACTATATATCAAGAAGTCTCAAACTGAGCTGTATTTTTTAGTATTCTGAGAGTAGGCTTCTATTTGCTCAGTTTATTAAAACTTCTCTCTCTCTTTCTATCTGTAGTCAGTAATTATGGAAGATTGTATTCTCATTTTATAAAATATTTTTTGCTTTGATCTCAAGGCTTCAGGTTTTCCATGAAGAATGCTAGACTTTTACTCACATCTTATTTTATGATTAACTTTCTTAGCATTAAATACTTTACAAAAGCAAAATAAATCAAGTTTAAATCTGGATCTTTTTCATCAAGTTTTTAAATACACAGATTACTCTATATATTTTTACTATGCAGTAACCCTATTGAAATGAAGGTGAAGTCTAGAAAGAGTGCCTGATGATACAACGTATCAGTGAACTACAAGGTCCAGCATGCTTTGCCATCCCCACAGGCAAAGAGGCTGTTTTTTTTTTTTCTTGTTCCATGGATAAGGGAACTAAGAAACTATTGCCTCATACATTAGATCAGGGAGGGTGAGTGTTAAAACTTTGAATTCTGGAAAGCACTTGGCAGTCACCAGTCTCACTGTGATTGCAGTCTCTAATCTGCCCTCTCATGTTGTTTGCCTTCAAGTAAATCCCTTTTCCTGTTGAAATAATCTAGTGCTTTTGTCTATTCAGCTCTTCCTAATCACTGATATTTGTTGTCCTATTGTTATTGTGGTTTCTCGTTTTATTTTGAAACAAATACTAGTGACTGTATTTATTTATTTTATTGAGATATCATTGTTTGCAATAGTATTGGAGTCATTATTTTTAGCTACAGAGATACTGCGCCAGCAATTTTTAATATTTTTATGACAAATTGTGGTATATGAAAAACACGTGGATTATATAAAGATTTATTAATTTACTTTTAAATTTTAAAAATTATAAAATAATACCTTATTAGCTCTGGGATAATAGTATGACTATATCAGTAAATGCATTATAATATTCTAAGGTCAAGAATGCGTCCCTGTATCTTATAATACATCTATAGATGTAGATATATTTAAGCTTAACTGGGAAATGTAATTTATGAATAACACCACAAAATTCCAGTTCCACATAGTTGAAAACATTACTATGTATTTTGGAGGACATAGGCTAATTTCTCAAAATTAGAATTAAATATTTTATATAGAGAGTGTATATATATCTAATGCAAATATTTTATGAAAAGCTATTGTTCCTAAAACAAAACTTTGGGGTAAATAATATCATGACTTTAAATTTTGTATGTTTTAAATTTCATGTAAGTTATTTTGTTCCTTTTTTCTTTAGCAAAGCTAAAAAATCATGCCACTGGCTTTTGTTAGTGTTTTTTTTTTTTTTTTTTTTTTTTTTTTTTTTTTTTTTTTGCTTTTTGGGTCACACCCGGCAATGCACAGAGGTTACTCCTGGCTCTTCACTCAGGAATCACTCCTGGCGGTGCTCAGGGGACCATATGGGATGCTGGGATTCGAACCTGGGTCGGCCGCGTGCAAGGCAAACGCCCTAGCCACTGTGCTATCGCTCCAGCCCCCAGTTTTTTTTTTTTTTTTTTTTTTTTTGTTGTTGTTAGTGTTTTTTACATCTTCAATATTAGTATTTCGTCAATTGTATGGCATGCAGATGTTTTCTATCATTCAGTAGGGATTTTTATTTTTTATTTTAGTGATTTTTGAGCAATGCATGGCTCTGATTAGGGCTTACTCTTGCCTCTGCACTTAGGGAGCAGTCCTGACAGGCTTCAGCAACTACAAGAGGAGCTAGAGATTGAACCTTACAGCTATATGAGACTTATTGTTGCCATTGTATCATTTGTATTACTTGTCTTCCCGTTAATCTTCAATTTGCTTGAGCAGGTTCCAGTAACATTTCCATTTGTCCGTGTCCCGTGCTAGTGTAGCCTAATGACATCTGCTTGCTCCAGGAACAGGAAGAGCCTCAAACTATTCATTCAGGGTTTTAACGAAAAAGTCTGACCATCTCCTTGTTGGGCGGCCAAGGAGATGTCCTGTGGAATCCAGTCGGTAACAGCTCTAGTCCGGCAGTCATCTCTGAATCGAATTACATGTCCAGCCCATCTGATTTTCAACGCCTTGGCAAATGAGACAGCGTCACTGATTCTTGACTGTAAACGGAGGTCGGAACTCCAGATTCCTTCTCTTACTTGAGTGAGACAAGATATTCCTACCATAGCTCTTTCAATTCCTCTTTGGGATAGTTGAATAGCATTCTCATCCTGTTTGCATAGGGCCCAGGTCTCTGAGGCATATGTTAATGCGGGAAGAACAGTGGAATCGAAAAGATGTGCCCAGAGTTGAAGGTCCTTTGTCCTCTTAACCACTTCTTTGACATTCTTGAAGGCATTCCACACTGCTCTCTTCCTCCTGCGCAGTTCAGGTGCCAAGTCGTTCCTCATGTTGAGTTCTCAACCCAGGAACACATAGCTGCTGCATTCGGAGATGTTCGTTCCATTGAGAGCAAATGGAGCGTCAGGGACTAGTTCGTTTTTCATGAGCATTGTCTTGTTGAGGTTCAGCTGCAGTCCGACCTTTCCACACTCACGGTTGAAGTCAGCCAGCATTAGTACCACTTGGTTAATATTTGGTGTTATGAGAACGATGTCATCAGCGAAGCAGAGGTGGTGTAGTTGCCGACCATCTATCTTCACTCCCATTCCTTCTCATTCCAGTCGTTGCATGACATTCTCAAGGGTGACACTGAAGAGTTTCAGTGAAATGGTATCACCTGCCGAACCCCTCTCTTTACATCAATGATTACTTCCTTGTAGAATGGTGAGGTCCTGATGGTGAATCCATAATACAGCTTAAGGAGGATCCTGATGTACTGAGTTTGAACACCCTGTTTGGCTAGGGCTTCAATGGCCGCCTCAGTCTCAACAGAATCAAAGGCCTTCTTAAAGTCGATGAATGTTAGACAGAGCGGCATCTTGAACTCTTGCAAAACTTCAATGAATTTGATCACTATGTAGATATGGTTGATCGTGCTAAATCCTTTTCAGAACCCAGCTTGCTCGCATGGTTGTCCTTCATCTAGTGTTTTGCCTATTCTATTCAGGATGACACAAGTGAACAACTTGTAGACGACAAACAGCAGGCAGATTGGGTGATAGTTGCTGATGTCATGGATGTCTCCCTTCTTGTACAACAGAACGGTCCTACTGGTTTTCCACTGGGATGGAAGCTTGCATTCAGACAGGTAGCTTGTGAAGAGCTGAGCCAGTGTATTGATGAGTACTGGCAGCAGATTCTTCAGGTGTTCAGGTCTGACTTTGTCTGGGCCGGGTGCTGTATGGGTCTTTACCGACGAAATGGCATGTTGGATTTCAGAAGGGAGGACGTTGGGAATGACATATCCATCCTGCGGAATTTGGTATGTGGGCAGGTGAACATGGCTGTCAAAGAGATATGAGTAGAAGTCGTGAATAATCCTCTCCATTACCTTTCTGGGAGATGTGATAGATCCGTCAGGACAACGGAGGGCAGTCATCCTGGTCTTGTAGTTGGTGAAGGACAGGCGAGCATTGCGGAAGCTTTTCCCGGCTTCAGCTGCATCGGCCAACACTGCTGCTATTGTTGTCATTGTGTCCTAATTAATTGTTTGCAAATAAGAATGCAACAGGGAAGTGTAGCTCAGTGGTCAAGCATTTGTCTTATATTTGTGAGACTCTGAGTTTGACTCTCAAATCCAAAATATGAGAAAAGAAATGCCACTACAGCACCAGAGAGATAGTACAGTGGGTAGAGCTCTTGTCTTTCTCATGGCCAACCTGCGGTGGAATACTGGCGTCCTTATGACTCCCTGAGCACCACCAGGAGTGATTTCTGAACTCGGAGCCAGGAGTAAGCCCTGAACATTGCTGGTGTGACTTCACACCTCCACCCCTAACAAAAAGAAAAGAAATGCCACTGATTTTTGTATCTGATTTTGTGGTTAGTCACACTTCTGTATCGGTTTATTTATGTAGGATAACATAAATTTGTCCTTTCTGCCTTGCCACAGGGAGCTTAGGTTTATTGGGTTACTCCCATAACAGTGCTCTCATTTCTCTGTGTTTATTTGTAGCTTCTTTCTTTGTGCTCTGTTGACTTGTAAATATTGTTTTTCTCTTCTCCTTAAGTCCATTGCATAGTTAATTCAGAGTGGTGTCCTTTTTGTATAGATACAGGAAGACAGTTGATGCCATGCTTTTGTAACTTGGAAGTCAAATGACTCTAGATAATATTACCTTTGGGGCATCTGTTCTCTTGACCTAAGTCTCAATCGCCCTTACTTCCTAACTCCCTAAAAGCAGGATCCTGATGAGGACTGGATGGACCCAGGGCAAGCTGTGAGCTATGTGCTACCCTGGCATCGAAATGGGTCTGGCCAAAGTGCCATAATGCTTAACTATAAGTTAAGAGCTTGGTCATGAACAAATGCTGTTATGATCCAAAAAGTAATAACTAGATTTGGACCCTGCTAGGGTTAGGAATGATTAATCCAGCCTGAGCACTTAATCTGAATCTGTGGCGAGATGTCCCCAGGAGAGCCACTCTATAAACTCAACATATCTCTTACTATGTCCATACAAAAATTAATATTAAGATGTTAATTAAGTTATTGGACTAAAGAGAGCAGAAACACCCCTAAGTGCTATTTTGTCCTTGAGCAGAAGAAGGGCTTTTGATATGTTGATCTTGCTTTTGATTTTGGTGTAGTGGCTACCCCCAATGTGGGGAGTTGGAGAGAAAGGAGAGAGAGACCAGGGCAGCAAGATGTACCTTGGAGTGTCTAGCAAGGGAGACAGAGGAAGAAGAAAGTAGGGGAAGGATTCAGGAGCCGGCGTGTGGAGAGACTAAACGAGAGACGCGGCCGCGAGAGGGAGAGCGGAGAAATGAGCAGGAGAGACAGGAGGAGATGGGAAAGGGGCAGCGTGAGGCTAGAATGTGGAGCATAGTGAGAATGGAACAAGCGCATGGGGAGAATGGAATAAACGGCAACTGATCACCAACCAGCCTGATTGGTTTTCTCCTTTGTCTGCCCATGGCATTGGAGGGTCAGGGAAGGGGAGCATCGAAAGCTGGAGGGGAGAAGGAGAGCCACAGGGACACTCCCTAGCCGACTGAGATTACACATACTGTGTCTAACATTTTTCTCGTGGGGTGTTTAGGGTTTTCTATTTTTATAACGTCTGCAGGTAGTGATCACTAACCTTTTCCAGTTTTGATTCCTTTTTCTCCTTTTTCTCTTCACTAATTGCTCCTGAGGAGGGGCTGTCTGCTAAACTCTTATTCCGTATCTAACAAACCAACAGCTCCCAGTACAATTTCCTTTTTTCATCCTGACTTTTCTCGTAACTGAGATATCACAAATATTATGAGGAAAAGAAAAGACCCAAAACAGGATGAAAATGAGACCCCATCCTGTTCAATACCCCTCTGGTACTTTTCCTGACCCATCTGGGTGATTCTATCCTGTTGATTACATCAGAGGCTTCTCCTTGAGGGGAGAGATCTTCAGAGACATTGCCTCAGAGGCAAAGGACAGTGCCAAAGGGGACACCGCCCCCCATAATTTTTTATCGTTGCTCCTCTATTAGGAGCAGTTTGGCTTGGCTCTGGTCTTCTGCTAGGCGGTTATGCTAATTGAGTTACCTCCCCCTCCTTTGTCTCACCCCAGACTGTTTCCTTGGCTCAGGGACTCCCCAGGGCTACCCACAATTCCCTGTGCCTGCATTAAACTTCTTTGTGCTACACTTTCCCTGCATTGTTTCCCAGTCAATCACCTCCCCCCCCCCACTCTCTGGCAGTCGCTCTAACCTATATGTAGTCTGTGGGATTGGGAATAAAGGTTGCTGATTATTTTCTGGTGATCTGTCTGCACCCCATTCCTTGTCTAGCCTTGTCTATGGCAGGCAGGGAATGGTCTATCGCCGGGCCAGGGTGGACAGTGACTCTGACCTAGACACCATCCCTTAACTACCTCAATAGGTAGAGCAGGAAGTAAAGAAACAAAGGTGTAGGTGATGTTGGTTCACTGGAAAGTATTTCTTTTTCTTTCTTTCTTTTCTTCTTGTTTAGTGTGTTTGATACACTGCTTTATTTTTTATTTATTTTATTTTTTATTAATTTATTCTTGTGTTGAATCATCATGTGGAAATTTACAAAGCTTTCAGGTTTAAGTCTCAGTTATACAATGCTCGAACACCCATCCCTTCACCAGTGCACATATTCCACCACCAAGAATCACAGCGGCCACTCGACCTCATATCTCTTCATTCTCAGCAATAGAAAACAAATTATCAAATACTTCCTTTCCAGCAGGTCCTACTTTAGGGGGGAGAAACTCCAAACAATAATAGTGAGTTTTTTGTTGAAATATTGAATGTAATCAAAGTAAAGTGAAAGTAAAGTGAAATTTACCAGTTACACAGGCGGGGTAGGGGACTGGGGAGGTGGGGGATGGGGGCATACTGTGATTCTTTTATTTTTTAAAGAGTTTTAATTTGTTTATTTATTTCTCTTTTGGAGGTAGGTCACATCCAGTGATGAGTAGGGGTTGCTCCTGGCTCTGCACTCAGAAATTACTCCTGACAGTGCTTGGGGGACCATATGGGATGCCGGGATCGAACCCAGGACAGCCACGTGCAAACACCCAACCTGCTGTACTGTCACTCCAGCCCCAGGTAAATATTTCTAAGCCATCAAAGAGGACCTGTTGCTCATATTTTCCAACGTCTTCTAGAAATGAAAGAAATAAGAACCCTACCAAACAGTGTCTATGAAGCCAATGTTATCTTGATATCAAAAGCAGAGACATGGATTAAAAAAAGAAAGAAAATTACAAACCAACATTCCTCATGAACAGAGATAGAGAAATCCTCAATAAAATTCTCGCAAAACAATTTTTTAAATAAAATTAATCATTACTACAATTTAGTTAGATTTTATGAAAGGATGATTCAATATACACATATCAATTACATGATATAACACATCAAAAAAACAAAACCATTTTATCAATTATCCAGATGTAGAAAAAGTGTTTTACAAAATGAGATACCCATACATGATAAAAACCCTTACAAAATGAGGACTGATGGAATTTATCCCAATATAGAAAATGCCATATACAATAAAACCACGGTAAGCATCATAGTGGGGAATAAACAAAAGCCTTTCCTCTAATATCACACACAAGACAAGGATGTTCCCTCTAACTGCTATTATTCAACATAGTATTAGAAGTCACAACAACTAGGTAAGAAAGAGAAATTAAAAAGACACAAACTGACAAAGAAGTCAGGCTATCACTATTTTCAGTTGGCATGTATTCATAAGACTACATACACACACAAAAATCTCCTAGAAACAATAAATCTTCATAGTATAGTAGCAGGCCACAAATCAATACACAGAAATCTGTTGCAGTCTTATACATAATCAGTGATGTAGAAGAGAAAGTATTTTTCATGTATCCCATTTATGGAATTGTCAAAGATTCAAGTAACTAGGAGTCAGCCTGACAAAGGCAAAGTGTGTAGTTAGTGAAATAACACATTTCAATAGGGAAATTAAGGGAAGGGAATAAAAGAAGATACAAGGAAATGGTATTGACGTAAAGAGAGGGGTTCAGCAGAATGATACCATTTCACTGAAATGCCAACCTCTTCAGTGCCACCCTCGGAAACATCATGCAACGACTGGAATGGGAAGGAATGAGAGTCGGCAACTACAACCACCTCCACTTCGATGATGACATCGTTCTAACAACACCAAACATTAGCCAGGTGGCATAAATGCTGGCCGACTTCAACCATGAATGTGGAAAGGTCGGACTGCAGCTGAATCTCACCAAAACAGTGTTCATGAAAAATGAACTACTCTCTGACATTCCATTTGCTCTCAATGGAACGAACATCTTTGAATGCAGCAGCTATGTGTACCTGTGTCGAGAACACAACATGAGGAATGACTTGGCGCCAGAACTGCTCAGGAGGAAGAGAGCAGCAAGGAACGCCTTCAAAAGCGTCAAAGAAGTGGTTAAGAGAACCAAGAACCTCCAGCTCTGGGCACAACTTTTCAACTCCACCGTTCTTCCTGCACTAACATATGCCTCAGAGACCTGGGCCCTATGCAAACAGGAGAGAATGCTCATTACTCGGGTATCTCAAAGAGGAACTGAAAGAGCTATGCTTGGAGTATATCATTTCACTCAAGTGAGAGAAGGAATTCAGAGTTCTGACCTCCATCGACAATCAAGAATCAGGGATACTCTCTTGTTTGCCAATGCATCAAAAATCAGATGGGCCGGACATGTAATGCAATTCAGAGGCGACTGCTGGACTAGAGCTGTTACTGACTGGTTCCATGGGATGTCAAAAGACAGCTTGGCTGCCCACCAAGGAGATGGTCAGACTTCTTTGGCAAAACCCTGAATGAACGATTTGAGGCTATTCGTGTTCCTGGAGCGAGCAGATACCATTGGGCTACACTAGCACACCACAGGGATGAATGGAGATGTTACTGGCGCCCATTAGAGCAAATTGAAGACCAAGGGGATGACAAGTAATACAAATGATACAAGGAAATGGAAACATACCCCTTGTTCATGGAGTCAAAGAATCAATATTAGTAAAATGACCACCCTACCCAATTTATTTTACAGGTTTATTGCAATCTTCATAAATATTTACCTGATATTCTTCAAAGACATAGAGCAAATATTTCTAAAATTCACATGGAACCATAAAACTCCCAGAACAGTCAAGTCATATGTAAGAAAAAAATGTAGGAGGCTAATTACATTTAAACTATGCTATAAAGCGCTTAAATGTAGCTATAAAGTATATCAAAACTGTGGCACTGGAATAAGGGCAAACTCAGATCAACTGAAATCGAAGTTGAGAAGCCAGGGGACAGCAAAGGGACTGATGCATAAAGTGAAGAAAGGCAAGTCCTTCAACAAAGAGGGCTTGGAAAACTAATTATTTTAGGTCAAAAAAAAAAAAAAACAAGTAGGCCCATATGCACACCATACACAAAAATTAATTCAAAATGAATTAAACACCTGGATACTGAAACTTTCTATAAAAAATATTGAGTCACACATAGGCAAAACTTTATATGCACCTCAGAAGAGTCTTCAATGAAATAACCCAACTGGCAAACAAAATAAGAAATTAACAGATTAGTAATATAGTAAACTAAAAAAATCCTGCACAATAAAAGAAATGAGGCCTAAAATAAAAAAATACCCTCCACCCCTCTTGGAGAGCCTGGCAAGCTATTGACAGTATCGCGCCCGCATGGCAAAGCCTGGCAAGCTACCCGTGGCATATTTGATATGCCAAAAAACAGTAACAAGTCTCACAATGGAGACATTACTGGTGCCCGCTCCAGCAAATTGATGAACAACAGGACAACAGTGCTACAGTGTTACATATTGGGATAAAATATTTGCACATCATACATCATTCTAATATTCAAGACGTTTAAAGCATTCAGAAAACTCAACAATAGCATCAACATCAACAAAGCAACAAACACTGGGGAGAAGAGCTAAACATTTCTTTTTCCTCAAAGAAGACATAGCATATAAAAATATTGTTCACCATCACTGATTATCATGAAAAAGCAAATCAAAATGGCAATTAGGTATCACCTCTTCCTAGCAAAAATTATTTGTTAGCAACAAAGTCCAGAAATTATTAGAGCTAATAGAGTTGTAGTGGAGTCACAGCACAGTGGGTAGAGTGTTTGCCTTGCACGAGGCCAACCCAGGTTGATTCCTCCATCCTTCCTGGAGAGGCCGGCAAGCTACTGAGAGTATCCTGCCCATGCACAGAGCCTAGCAAGCTACCCGTGGTAACAACAGTAACAACAAGTCTCACAATGGAGACGTTACTGGTGCCTGCTCGAGCAAATCGATGAACAACAGGATGACAGGACGACAGTGCGACAGTGCTACAGTGCTTATCTACTGCATAAAGATTAAAGTCTGTCTCAGTGATTGGTAAAACAAAAAGAAACAGGGAAACTAGGGAATATTTGAATAATGCAATCAACTTTCATTATTTTGTCAATATTAATGTAACTAGTCTTTATACCCAACAACTTTAATAGTTTTTGCAATAGTATGTGAAACATCAGTGAAGTATTGACGATTTGAATATTTCATAAAAAGTCCCAAATAGGCTGGGAAGGTAGCTTAGAGAGTAAGAATACTTCCTTTGCATGCTATAGGCTTGAGTTCAATCCTATACATGACACTACATGTATCCCCAAGGACACTTTCTAAAGTCTACAAGAAAAATCCGCTAGCACCAAACCAGCTGTAAATCCTGAGTGGCCAAAAAAAAAAAATTATAGTCAAAAAACAACAAACATCAGAAATTATGTTCATTTACCACAATGGTAAATTTGGTATCATGAATAAATAAATATCTAGAGGGAGTATATATTTTATGAAATTTTAAGAAAAAGAAGGCACTATACCAGCTTGATAAAATACTGGTATCTTGAAATAGCTGGGAAAATTGATAAATATTTATCAAATATATTTATAAAGAAAAAAAGCAATGAATGAGAGATTTTATCACAGATGATGCATGTATATATCATTGTATCACTGTGCATATTAAAATAATAGGATACTATACACTTTATGACAATTCAATAAATTAGATGGAATAAATGTCTTGAAATTCCTTGTACACACAAATTATCAACACGAGGTAAGAAATAGAAAATCAAAGCAGGCCCATATTACTTTAAGTTCTACCAATATTTAAATAACAAATACTGGGAGGCACCGGCCCCTCCCACCGCCGAGATGTGATTCCGGGGGCCGCACGCATGTGCGGCCTCTCCGCAGCTGCACAAGCGTGAATCCAGACCAAGAAAACCTCTTTTGGCATGGGCAACTCCTCGCGGAATGTCTCCAGCCTGAGAACTAAGCCTCGGCCCCGTGCCCGCCCTGGAGGGGAAAGGTATTTCTCTCTCTCGCCTCTTTCTCTCCGGGGATGAAGGGCGCGGTGTCCGCCATATTAAGACGACCACAGATTGGGTTTTCAAGCCTGCAATGATCCAATATCTGGAAGAAATCTCCCTGGACTTTGTGTCAAAGTACAGAAATTCAAAACCACGTGGCCGCAGTAGCGGCTGCGCAACCTTATTTGTCTTCACAGTAGGTCTGAATCTAGTGGGGTACTCCTAACAACAATAGTGAGGTTTGTGTTGAAATATTGAATGTAACCAAAGTAAACAGAATGTAAAATGAAACTTATCAGTTACAAGGTAGGGGGTGGGGGGGCGGGATGGGAGGTGTACTGTGTGGGTTTTTTTTTTTTTGGTGGTGGTATATGGGCACTGGTGAAGGGATTGTTGTTTCAGCATTGTATAACTGAGACCTAAGCCTGAAAGCATTGTAATCTTCCACACGGTGATTTAATAAAATAAAATTTTTATTAAAAAAAATAATAAAAAAATAACAAATACTATTACTATGTAAAATCTTTCAGAATACAGGATATGGTATTTTGTAACTAATTTTTGAGTCAGATATATCAAGACAGTGACACTAAAATTCAACTAAGATATAACAAGAAAAAATACTTCTCAGATCATAGACTTTAACAAATCATTGCTAACTACATATAATGTAGTATACTTTAGTAGAAAGTATCATAGCCAAGTGAGGTTTATGGCAAGATTACAAGGATTTTTTCATATTTTAAAATAAGCCTTTCAGAATCAAGGAGAAAAACATCATAAATACAAAACAGTGCTTTGGGAAAGAAAACAGCATCCAATATATTATCTTTTTTTGTGTGTTAAAAATAACATTCAGGCAACTTGGAAGTAAAATCTTTTCCTAACTGTGGAGGCATTATCAAAAAATTACAGTTGATATTTACTTTTACTGGTAAAACAATAATCCTATTTTCCTGAGACTGCAAAGCACAGATGTCCATACTTACCACTTCTCAACTGTCAAATATAGTCTTAAGATTGTAAAGTAGAAAATCCCATGAAATCTCCTTTAAAAGAATATTTTACAATGATTAAAATTTTAAATTTTTCAACACTATATATTGACATGCTCATAGAACAGCAAAAATGCTTAAACATTTCTGGTAATGATGTAAAATAATGTGACTTATCTGGAGAATTATTTAGTAGTACTTTAAATTTTAATGTGTTTATAACCCAACAGTTTTATTCTCAGGTCACTATCAAAGAGCAAACAAGACCACATAATGGCTTATACATAAATTTACTTTTCTCTTTCCTTCCTCCCTCCCTCCCTCCCTCCCTCCCTCCCTTCCTTCCTTCCTTCCTTCCTTCTTTCCTTCCTTCCTTCCTTCTTTCCTTCCTTCCTTCCTTCCTTCCTTCCTTCCTTCCTTCCTTCCCTTTCTCTTTCTTTCTTTCTTTCTTTCTTTCTTTCTTTCTTTCTTTCTTTCTTTCTTTCTTTCTTTCTTTCTTTCTTTCTTTCTTTCTTTCTTTCTTTCTTTCTTTCTTTCTTTCTTTCTTTCTTTCTTTCTTTCTTTCTTTCTTTCTTTCTTTCTTTCTTTCTCTCTCTTTCTTTCTTTCTTGATTTGGGAGTTACATCTAGCAATGCTCAGGAGCCTGATTCTGGCTCTGCAGTCAGAGATCGCTCCTGGAGGGCCCGGGGTACCACATGGGGTGGTGGGGATCAAACCCAAGTCAACAACATGCAATGCAAGAGCCTACCCACTGTGCTTTCTCTAGCCCAGTAAAATTTTCACAGCAGCTTTATTCACAATAGTCAAAACCAATCTCACTGTCCATGAAAAGGTGATGAGATGAGTAAATATGGCACATTCATAGAACTCAACATATCTCACCACTTTAAAGAAGTGAGCTATTAATGTGGCAACCTGGATGATTTTTGAAAACATTGCTTTAAGCAAAACAATATCTACATAAAGTGTAAATATTAGATGACGGCATTTATTTATGTAGATAAAAAAGTAAAATCCATCTATGGAGATTGAAAGTCAAAAAGCAGATATTTATGTTGAGATGAAATTGACTGAAAAATGTAAGGAGATCTGTTGAGATGATTGGCCACAAAGTTCTGTATCTTGTTTTTGTCTGCTGTTTATCTAGGTCAACCGCCTTGAACATTTAAATTGTGTCCATTTTACTGTTGATAAAGTATATCCCAATAAACAAAGCCATAGAAAATGCATTATTTAAAGAGAAATTCTTTTTTTAAACGTTGCATCCACCTAATATCAATTTATTATACTTTCCTTAATACTTCATGTTTCTTAGTAATGTTCATTGGAATTATGAACAAATAAATAGTACCCATTATGACAAAGCATGCGTATTATAATGCAAAATAATAAAAGACATTTTCTTTCATTTGCAAAATAGTTTCTTAATGTGCTAGAAAATTGCTCTTGAGAGATTTTTATCTGTGTACATAATATGTTTGTTTTTTTTCAATTATCAAATATGTTGTCCTAGATGAGCTTATGTCCAATAAAAGTGGATGAAAACATTATGTGGAGATTTGTTTATAAAGAAGCTCCCTTTTATGCAAGACAATCCACTGAGTTGGATTTTCTTTTCATTGTTTTATGACATATAAAATATAGGGTGATGATATGTAACATAATATTTTTGTATATTTTGGGGCAATGCCCAGCTCTGCTCAGGTCTTACTCTTACCTCAGCACTCAGAGATCACTCCTGCTGGGTTTTAGGGTCCATATGTAGTACCATATTATGTTCATGAAAAGCGAACTAGTCCCTGACGTTCCATTTGCTCTCAATGGAATGAACATCTCCACATCTCCGAATGCAGCAGCTATGTGTACCTGGGTTGAGAACTCAACATGAGGAATGACTTGGTGCCAGAACTTTGCAGGAGGAAGAGAGCAGCGTGGAACGCCTCCAAGAGCATCGAAGAAATGGTTCAGAGGACCAAGAACCTCCAGATCCCGGCACATCTTTTTGATGCCACTGTTCTTCCTGCACTAATAGACGCCTCAGAGACTTGGGCCCTATGCAAACAGGATGAGAACTCTCTTTGTGTATCCCAGAGAAGAATCTAAAGAGCTGTGCCTAGAGTATCACATTTCACTCAAGTGAGAGAAGGAATCCGAAATTCCTACCTCTGTCGACAGCCAAGAATTAGGGACGCTGTCTCATTTGCCAAGGCATCAAAAATCAGATGGGCCGGACACGTAATGCAATTCAGAGATGACTGCAGGACTTGAGATATTACCAACTGGATTCCACAGGACGTCAAAAGACCGCATGGCCGCCCACCAACGAGACGGTCAGACTTCTTCATCAGAACCCTGAATGAACAGTTTGAGGCTCTTCCTGTTCTTGGAGCGAGCATATACCATTGGGCTACCCTAGCATGCAACAGGGACAAATAGAGACGTTACAGGCACCTGCTTAAGCAAATTGAAGATCAAGGGGATGACAAGTGATACAAGTGATGTAATACCAGGGATTAAACCTGGTTTGACTACATACAATACAAACACCCTACCCACTGTACTACCTCTCTGGCTCCATGGAGCATAATTAAGTAGTAGTTATACATACAGAAGAAAAGTAAACAAAATTAATAATATTTCTTGCTTCACACCTACCTCAATGGCTATCTATTTGAAATATAAAATTGAGCATGTTTAAACCTAAGAGATGCTGCAATCTTCAAGAAATAATAATTTTTTTCTTAGATTTTCTTTGATTCAGTTGAGGAAACTATTTTTTCTAGACAGTAATTCACTGAAAAGGCTGTTTTTTAGCATGAATGTGTGATTAGAGCTTGAATTTAGGCCATCTGCCAAAAGGCAGAGCTGTCTTTGGCAAGGAAGAGTGTCTTAGAATCCCTTCCAGTGATAAACCCATGGGAAATAGATGTGCATGTTACATGTATGTGTTACACTTGTAATGAAAAAAAAACTTCTATACATTTCCTCTTCAAAATATATCTACAGGTCATTAGTTGATAGTGAGAGGGGAAAAATGTAATTGAGAGTTGAAGAGAAAGATGATGAAATGCAAGAATTTGTCTTTCTCCTGCTTATTTCATTTAACATGACCCCCTCTAGGTTCCATTACTGCACTGTAGTAGCAGTATCACTGTCATCCCGTGGTTCATCTATTTGCTCGAGTTGGCACCAGTAACGTCTCCATTGTGAGACTTGTTGTTACTGTTTTGGGCATATCAAATACTCCATGGGGAGCTTGCCAGGCTCTGCCATGCGGGCAGGATACTCTTGATCACTTGCTGGGCTCTCCAAGAGGGGTGGAGGAATCAAACTGTGGTTGGTCACATGCAAGGTAAACTCCCTACCTCTGTGCTATCACTCCATACCAATAAATGTCAAGAGTCTTTGGAAATTGATGAATAAATCAAATACATGTTGTTAAAAATTAATACTACTTGTTAGCAGTGGCTACTTCTGGGAAGAGGGAGATTTTCCTCTTTATATAAACTACCTTTGATAAATCAGGCTTTTGTTTTAGTTGGCTGAGACAAAAAGGAATTTCAATTTTTTCTTATGACCAAGTAGCATTCCATTGGATAAATGCATCACATTTTCTTTGTCATTAAAAACATGGGTTGTTTCCTTGTCTTGGTTAGTGCAATCTGAGCTATAATGAATATAGGGATGTGCATACTTTTAGGAATTTGCTTTTGTGGGTTTTTTTGTCTTGCAGACAGGGAGATTTGGGCTGAGGGAATCCTGGTAATGTAGGTGGAGAAAATCACTGCAAAACCTCAACCATCCCAAACACTTCAAGGTTTTTGAGACACAGGACTGATCCAAGGAGCCAAGTCTGTAAAACTCCTGAGATGCCAAATTCCAAGGCTAGAGCCAGATTGGACCCCGGGAGGAGGGGCTCCACTGCTGGAACATTCTAAGAATAGAAGACCAGCATCAACTCTTGTCTGTCCCTTGGCAACCACTAGCAATGGACTTCGGGAAAACTAGATATAAATTAGGGTCTATTTCCTCATCCCAGGAAAGTACTTCCCCCTCCCCCAACTCTGGAGAAGTCCTCTTGAGTAACTCTCCTCTCTGTCTCTGTCTCTCTCCTCTCTCTCTCTCTCTCTCTCTCTCTCTCTCTCTCTCTCTCTCTCTCTCTCTCTCTCTCTCTCTCTCCTCCCCGCTGGAGTGATTCCTGAGTACAATGCCATGAGTAACCCCTGAGAACATCTGGGTTTTGCCCCAAACAAAACAAAACCCAAAATTGTCTTCTTATACTTCACAGTTAGTTTTCTCCTAAAATTATTTCCTGTGAAGGAAAGCAACCGACCAGGAAATGCTTGGATAAGACAGCACAAACTTCTATGCAAAGAAAATGTACAATTCTTCACTTCGGTCTGAATTCCATGGATCCCCAAGAAACCGGGTATTACAAGGATCATTTCCCACCCTGAGAACAAGCGTGACTCAAGTGCAGTTGGAGAACTGCTGGGGGGGGCGGGGGATTGGTGAGATATAAGGAGCTCAGAGAAGATTTAAGTCAGAAACATCCCAGGCACTAACCAGGGGGACAAAGGTGGCTAGAGAAGGAAGCAAAAGACTCATTTCTGGAGGCAGTCACTCCCTGCTTCACAGAAGCCAGCCAGAGAACCCTGTGTCCTTCTTGGGAAAGATTCTAAGGAGAGGAATTACTAGGTCAGATAATAGATCCGTTTTTAATATTATGTGCATTCTTCATATTGTGGAGAACATTTCAAGAAATAACTTTAAATTATTTATTTTATACTTTGCTGTATTCTAAAATAGTTTAAGCAGTTCTCTGACTCAAGTATTTCTTATCTCAAGTGTCCAATTACTCTTAATTCTGGAGTGTGTTCAGGGATTAAGACTGATTTTCATGGTTGGCAAAGCATTCGATCCTCTCCAGATGTTTGCCCTTAACATTTTATTTCTGCTTTTAGTATATATTCTGAAGAACAAACAAACAAAAAAGGATAACCTTAAGACTGTTTTTCTCACTGTCAGAGATATAGTACAACAGGTAAGATGCTTGAGTCATACACAGCTACTCGGGTTTCATCCCTTGATACTTGCCAAGAATGATCCCTCAGTTCAAAGCCAGGAGAAAATCTTGAGCACTTCCAGTTGTGAGCCCCACAAAAGAAAAGAACAAAGAGAATCTGTCCCCCCTGATTCTGAGAAGGCCCCAGAATTCTCAGCCTGGAACAGTATACCTGGCATGATTTCTCTCAAATCTGTGATGCCGGGTCATTTCTCTACCTATAAACAGGTCTGGATATAAGCTGGCTGGGAAGAAGAGACTATGAGTGTTCATACACAGATAGAGATTTCCTTCATGATTGAGCAGATTTGACGGAAAGGAAGTTTTCAAGGATAATAGAAAGGCTAGTCTTTTTTTTTATAAGATTTGAGCATTGCTTTTCCCCATCTCATTGTTTTGAGGCCTTTACATTTCATAATTAAGGTGTTTTTTTCTTAATGAAGATAATATCCTAAGGAAGCAGAACACTAGTGGGTATTATACTTGTTATCACTGTATCACTGTCATCGCATTGTTCATAGATTTGCTCAAGCGGGTGCCAGTAATGTCTTCATAACCCTATTATGTGCTAGTGTAGCCCGATGGCATCTTCTCACTCCAGGAACATGAAGAGCACATTTTTGTTATTGTTTTTGGCATATCAAATATGTCATGGGTAGTTTGCCAGGCTCTGCCATGTGGGGAAAAAAAGAATTGAAAAATAAAAATAAAGAGGTTGTGCGGCCACAAAGGCGGCCATGTGCTAGAGGAAAAATTGTGTTTCTCTCCTCAGGGAGCTTTGTTTTATAGTCTCTGGATCTTGGCCATAGAGGAGGTTACTTACCTGGTGAGACACCATGTAATACTTGGTAGTGAACATATTCTTCTCATCTCATGCATTCTTTCTTGGAAGCAATCAGATTGCCTCATATTGGTCAAGCTGTCCAGTTGTACTTGACTAAAAACTGCTTAACTAAAGAGACTTGGGGAGAGGGAGGACAGGAATTGCTCACTGCTTAAAGGGAGTTGGAAGAATCTAAGATTGGAACTGGACAGAATGTTTCCATAGAACGTAAAACTGCTAGATTACAAAGTCTCCAATAAAGTACTTTTAAACTGTATTAAGAGTTTAATAATTTAATAACATACTGGCCATGACACTTAATATAATATCTATAATAGTATACCAGTAGTTAATAACAGATTTTTTTTTTTACTTCTGTCAAGCCTATGGAAACATATGGTATGGAAAGAGAGCTCTACGGGCCAAAGTGATAAAATACTAGGTAATAAGTTAATGGCAAAACAAAAGCATTTGTCATTTATGGAGCACTTGCCAAGTATATATGGGTACCCATCTTTATGTCTTTATGTCTTACAACCATCTGTTACTTTCCTAAATTTATTTTTCAGTTGACTTGCTCTAATTTTAATATCAAAACCATAGTATTATCAGGATCTTCTGATCTTTTCAAAGTCCTGAAAATCGGAATGGCAAAGAGCAGGCTGCAAAGAATGTATAAGAATTATGGTATTTGCATGAGGTATACCCTAAGTTAATTGCTGACATGGTAGTTAGTCATTTGAATACCGTCTGGAGTAAGTCATGAACACCAGGGATGTGGCTAGAAACAAACAAACAAAAGCCAGCAAGACCAAGAGCCTTCTATACATGTGAATGTGCCTTTTAATAGTTTTATTATTTAATAATATTGTCTATTATTCTTTCTGTTTATGGTCAAATTCATTTGATCTTAGGGTCTACCATGTGTTGGGCACAATGTTAAGGTTATGTGATAATTTTATTTAATTCTATCCATCTCAATGTGATTAACACATTATTTGCAGGCAGGAGACTTGGGTTCTATCTCCATTACCACATAAGATCTCCAGATCATCTCCAGGAGCAACCTACAGACATTGAGCTCAGAGTCGGTTCTGAGCACTGCCAGGAATGGCCCACCACCAAAACAAAAGAGAGATAAAATAAATGAACTATACTCCTCAAACTGACTTAATATGAAGATTTTAAAAGTTTATTAACTAGACTAACATTATATAATTAGAGGACTAAGGTAAAATGAAGCTCGAGTCCTTTTATTTCATGTGCTAAGGTCTCCATTAATAAACTTTATCACATCTCAAGAGTTGTCAATTTACTTTTGAATGTAGTTTTGTGCCAGGAAGTAAGGCAGTGCTAAAAGAACAGTGGAGCCAGGCCAAAAGGGAATTAGATCCAATTTCCAAATCTGTGATTATTTAAGCATCAGATAAAATAATGTAATGTTAACAAAGATTAAAAGTTATTGAGTAAAATAAAAATTAGCAGATTAATGCTAATATAATTAATAAAAAAGTAAAAGAGAATGAAGGGGAGGATGAGAGAGTCACAATGCATATAGAATAATGTAATTAGGAAAGCATCATTTGGCACTCATAGCACTATCATCCCATTGTTCATCAATTTGCTCTAGCGGGTACAAGTAACATCTCCATGGTGAGACGTTGTTACTGTTTTTGGCATATTGAATATGCCACAGGTAACTGGCCAGGCTCTGCCATGTATGTGGGATACTCTCACTAGTTTGCCAGGCTCTCTGAGAGGGACGGAGGAATAGAACCCGGGTCAGCGGCGTGCAAGACAAACGCCCTATCCGCTGTGCTATCACTCCTGTCTTTGACACTCATAAGAATAGTAATATACTTTTCTTGGAACTCAGAAGAAAAGTAATACATTTAGGCAAGAATCATAAATCATATTAAACACTGTGGGAGAAAGTTAAGGAAGAATAGTATATTTGCATGGTTTCTGTGTTTTAGGGTAAAGAAAATGCTAGACAGGGTATCATACCAGTGCTAAGAGCTTCTCCTGCCCTATGCCATTGGTAAATGTTCACTGACTACTCAGAGCTTTTAGGATGTTTGAGAAGAGAACATCTGCTACACAGATTGATCATCTGAGAGCAGTTTGGTCTTAGGGTGGGGTGACAGTTTCTGCTACAATTTACAGGGCTGGCTTGCATCAGCCAGACCACAGGGCAGGAAAAACTAACCAAGTCCAAATCCTAACCACCTTCTCTCTCCAGTTTCCTCCTTCCTGGCCTAATAGGCCTTGCCTTATAAGAACAAGATGCCTCATGGAGACCAACATCACAGCCTGAAGCAGAACTGGAAACAGAAAACTATAAAAGTAGGATTGCCATCCCTGGAGATCAACAGTTGTTACCACTTGTGGTTTAGAAAAATAAGTCATACCATTTCATGTGCTCTAGCTCTGCCACGTTAATTCTTTTAGAGGTTGGCAAGAGCCCACCGGTTTGTAGTATATTCTGCTAACAAATGTCTTTTCTTTCAAGTTACTATTTATAGGGAGAAAGATGGTGATTTGTAAATGGAGAAAGCTAACAAAAACTTTCTAATTAGTGCTCAAAATAACACTGTTACAGAACTAATGGGCTCTGTTTGTCTCTTGATTTGTTTCTCTGATTACACTTAGGTTTGAACAAGTTTTCATAAATTTTTACCTGCTCAGATTTATCTGCTCATATTTTGCCCAATTTAGTATTTTCATATTTTTCTTATTGATATGTATTTCCTTATATTACTAATTTTTATTGTTTATGTAGAATTTTTTAGTGTTTGCACAGATTTGTCTAAAATTTTTAATTTATTAGATGTCAGAATTAGACTGTAGACACTGAATCAATCATTTAAGGCAAACCATTCATTAGCTGTGCTGAGTTAGGCCTAGACTAATTCTAAAGTTAATGCCATGACCTGTTTGGAGTCATTTCAAAACTGGCACTCCTCATCAATTTTTTGTCCTAAATTAAAATCAAAGCTTCCTATACTCGGATTAGAAAATGTGTAGTAAAAAGACTAGCAACTTGGCAATCCTGATAATTCAACAAAATAATTCAGCTCTAATTTTATCCTTTGCTTCTTAGAAGACATGTTTAAATACGACTCCTAGCAAATTGATTATCTAACTTGTGGCTTTTAAACAATTTATGTCCCTCGTTTTACAAGTTCATGAAAGATTACTTGGCTTTAACATTAAACGTGGTTTAAATATGATGAGTTTATAATTGCAGATTTAAAGGGATCTAAGAAACCTGCTGAGTTATATTACAACATAAGCAGAGTGATATTTATTTTTCCTAAAAGATATAAATATAATCTATAAAAGTTGATGCCTACAACTTGAATGAAGGTTTACAGAAGATAATAATGAACATCTTCCACTGTATTGCTAAATTAAATATGACACTAATGGGAACCATTTAGTGCAGTTCAGCTCTGCACCGATGACCATTTTAATTGAATTGCCGCTGCTGTGGATAGAAAAGCTGCTGACAGTGTCAGAGGAAAGAGGCTTACACCAAAGTATCACCTAAGAGGATGTTGGATTTGTTTTTGCATGTATTATTTGTAAAGTTCACTCACCATATCCTTCTTTCAGATTCAGTGGTTGGGCAGACACACAGCAGCCCATTGTCTGTTGTTATTTTTTATTTGTTTTGTTTTATTGAGTCACATCCAGTGATGCTCAGGGGTTACTCCTGGTTTGGCGCTCAGGAATTACTCCTGGCAGTGCTCAGGGGCCATATGGGATGCCAGGGATTAAACCAGGATCCACCACATGCACCCTAACCGATGTACTATCACTCTGACCCTCTGACCCCTCATCTACTTTCTTGTTGTGGCTTCTAGATAGATGATTTGATTACTAGTGCCGTCTAACTACATTCTCAGGCCAGACTTCCTAAAGCTAACTCTAAGTATTCAATGAGAATGGAATGATAGATAAAAGTTTAAAAGAATAAAGTACAGGGGCTGGAGCTATAGCACAGTGGGTAGGGTATTTTCCTTGCATGCGGCCAACCAGCGTTTGATTCCCAGTATCCCATATGGTCCCTGAGCACCGCCAGAAGTAATTCTTGAGTGCATGAGCCAAGAGTAACCCCTGTACCTCACTGGGTGTGACCCAAAACCAAAAACAAAACAAAACGAAAAAAGAATAAAGTACAGAAGTAACTCAGATACTAATAAAAAAAAAATATTTCCCTGAAAAACAGACAAACAAACAAAAAAACCCCAGTAACTTCTGCAAATCTTCATTTTCTTCCCACCTTTGTTCTCAATTTTTTTGGTTCTTTTCTTTTCTTGCGTTTTGTTTGCTTTTATTTTGGAGACAAGCCTAACTTTGCTAAGGGCTTATTTCTGCCTAAATTTTCAATGATCATTCATGGAAGTTCTCAGGATGTAGTGTTGAGGATTGAACCAGAGTTGGCCATATGCAAGACATGTGGTTTAACTCCTATACTTGATCTTAGCCCAAAGACCAAGAAGTGATGTGTTTTAACTCCTGAACTCTCTCTCTAGCTCCATTTTTTTAACCTTTAAAACTGTTTAAAAATAGCATCAATATAAACTTGACGCATTACAAGATACTTTAGATTTCCAGCTATTATTTCTTTGGGGTTTTTTGCTAGTTTTGGCTTTTGGGTTTTTTGGTTTTGTGTGAAGGGGCTACACCTAGTGTTGCTCAGGGTTTATTTCTGGCTCTGAAATTAGGGATCACTCCTGGTGGGCTCAGGGGAACATATGGGTTGCCATGGATCCTTGAGTGGGTCAGTCACACTCAAGGCCCAGCACATTTCCTGTTACACTATTTCTCCAGCCCCTCCAGCTATTATTTCTTTTTTTTTTTTTTTTTTTTATTGAATCACCAAGTGGAGGGTTACAAAGTTCTCAGGATTATGTCAGTTATACAATATTCAAATACCCCTTCCTTCACCAGTGCCCATCTTACATTCCCAACCCCCCCAGTCTATCTGCCGCCCCCTCCCACCTGCCTAGTCCCCACCCTTATACGTGATAGGTTTCACTTCATTTGCGCTTATCTCGATTACATTCCATGTTTCAACACACAACTCACTACCGTTGCTGGGGTTTCCCCCCAAAAAGAAAAAGACAGTCCTATTGCCAATGAGGCATTTGATAATTCTCCATTACTAAGCATATAGAGATATTAAGTCCTGCTGTTTGTTACATAACTTTTCTTTTTCCCCCTTGCCCCGCGCCACCGAGTTCACGCCTGTTTAGTAATCGCCACGCTGTCTGACAAAGGGAAAATAAACCGAAGAGGATGGTTATTTCCCGTCATCAGCCGGCGTGGGGCTCTGGCTTAGTTGATAGTCTAGTAGAGTGTCTGGAAGCAGTTCCTGGAACCAAAGCTCTTGCGCTGATATCGGCTCCGGCTCGAGATACCACCAGCGTCCCGCTGGTCCATGTACCTAATTTTTCCCCTTATTTCCCATTCCCACGCCACCAGGTCTGTTTGCTTAATGGACATCACACTATGTTTGACACCACGCCACGTTTCTTCCCGAGAAAGAAGGATATTTCTTCTCAGCCAGCGTGGGGATATAGCTTAGTTCAGTCTAGAGAGATGGCTACCATTTTGATTGCCTTCAATATTTCAACAAAATACTTACTATTCTTGTTAGGATCACCCACAAAAGTCCGACCCATTAAGAAGGAACCATTACATACTGCTGATACTAAGATGACATTAAGTCGCGCGGCCGCTGCCGGTTTTGGGTTTCTGTCTAAAGTCCAGGGAGAAAGTTGAAGGAGAGAGAGAGAGAGATTTCCGCACGGGGGACCTGGCGGAAACTCTCAAGTCACATACTGCAGGTTGCTGGTGGGCTGCCGGTGTCCCAAGCAGCTCCGTCCTCTTCGTCAGTCATTCTGGGGGTGCGGGCGCGGAGAAATGGGAAAGCCCACGTGGCTGCACTCTCTTTAAGTGTCCGATGTGGGCGGAGACCGGTACTTCCCCGCCCTCGATTCCCCGCCAGCCGCGCCGCGCACTTGGGTGCGTCTCTCCATTTTGTGCTCAGAAGTGGGATAGATGCTGTGTGCAGGTTGCTGGTGGGCTGCCGGTGTCCCAAGCAGCTCCACCCTCTTCGTCAGTCATTCTGGGGGTGCGGGCGCGGAGAAATGGGCCTATTATTTCTTTAAATATTTTTTTGCCCATTAATTTTCTCTTTCAGTTTTTGAGGCTCATTTTCTTGATAACTCACCCAGGTTCTTTTCTCTTTTTCACTGGTTAGTTGCTACTGCTCCTCTGCCTCATTTCTAACTGATCTGACTTTGAGTTCACTCTTTTTTTCCCACATTCAAGTTTTTGTCTAAAGGTTTCTATTAAATTTGTTTTGTCATTCTTTAGGTGCTGGTTGTCAATATACCTAACAGTATATTCTTTTCCTCTAGGATTTCAGTTTGCTTATATATGTCACTGTCACTGTCACTGTCATCCCATTGCTCATCGATTTGTTCGAGCAGGTACCAGTAATGTCTCTCATTGTGAGACTTATTGTTACTGTTTTTGGCATATCCAATATGCCACGGCTAGCTTGCCAGGCTCTGCCGTGCAGGCGCAATACTCTCAGTAGCTTGCTGGGCTCTCCAAGAGGGGCAGAGGAATCGAACACGGGTCGGCCACGTGAAAGGCAAATGCCCTACCGCTATGCTATCACTCCAACTTATATATGTATTCTATTTATTTATTTAACTTAAATTTTGTTTATGCACTGTTTCCCTGTTTTTTGTGTAGCAGTTTTATCTCTGTTAATTCGCATTTATTCAGTTTCCTTAAGTCTGTTCTTATTCAAATCACTGAACTCCATTTCTTTGGAACTGAACACTTTACTGGAGACTTATAACCTTGATTTCATAATTGTCTTGCTTCTTTCTGTACCTTGCATTTGTTTCTCAAAGTTTGAAGAAGCGAACTTTCCTTCCAGTTTTAGCAGGCTAAAATCAGGTATCAAAGATCTTCTCTCGTCTGACCCCTAAGCTGAGGAGAGTAACTCCATAATTGAAGTCTTGCTTGTTAGTGCAGGTGATGAAATTGTACAGTGAAGTACATGGTTAGAAAATTTATTACAAAGACTCATAGTGGTGGGCATAGGACTTACTTGGTTCTTGAGCAAATGGAATTTTCGTTAGTATCTTCTTTAGTAGACATGAATCTATCTACTCCAGAGTCTGCAGTTGACTTTGTAGTAGGTAGGGCTATGAGTTCCTGAAGAGAACTGGTGTTTAGTTTAGTCACCGAATGGATCCTTGCATGAGCAGAACTGTCACCAGACAATGCAAGAAAATGACTCAAAACAAGTCTCTGAATTATTCCAGGTTTCACAATCAAGGTCTGAGTTCTTCAGATCTGACTCTAGAGATATGGATGGGTATATCTGATCTAGATCCATGGAGAACCTAGAACCATGGAGAGGCGCAAGCTAGAGTTGAATATACAATGTTTTCTGAATCTCCTGAGGCACACTTATAGGCCACTTTTTTAAAAAATCAGCCTTTTAACTCTCTTTCTAAATACTTAACTGTGTGTGTGTGTGTTTAATTTCAAAAACTAGGAACTCTTAGTTCATGTAGTTCATTTCTAAAGACATTGCTTAGTTTAGTGTCTACTTTATTGGTTCTACAACCAAATGGGAAAATCGATAAGAGAATCTTTGGATCAGGCATAGTCATTTTAGAAATTATTGAAAAACTAATTCTGAGTATACCACCATTCTTTGATTTTTTAAAAAATGACTAAGGCACTGTGAATTATAAAATTATTTGTAGTTGAGTTTCATGCATGCAATGTTCCACCACCAATCTTATCTCCAGTGTCAACTTCCTTCCACCACTATTCCCAGTTTTCCTCCCACCCACAGTCTGTCTCCTCGACAGGCACATTTTTAAGTTTGTTGTAGGTTAGATCTTATTCTTTTAGTTCTGCTGATTATATGGTTTAGATACATAGATAATTTATTGTACTATAAGTTGTATGGGTAGTTGTACTTAGTTCATAACTTTACTTCTAATCACTTCTTCAATATCATTTGTAATTGACTACTTGTGAATAGTAACTGCTTATTTAAAATGCCAAGGGGAACTATTAAATAATTGAAGGAGTCTGACAGATAGACACACATTTCATTGTATATTATTAAAACTCTATTTACATTTCTCTAACACTATGCAGATATGCAAATAATTTTCTCCTTTTTTTCAGATTAATCCGGGCTTTTTTACTATGTTGAATGTTGAAATAACATTCATAGCCAGAAGCCAAAAGCTGCTTTTTTTTGTAGAAAATATTTTTTATAAAAATTCTTTTAAAAACAAATAAAATCCACTTTTTCTTTTTCCTTCCACAACAGAAAAGTAGCCATGGCAAGGTGACCATAGAAGCATCTAAGTTATTTACCAAATTCACGAGAAATGTCAGCAGCAATTTATTTTCAAATATGAAATTTTTACTTAATGCTAGATTTATGAATCTAATGACAGTATTTCAAAATGAGAATGCTACAGAAATTGCATTCACTTTCATCTAATCCACTCTTACAGAGGTAGCCATTACATATGAAAGTGATAGTAAGAATTGTCTGATAAGGTGCTCTAATAAATGCACACACATGCATAAAAATTGTTATGACTGAATTTCTTCTGACTAGAATTTCTTCCCCTAATGGCAATTTTGGAGCTATCAGAATAGCTGGGATAGCTGGTCAGGAGGTGTGAATGCATTGCAAATAATGATAATGAATCAGAACAAATTCCTTAAGAAATAGAATGTGTCTAAAACGTAGGAAGTGATAATTGTCTTTGGTCATCATTGGCTTCAAACCTCCCAGGGATGGAGGAGAGCAATGTTCTCTAAGTGAGAATTCATCACCAACATTAACATATGTTAGAAAAGTATCAGAAATGCAGAAACTTGGAGCACATTCCCAATTTACTGCATCAAAAACTCTGAGCAATAGATATAACTATTATAATAAGTCCTTCACATTATTCTACTCTATGCTCATTTGAAAATCACTGACCAGTCTAGAAGAAACAGTCATTTGCTAAAGGAAGGAAAGGGGAAGCTCAATGAAGTGCTCAGAGAAACAGAACCATGTCCAGTGGCAATGCAAAGTATGCCAATAAAATATGACTTGGGGCTGAACCTAGGGTTACATTTAAGTAGTGTATTTTCACACTGAAAGTTTATGTAGCAGCAAAGTGTCTGGCACATGGTATCAACTTACTGGATGAATGGATAAATGACTATAACAACTGACACATTATAAACTCACCAGTGTGTTGAGCTGTAGGAGTTTGGAGGGAATGAAATATGTTAAAATGAATAGAATTCTGAGAAATCTTGCAGTAAGAGCGAGTGCCAGAGTGGGAGAAGAGTCACAACAGGGGACGTGTGATTGTTATGATGGAAGTGGAAGGAAGAGGACGGGTGCCAGAGCACTGTAGCAAAGACAATTTCTCATTTTATTTTATTTATTTAACGTCTTTTTGGGTCATGGTAAGTGATGCTCATAGGTTACACCTGGTTTCTGCATTCAGAAACTACTCCAGGCGGTGCTCGGTACGGATACCAGGAATTGGTGTCGAGTACATGTGCCACCCACATCTCCTCGCTTGAAAGGTGAACCTTCATGTTTTCTTGTCTAATGACAAGAGGTATATGAGGACTCTCTCTACCTTTGGAGAAACCTGCTCTTCCTCGAAATTTCTAAACCTGTTTCACTTCTCTGCACGTCTCCTTCTGAAATTCTTTTCTGAGAAAAAGGCCTGGGTAAGGTCTAGGACTGACTTTCTTGCCTGAAAAGAGCAATTCCTCCCTCCAGTCTGAGTTTACTGCTCCCCAAGAAATCCATGGTAGGGAACAATTCTTGTACTCCACAGAACAAGTGGATGTCAGAGGCAGCTTGATGGCTGGCTGCCTCGGGGGTGGGGGGCTGGCGGGACATGAGGTCCATGTCTTGTAAGGGTTCATCACGGACTTTATCTGTCTTAGGTTTCCTCAGCCGTTCCCATTCGTGGGGTGGCAGAGGTGGATAGAGAGAAAAGGGCAGATCCCTTTCTCAAGGCTGCCGCTTTGTCCTCCCCACTTCACATGTCACCAGGGGACCCCTCCGAGCATCACTCATAACTCAAACTAGTTAGCTAACTGATCAAAGAACGTTATTCTCCTTCTAATGATTTCTGGTTCAAAGCAATAAATATAAATGTGAAGAATAGGCAGGGCTCCCGCTAACAAGACTGTTTAGCCCTCTGACCACACACTTTTTATCTTATTTATGTCTCAGTTTCTTAATCCTCTGTGACACCTCTGTTTCAACCCTGTTCACCTGGGCCATGCCCCATGAAATTATCACTGTCACTGTATCACTGTCATCCCGTTGCTCATTGATTTGCTCGAGCGGGCATCAGTAGCGTCTCCATTGTGAGACTTGTTACTGCTTTTGGCATATCGGATACGCCATGGGGAGCTTGCCAGGCTCTGCTGTGTGGGCAGGATACTCTCGGTAGCTTGTCGGGTTCTGCGAGAGGGGTGGAGGAATCGAACTGGGGTTGGCTGCATGTAAGGCAAACGCCCTACCCACCACTGTGTTATCGCTCCAGGAAAGTTATATACCCAGAGTAGAAGGATGTGTGTCACCCAAAAATGAAGTATCCTGAGCTGTCTCTGAATATATAAGGTATTTCCAAGCTTCCTTTTCAGGGGATAACTGGGCAAATAAAGATGCTACAATAATGGGGCTGGTGTTTGTCTTTCATAGAAGCAGACCTGAGTTCGATTCCTGGAACCAATACAGTTCTCTGAGCACTGCCACAAGTGATACCTGAACACAGAGCCAGAAGTCAAGCCTGGCACAGCTAGGTATGGCCCCCAAATGAACAAACCAAGGAAAGTGCTAAAATGTAGTCAAGAGAAAGGACTTTAGATTTCAGTGATCTTCATTCAACGTCTTGTCACAATGTCTTGTTTCTGCTGAATTGACTTCCTTTTATTTATTTATTTATTTTGGCTGGGGAACTGGAGAAGTTTGGGCTGCATCCAACCATGCTCATGGCTCATGCCTGACTCTGAACTCAAGAATCACTCTTGGTGGGGCTAAGGGGACTATTTGTGGTGCCAGGGATCAAACCTGGGTCAGCTGCATGCAAGCTGGAGGACTAGCACACCGGCCCCTGAATTGTCTCTTGATGGATATCTGATTTGGTCCTGAACTAAGGGTCAGGGTTGGCAGCAAGAACTTCATTTTTTTTTTCAGATCATTACTTGATTTTATGGCTTCTTGAAATTAATTTCAAGAGTACCCATGCCTCACTATCTACTTCAGAAGGAAAAAATGGCGAGAGAAAAGAGAAGCAAAGTGCAAAGCAAGAAGAGGTGCTTGAAGGAACAGGATGAGAGAGAAGAGAAAAGTCTTAGTGAAGCCTGGGAATAATCCAGGCAGTAGAGAAATGGGGGTCTGGTGGGTAGCAGGCGTGAACCAAAGGATCACCAGAGTCAAAGGAGTCTTTGGTTAATACACTCTGGGAAAGAAGTGTGGCAAACTATCAAAGGCAGTGAGTGAAAGGATAATGATGAGAAGGAGCTGAGCTTTAAGGAATATAAAAATAAGTGTCAGGGCCATTTTTAAAGTTTTAAAATCTGGGACAAAGCTAAATGAACTTTTCTAGACCATCATTAGTTTTTTTATTCCTGAGTAAGAAATTGCCTCAAATGTTAATGTCTAACCCCTGCCTTAAGCAGTAAAGTTTCACAAGATTAAAAAAAGAAAATTGCTAAACAGATACTAAAGAACATTGGAGATTTGGGTTACGGTGAAACTGTCTTCATAAAGCTTGTCAGGATGAATTTATGACAATTGACATGTAATGAAATTATTTAAAGTGTATGCTTAATTTGGGTAATTTTAGGTATTCATAATAAATTAGGCAAAGTACCTGCCTTAAAGAAAATACAATCTCTGAGCATACAACCAAGAGTTTCCTGTCAAGGATTATGTAAGCCTGGAATAGTCTCTAAAATCAGCCACATAGTTTAGGCAAATTTTATAGGTTTCTCATGTCACATTGACATAATGAGTGCAATTTGAAAAAAAAGACTTGCATAAATGCATATTTACTACAAGTCCTGCACACCTATGCAAAATATAAGAAAATTACCAGCTTTACTATAATTATAAAGGATTATCACAATTTAAAATTGTAAATCACAAGTTGAACTGAAATACCATTTAGCCAGTTTTCTCAAGTTATGAGTCTGGAAGCAATTTTCTTTTACTAGTATTAAATGTTTTAAAGTTCTCTCAGCTATTATAGTATGAACTTTTGTTCAAATAAAATACATATTAATGTTACTAAAATTATGCTAAAAATGACATCAGGTCAAGAAGTTGTAGAAGTATACAGAAAGAATGATGTGTTTGATGCTTTTTTCATCGGTTTTTCAATATATACTAAGTAGGGCATATATTTATAAATCTAAACAGCTTGGAAGTTGTATCTAACCAGTTAAGTGGCAGTGATACTAAGATAGTTATGTGTTTATTATTTATTATTCCCATTTAGAATTTAAAGCGTTTTCATTTCACTTGGAACTTAAAGCATTTACATACTTTATACATATATATGTATATCTAGATATATAACCCTTATGTCTTGAGATAACCTGCCTCATAGGAATGAGATCTATTATAGAATTTGGCAAATATCTAGGCATATTTATTAAGACATGCTAACCTTGGTGTATGTAGGTGTGTGAGAGTATATATATGTGTGTGTGAGTGTGTGTGTGTTTTCTGTCTCATCACACACAGTTGGGGTTGTTTTTTAATTGCATGTGGAATGCAATGAGGGATATGTAAATTTGTATTTCCAGAATCCTGTTAATTCTCTATTCTTCTCCCTCCTGCACATGCCCCAGAAAGGTGGCTGCTGTGCAGTGCATCACACAGCCTCTTTTTGACTACGGTTTGCATTCAGACAATAAAGGGCATAGACAGGTGGACCAAATGGGCAAAGACAGTGAAGTTCAAGAACTGATTCCTTTGGCACTTTTAGTCTAGAATAAGACTATTTGGATGCATTCTCTAAAGAAGTGGTGGTTTGGGGTGAACCTTCTCTAACTGCTATGTTGCTCTCTTTGAAATCGTTTAACTGTTTCTATTTTCATGTTTGTTTCTCTAAATCCAACTAAACTCTCTTCAATTACCCATGTGAGTGGATCATTTTTGTTCTTTTCAGAGATCTTAACTATAGAACTGTGGCTGGAGCTCAGTGGTAGAACACTTTCTTTGCATTCGTGTGTCCCTGAGTATGTTCCCCAGAACCTCAAATCAAACAAAATCAAATAAAACAAAACAAAACAAGAGCTCCTGACAGCTGCAATTTCTGATAAGCATCTGCTGGGCACATCACAGCCAAAAAGACAATACAGTAACAGAATCTCATTTCTTTCTTCTTTCCTTTGCCTTCTTTCAGAAATTCAGAATTGTTTGTATAAAAATGGCATGTCTAACTCGAGGCTTAACAAACCAAAAGGAATACCAGGATAAAAATATTGACCCCTTTAAATCACTCAACAGCAAGATAAATCAAGGCAAGCCATCAGGTCTCCATCTACAGTACACTGTATAGCTTATGAAAATATCTCACATAAATCATCTCACTTTAAAAAAATAAGTCCGGGAAATGAGGACGAAAGAAAGAAAAAGACTTCTTAATTTTGCAGCCTAAGTACGATATCTGTGTCTTTTGAGAATATCTTGTTCTCTATCTGTGAATATGGCCATTCTGGTGGATATGAAACTCATACAGATGTATATTCCATTACTGGGAAATAATAAACAATAGTTCCCTGCTCTAATTTCAAGAGAAATATCTACTTCTGCCATAGTATTGAATGGTATCTAAATAATTACTAGGATTTCAAATTTTCAAATAAGTGTTCTATGCAGAAACAGTTTGCCCTGCAATTGGGAGATAAGTCATGCACTATTTTCCTATTCATTATTTAAAACATGACCTCACTGTAAACCACCATGTTTAAATAAAGGGGGAAATTCAATTAAAATATCTCCTGGGGGCTGGAGCGATAGCACAGCGGGTAGGGCATTTGCCTTGCACACGGCCGACCTGGGTTTGATCCCCAGCATCCCATATGGTCCCCTGAGCACCGCCAGGAGTAATTCCTGAGTGCAGAGTCATGAGTAACCCCTGTGCATTGCCAGGTGTGACCCAAAAAAGCAAAAAAATAAAAAAAAAATTAAAAAATAAAATAAAATACCTCCTGAATAATAAATAAATAAATAAATAAATAAATAAATAAATAAATAAATAAATAAAATATGACCTCAAACCTTAGTGACTTAAGAGAATCATCAAGCTAGAAAAATAGTACCACTTTGCAAGACACCGACCATGGTTTGATCTTCAACACTGCAGGACCACCAGGCGCAGTCACTCCTAAGCACAAAGTCAGAAATAACCCTGAGACCCCATCAGGAGGGACCCAGCCAACCCCGTACCACACCGTAGAAACAAAATTAAATCAAAAATAGTCATCATTTACCACTCTCCCAATTTCTGCAGGTTGGGAGTTTGGAATTCACTTAGACCAGCTCACTGCTGGGGGAGTCATCTTGCCAGATTGCAGCTAATGGGCCCACTTTTCAGATGGCACCTCACATGTCCCACGAGTCAGTGCTGGAAAATTGGTTCCTATCCATACAGAACTCTCTAAAGGACTTCTCTCTGTCCCTATTATGTACCTCTCAAGTCAGTGACCTAAGAAAGCAAGGTTGAAATTGCAATGCCTTTATGACCTAGGATGGGAGTCACATGCTCTCGCTTCTGCCCTACTCTGATAGTTATCACGAAGGTCTGTCCTGATTCAGAGCGAAAACTGAATGCATGTAGGTGCTGACATCAGGAGTTATTTTGGGTACTTGGTACCACAATCACCTAGAAAATCAATGAATAATGTGATTGGGTATATAAATGAAGGTTAAGTGAGGAGAATTAGAGGAAGAGTAGGAAAATCTGAAAGATCTTGGGGCACTGAATATGAAATGACAGGCATTGAAAATGTGGTGAGAGGAGCAAAGTGGGGAGGAGAACAAAATCTTTCCTGGGCAGTAGAGCAAAGCAAAAATGGCCAAGTTGAAGAGGAGGGCAGGTTAAGGGTTAAATTTGCTTTTGTAACTGCTTGGCTGCTTTGAAAGATGTTTTCTAGACCTACCACTGGGCAGGAAACTGTCACCAAATGGGCCAACAAACTGCCCTAGGAACTGTAAACAAACATTTGCAAGGAAACTGTTAAGAGTCAACAAATGTTGAGATAAGCAAATTAAGTGGCACAGGTGTAATTCCCTTTGATCCAATATGTGTGATTTCCCCTTTTTTCTTCCAAAATGGTACAAAAACTGTTTGGTTTTTGGGTTCGGAACCTTCGGCTCTGTAGTTGTAGGGTCCCGGCATGTTGGCTTGAATAAACCCTGTGCGTTTGCAGAAAGAGTTGCCTTGGTCTCGTTCCTCTCTTCGTGCCTCCCCGGGTAGAGATCTGTTCAAGGTCTCTTCGACCTTAACAAAGTAAAGAGTTCCTGAGTTTGGTTGAAGGTGAGTAGTGGGGGGATCAAGAGAAAATAGGAGCCAAATAGGATGAGAATTTAATCCTTGAAGGCAACAGGGGGGGAATATAACTGACTTAACAAAAATAGCACCAGAAGATTAAACTAGTTGCAAATAACTTACCGGTATTATATAGTAAAAATACAACTGTCAGTCTCTTCTCTATCTTACCTACCCTCAACCCCACACAATCTTGTGGTTAATTCCAGCCATTGACCAGTCCTCCTAATCCCACTTTCCCAGGCCATGGATATTAGTCTTCTAATATTTGTATACATATTATATATTATACATATGTATATATAATATACATATATATTGCACTGTAGCACTGTCATTCTGTCCATTGTTCATCAATTTGCTCAAGCAGGCACCAGTAACATCTCCATTGTGAGACTTGTTACTGCTTTTGGCATATCGAATATGCCATGGGTAGCTTGCCAGACTCTGCTGTGCGGGCAGGATACTCTTGGCAGCTTTCCAGGCTCTCCAAGAGGGACGGAGGAATCAAATCCAGGTTGACCACATGCAAGGCAAATGCCCTACCCGCTGTGCTATCACTTCAGTCCAATATATATCACTGTATCACTGTATCACTGTCATCCCGTTGTTCATCGATTTGCTCAAGCAGGCACCAGTAACATCTCCATTCATCCTATTCCTGAGATTTTAGCAGCCTCTCTTTACTTTTCCTTCCCAATGGTGCCTCATTGGAGGGTCTTTCAGGATCAGGGGAATGAGACCCATCATTGTTACTGTTTTTGGCATATGGAATACGCCATGCGGAGCTTGCTAGGCTCTGCCATGCAGGCAAGATACTCTCGGTAGCTTGGAGTATCCTGCCTGATAGAGGAAGAACTAGACAATAAGAGGTCTGGAAGCTTTGTTTTATAGTCTCTGGATCTTGGTCATTGATGGGATTACACAGCACCAGGGACAGTTTGTGGTGTGACTGCCAAGCTACTGGAAAAAGGGGGATCTGGGTGGAAAAGGCCAAGTCCCGATGCTAGCAGGCTTGGAGTGTTCAGTCCCGGGTCGCACACACCTGGGTTCCTCTGCCCATTACTTCATGTGTGAGGTTCGTCCGAGCATGTGGAGAATGGTCTTGAGCATGGCTGTGGCTGAGTTCCGGAGGTCTTCAGCTGCCTAAGACAGCCAAGTGTAGGGACAGGAGACTCTGACTCATGTGTGTGTGTGTGTGTGTGTGTGTGTGTGTGTGTGTGTGTGTTATATATCACAAATGAATGTGTCATTCTATATCTGGGCCTCTTTTTTTATTGAATCACTGTGTGATACACAGTTTACAAAGTTGTTCATGTCAGGTTTCACTCGTACAATATTTCTTCACCAGTGTACATTTTCTACCACAAATGTCCCCAGTTTCCCTCCCACACCCTGCCCCCCATCCTATGTCTATAGCAGCACTTTTCTTCTTTCTGTCTGTCTGCCTATCTGTGTCTCTTGTTTTTTCTCTCTCTCTCTCTCATTCTCTATCCTCTTGCTCTCTTTTTTTATTGAGATTTTATTTCCCCTTACATGTATATAAACACTGTGGTTTGCAGAGTTGTTCATGATAATGTGTTACAAATATTCAATACACCAACACCATTCCCGGTAACACTGCACCATCACATCACAATTATTTCCAATTTTCCCAACCACCCCTTAAGCCTGCCTCCATAGCAGGCCCTCAATATTTTATTTCATATTGCTTGTTATAAATGATTTGCTAAAAGAATGATAAAAAAAAATCTTTCCTTAGAAGAAAGCAAACATTGTTATGTCTAGTCATGGAGACATTAAGCCCTTGTATAAAAGATCCTAAGCTGTTGTTACAGGTTAAAGCCTTCTGTATTTATATTTTGCTCATCGAGATTGAGATTGGTTGCCTTCTCTGTTACATCCCATCCAATCTGATCTGCTACTCCTGGTTTGTCAGTGTGTAGAGTTTGAGGTGTCATGATGGCACAAATGCAGACATGTGCTCCAGGAAGTCCAAATTTTTTTAACAGGGTGATACATCTGGTCTTAAATTTTTAACTGGGTAGCAGAATGGGGCATATGCATGACTGTTGGGGCTTTTGGAAGTATAGGAAGTACAGGAAGCCCATCCCACATCCAGAGGTTTCAGCCACAAAACTCACATACGTGAGTTTTCCAACAGATTAATTTCTGCATGAAGCTTGTTTGAGCACTGGAGTCCATCTCCGTTCGAGCATGTCCAGTTCGAGCACGGCAGCGAGTGTGGAGAGTGGAGGTGCTCAGCATAGTGGTCCCTTCTCTATCCTAGCTGCCCTCCTGCAGCACCACTTGTGGCAAGCTTCCAAACATGGGTCATTCATCCTGGCCCTGTTTCCACTGTCCTCAGATATTAGTATCATATCACATTGTTGTTGGGTTTTTCCCCCCATATGATTCAGCAATACCACTTCTGGGAATATATCCTGGGGACCAAACACAGTGTAAAAATGCCCTGCGCACTTCTATGTTCATTGCAGCACTAGTCACAGTAGGCAGAATCTGGAAACACCTGAGTGCCCAAGAAAAAGATGACTGGATAAAGAAACTATGGCACATCTACCCAATGGAATTCTATGCAGATCAAGAGAAATGAAGTAATGAAATTTGCATATTAATGGATGGACATGGACAGTCTCCTGCTGAGTGAAATGAGTCAGAGGGAGAAGGACAGACATAGAATCACTTGTATCACTTGTCATCCCGTTGATCTTCGATTTGCTATAGAGGGTGCCAGTAACGTCTCCATTTGTCCCTGTCACATGCTAGTGTAGACCAATGATATCTGCTCGCTCCAGGAACAGGAAGAGGCTCAAATTGTTCATTCAGAGTTTTGACGAAGAAGTCTGACCATCTCATTGGTGGGCAGCCATGCGGTCTTTTGACGTCCTGTGGAATCCAGTAGGTAGCAGCTCTAGTCCAGTGGTCATCTCTGAATCGCATTACGTGTCTGGCCCATCTGATTTTTGATGCCTTGGCAAACGAGACAGCGTCCCTCATTCTTGACCATCAATGGAGGTCGGAACTCCAGATTCTTTCTCTCACTTGAGTGAGATGTGATACTCCTAGCATAGCTCTGTCAATTCCTCTTTGGGGTACCCGAATAGAGTTCTCATCCTGTTTGCATAGAGCCCAGGTCTCTGAGGTGTATGTTAGTGCAGGAAGAATGGTGGAATCGAAAAGATGTGCCTGGAGTTGGAGATTCTTCATCCTCTTAACCACTTCTTCGACGCTCTTGAAGGCGTTCCACGCTGCTCTCTTCCTCCTGAGCAGTCCTGGAGCCAAGTCGTTCCTCATGTTGAGTTCTCGACCTAGGTACACATAGCTGCTGCATTCGGAGATGTTCATTCTATTGAGAGCAAATGGAGCGTCAGGTTTTGAAAAACTAGTTTGTTTTTCATTAGCATTGTCTTGTTGAAATTCAGCTGCAGTCTGACCTTTCCACACTTAAGGTTGAAGTCGGCCAGCATTTGTGCCTCTTGGCAAATGTTTGACATTATGAGAACGATGTCATCAACAAAGCGGTGGTGGTGTAGTAGCTGACTGTCTATCTTCACTCCCATTCCTTCCCATTCCAGTCATCGCATGATGTTCTCAACGGTGGCACTGAAGAGTTTCAGTAAAATGGTATCACTCTGCCGAACCCTTCCCTTTACGTCAATGGTCGCTTCCTTGTAGAATGGTGAGATCCTGGTGGTGAATCCACAATACAGCTTGCAGAGGATCTTGATGTACTGAGTTTGAATGCCCTGTTTGGCTAGTGTTTCAATGACCACTTCTGTCTCAACATAATCAAAAGCCTTCTTTAAGTCGATAAACATTAGACAGTGTGGCATCTTGAACTCTTGTGAAACTTCAATGAGTTTGGTCACCATGTAGATATGGTCAATCGTGCTGAATCCTTTTCTGAGCCCGGCTTGCTCACATGGTTGTCCTTCATCTAGTGTTCTGCTATTCTATTCAGGATGACACAAGTGAACAACTTGTAGACAATAGACAACAGACAGATTGGGCAATAGTTGTTGATGTCATAAATGTCTCCCTTCTTGTACAACAGAACGGTCCTGATGGTTTTCCATTGAGACAGAACCTTGCATTCAGACAGGTAGTGTGTGAAGAGCCAAGCCAGTGTATTGATGATTACTGCTGGCAGATTCTTCAGGTGTTTGGGTCTGACCTTGTCCGAACTGGGTGTTGTATGCATCTTTAACAACGAAATGTCATGTTGGATTTCGGAAGGGAGGACACTGGGAACGACATATTCATCCTTCGGAATTTGGTATGTGGGCAGGTGGAATTTGGTATGTGGGCAGATCTCATGGCTGTCAAAGAATCTGAGTAGAAGTTTTGAATAATCCTCTCCATTGACTTTCTCGAAGATGTGATAGATCCATCAGGACATCAGAGGACAGTCATCTTGGTCTTGTAGTTGGCGAGGGATAGGCGAGCATTGTGAATAATTTTCCCGGCTTCTGTTACATCAGCCAACACTACTGCTCTTCTCCCTTTGAGGTCTTCATTTATTGCTTCTCTGCACAGCTTTGTGAGCTCGGATGTTAGCTTGTGGTTGCCTGAGGCTCCCGCTAAACCACGTTGACGAATGAGCTTGAGAGTTTCCAAAGACAGGCATCTGTTTGTGGCTTTCTCACTCAGCATTCTTCACGGAGTCATGGAGGTGCTGAACCAGTCGACCATATTCCTTGTCAATGTTGTCAAGGATGGCATCTTCCCACATTGCTGCAATGGTGCCAAAGAGCTCCCAGTTGATGGTCATTCTGGGAGTTCCCTTCTTCAACTTAAATTTTGCAGACCATTCTCCCAGCTCTGTGAAGTAGAATTTTGCACGAAGGAGACGGTGGTCCGATCCCATTTGGAATTTTGGAACAACAGCGACATCAGTCAGGCAAAACCTTCAATTGAATATGATGTGGTCAATTTCATTGTGGAACTGTCCACCGGGAGACTCCCATGTCCAGCGTTTAGCCTTCTGGAACTGTGAGTTACCATGGATGGTCTTGGTCGACCATCTGTCTCAGACAGATGTCTATCTGATGAACTCAGACAGTCTCTCACCCTGATCGTTCCATTCTAGGCCATGGGTCCCAATGTGGAGTTCTTCGGTCCACCTTCTTGGTCCTATCTTGACATTAAAATCACCAACATCTTGTAGAAGGTGTGGTCTTCTTTACAGAACTTCTCCAGTTCCATGTGTGTAGATGACGAAGATAGAAACTGCAGGCAGTGAGCCACATCTATTCAAGCTTAATTGTCCAATTCGGGTTGTTAGGCATAGACAAAGAATAATTGCCCACATTTGTGGAGTCTAGGCCTCTTTGGAGGTGGTAAAGTTACAGTACCTTTGCACAACAAAACAAAACAAAATAAAAACAAAACATATTAATACTATTGTACCCATGATACTTAAATGTAATCATGATAAAAAATACACACACAAAAATAATAAGAAGAATTGTCAATTTTCTTATTATATAAACTAGTGAAATTCTGGCCCTTGTTTACATTTCTTTCATGAAACACATATGTAATCAATGTAGATCCCAGAAATGGTAACTTTTAAAGCTGAGATTTAAGGCCACTGTGACATGACTAGCATAGCCCTCTAAGTAGTAATTCATCCTCAAGCCTGTGAGTTCAAAATGTGGATGCATGATGTGTACATTCAATGGCTGAGAACCATCTTCCGGCCTCCCCAGAAGAGGAACAAATTGACAGGGGACTCATGGGGGCCCATTTAATGCAGGGCTGCTAGAATACTTGTAGAGCATGTGAAGGGGTTCAAAGTATAGGACTGCACATAGATGTGACTGATTATTTACAGAAGTAAAGCACTATGACAGAGGCAATTCTCTTGTGGGGATTAACTCAAGGAGACACTCTGTCTCCCAAAGACATCTATACCGCTTTTCTCTTTCCCTTTGGTCGTACATATTAAACAATTAAATTTACTTCCTATTAATACTTGCAGTTATTTGGGTAAACACAGTACGAGATATAGATTCCAAACCTTAGTTCTCTGGGCTCAGAGGGTGAGTAAGGCTTTTACCATATATCCCAGACTAAATCCTCAGGCAGGTTCAGCTTGTCCTTGCCCTTGGGGATCCTGTCTCTTAAGTCATAATGGCTTGCATTAAAACCATGTTTTTATGATTTCTAGATTGTCCCATTTTGGTGCCAGAGTCACTCTACTGCCTGCCCCAGGTCGATCCAAGTCCCACAATGGGACCCCTTTTTTGGGGTTTCACAGCTGTGGCAGCCAAAATCTGAGTCAAGTAATTAAGACAGATGCCCAGGAATTGATATATTTCAGAATCAATCAATTAACTCCCAAATATTAGGAGAATAGCATTAAGTCTTTCTGTGTTTAAGCAAAGCACATTGCTCTATAGTAAAATATGAAAAGTTTATAGGGGAAATGGAAAAGCAGGTAATACACTTACTACAAATACAAAGTCCAGAGTTACCAGAAAGTTTGACTTATAAGTAACCAACACTGACTTGGGGAATTATGACAAGAGGTAAAACACAAAAGAAAGGTTAAAGATAAACTCATTGGGTTAGGGCTGCTCATAAGAGTACTATAAGTTTCCCTGGGGTAATTCACTATGAAGTGTAAAGCACTTAGAGTTAATATCCAAAAAAAAGTCTTCTGAGCATAACAGGTCCCCAACTCAAAGACAATATACATTTCAGCAGTTGGCAAGGAGTCAGGCAGGGCTCAGGATAATGAATTTATGGAAATACTGAAACCAAGGTATCACTGTATCACTGTCATCCCATTGTTCATTGATTTACTCCAACGGGCACCAGTAACGTCTCTATTACACTCATCCCTCAGATTTTAGCAGCCTCTCCTTACCTTAAACCCAAGGTAAGAGCTAAAAAAAAGAATCTGGTCTCTTACCATGTTGTTTGCAAGCCCTAGAGTGTGAAGGCTGGACACCCTTTGGAACTGAGGCCTGCTAAGACCTGAATGACACCAGCGCCAACCCACAGAAGGCAGAATCCCCCAGGACAGGGGAAACCAACAAAGACCAAATTCCATCATCCAATCATGAAAGCAGACCACTAAAAGGTCAAAGGCTTTTCCTTTAACAATGTTCTAACAAGTGCCTCAGCTTGGCATAGAAACCCCAAGCTTGAGGCAGTTTGTGGAAACCCACTGAGACCAAATTTTAAACACCAAGCAATACTTGAAGGATTAAAACATTCCACTTCTGAACAGCCCACATTTCCACTTGCAATACATCATTGCTTTATTTTCTGGGATTTCCTCTTCTCTATGTCTTCTCAATGGATGCTTCTGATGCCAGAGTACATGTGTTGAAGCGTCAAAGAAATGGTTAAGAGGATGAAGAACCTCTGGCTCCGGGCACATCTTTTCGACTCCACCATTCTTCCTGCACTAACATACGCCTCAGAGACCTGGGCCCTTTGAAAACAGGATGAGAACGCTATTTGGGTATCCCAAAGAGGAATCGAAAGAGCCATGCTAGGTGAATCACGTTTCACTCAAGTGAGAGAAGGAATCTGGAGTTTCGACCTTCGTCGATGGTCAAGAATCAGGGACGCTGTCTTGTTTGCCAAGGCATCAAAAATCAGATGGGCCAGACACATAATGCAATTCAGAGACGACCACTGGACTAGAGCTGTTATGGACTGGATTCCATGGGATGACAAAAGACCACGTGGCCGCCACCAATGAGATGGTCAGACTTCTTTTTCAAAACCCTGAATGAACGATTTGAGGCTCTTCCTGTTCCTGGAACAAGCAGATATCATTGAGCTACACTAGCACACAACAGGGACAGATGGAGACGTTACTGGCACCTGCCCGAGCAAAGTTGGATGACAAGTGATATGTCTTCTCATTCATATTTTCTTAATAAAACTATTACTTATGTCCCCTGAGTGTTTTATTTTTTACTTGCTCAATAACTTTTTGTTGATGGGAAGCTATACCCTTTTGCCTTTCCTCCACGGCTCCAGCAACTTATCTCAGGCTTGAGGATTTCAGGTATCATGCAGAGGAAGAGAAGCCTGAGGTCAGAGGTCACAGGCAGTGCCTGAGCATGTCAGGGCCTGCGTTTGACCTCCACAGTCTGGAGAGTGAGCACTGAACTGAGGTCCCACCTGGCCCTGGCAGCCCAGCTTAACCACAGTGACAGTCAAAGCCACGGTGATGTTCGATCAGCTTGCAGACTCCTGAAATTCTTTACTAAATGACGAAGTTGGGTGCTCTGGGAGAAGTCAGGTCTGACTTTCCTTTCTGCCAAGAACAAATCCTTGCCTCAGCTTGAAAGCCGTGGATCCCCCAAACTCCCCCAAAACTCAGGTAGTGGAAATCTGTTCCTGTCCCCGTGGAGATCGAGGACCTCAGGTGTAGCCCCCCCTTCCTGGACTGGTGTGACCCCAAGTGACATGCGACACAGGTGTTCGTAGCAGACTTTCTCCCAGTGTTACAGGGGGGAGTTGGGGGCTGAGAGGGAACCCAGGTGCTTAAGTTCACTCAGTCAGTCATTTAAAACCTCACTTTCCTGAGCAAGCATTCAGGGTGGAGATAACTTAGGTGTAAAAAAGAGGGCCTGGGGAAAGGAATTTCCTTCCTGAGCCCTCAGCTCTCCCTGCATGGACAGCAGAGAAGCCGCAGTTCTCACGAACAGGTGCATGGCCAGAGAACAAGGGAAAAGCCAAAGGGACAAACAACAGAGGGAGGCAGGCCACAGGAACGCAGTGACTTGGATAACAGGTCTCAGACCGTGACCTTGAATATGGAGAGGCGAGACCAGAATTCATAGATGAGACATTCATACTGGAGACTAAAGCCAATGGCAGAATCAAACTTACTGAAGCTGCAAAATAAAGATACTATATGCAGAAACTATATACAGAATCCGAGATGCTGCGTGCCAATTTTATGCATGGTTCCCCGAGAACCCACCCAGAAGCTAGTCAGTTTGCTGTATCACCAGTACTAATCCGTCTTGGCACGTCACTGGTGAATAAAGCAGAAAGTCCAAAGCACTGTCGCTATTGAGACTACCACCTCCCAGGCTCCACCAACAATATTCATGAATAATTTGGATGGTTTTTTTTAAAGAAACTTATATATATATGGTTTCCCGAGCCCCAGGGAACCTGGATCTTCTGCATACAAGGCAGATGCCCTACCCATTGTACTATCCTCTGATTCTTGTGTGTATGTGTGCATGTGTTGTATTTTTTAAAAATTTTATATTAGTGAATCACTGTGAGGTAGAGTTACAGACTTACATACTTTCATGCTTGCATTTCAGTCATACAATGGTCGAGTACCCATCCCTCCACCAGTGCCCATTTTCCACCACCAATGGTCCCAGCATCCCTCCCACTACCCCCACCCTGTCCCCTCCACCCCACCCTGTCTCTGTGGCAGGGCATTCCCTTTTGCTCTCTCTCACTTTTGGGGGGTGTTGTGGTTTGCTATATCCCTCTGATTCTTTTTTTGTTTTTTGGTTTTGGTAGTTTCTTTCAGTAAAGGAACTCAGTGCATAAAAGTATGGGTGAATTATCACTGAATTCTTGGGAAATTTTCACGATTTATTAGTAAGAAGGCACAAAAATACCTTTTCAACTTGAATTATTTGGGGGGTGGTGGAGCATGTTGGAGAGCTATTTCTGCCTCTGTGCTCCAGGTCACTTGTGTTTGCAGGACCATATGTAGTGCCAGGGATTGAACCAAGATAGATTGCATTAAGGCGAGATTCTTAACTCTGGTCCCTCCAATTGAATATTGCAGTTTTGTTTTTTGGTTTTGATGTTGCTATTGTTTTTTGTCAGGGGTCACAGTTGTGGTGTAACACAGTCACATACTTGTTTACAGAGCAAGAGGTCACACTTGTGGTGTGGTTGGTTGCATCCACAGTGTGGTCATACTCATTGATGTGGGATATTGCTGGGGATCAAATTTATGGCCTCACACATGCAAGACACTCTCCCACTGAGCCATCTCCCTGCACACTTTGAAATTATTGTTTTGCTGGAACCAGATAGCCTAGTTTTCCCTTTTGGAGAACCTGGCAAGCTACTGAGAGTTTACTGCCCGCCCAGGAGAGCTTGGCATGCTCCCTGTGGCGTATTCATATACCAAATACAGTAACAATGATGGTTTCATTCCCCTGACCCTGAAGAGCCTCTAATGCGGCACCATTGGGAAGGACAAGTAAAGAGAGGCTGCTAAAATCTCAGGGCTAGGACAAATGGAGACGTTACTGAGCCCGCTCGAGCAAATCATTGATCAATGGGATGACGTGATACAGTGATGGGCAACTATCAAAAATATTCCTTTGTTGTTATCCTAGTGTCATGAAATGAATGATTTATCATTAAAAACATTCACTAGGAAAATATATTTGCTAAATATCTACTTAAAAGAGTGGAGTCATAATTATATACAGTTTAAGTAAACAGGCAAAATAATATGGATGTTATCATTTTGGGATAAGAGATGTGATAGAGGTAATAAGAATTCAGTTAAGTTTGAAAGGAGAAGGATGGAGTGCTCAAAATTCAAAACTTAAAATACAACATATGACTACCAAGTTTAAAACATTTTGGTATGGAAATTTCTCACATAGATAGCATGCTGAAGCCCCGTGGCCAAAAATCATTGACCCACATATGTCAACTGTGTTGAATTTATCACTTTATACTCAGCCCAAAGAAGACACGAACTTTTTTTAAAAAAAAATCTAAACAGAATTATTTTAATTTATAATAACAACTTCCAGTACATGATTCTATAAAAGTTCAATACTTTATAATGATAGTTGGCTTAATTTTCGTGTTAAGTGATCAAGAGATAAACAGGCTTAAGAGATAAGCATCTAATAAACAGTTAAATCTAAGAAGACACGAACTTTGCTCAAGAAAATAGTGGGAAGTGAAGTTAAGGTTTAAATACATGACTATAATGTAATTTCAAAAATTTGTAAGTCTGTAACTGTATCTCATGATGATTCATTAAAATAAAAAATAAAAAATAAATAAATACATGGCTATGTGAGTTCAATATTCTGACTTTTACTTCAAAGGTAATAGAATAATAAGGAAATGGTTTAACCTCAAAAAAAAACCCACCCTCACAGATACAATGTTGGTATCTGTGATTTTGTCCTTTCTTTGGTCATGATGACATACATGCCAGTGAGAGATTTTGCAGGGAATAGCATTATTTTGACTCAATACACAGCTGGAGATCCAAGTACATATGATTTGTACACATCCTGGGTAAATATCTTGAATAGGTGACTCTGAAATTTCACTGACAGCTTGCAAACCTTTTTAATCAAATGCAATTATATTGAGGGGAAAGGGAGAAAACAAGCAGATAATTCACAAATGGGGCATGTCAACTGGTTCTGTAGATAACGGTGCTGTTGATGTTTCCATTTCACTGCATTCTAATCATCCTTATCCTTATTCTTGATCACTGATTTTGATGCTGAACCTTTAATTGACTTCTAATCTTTTTAAAGAATGGGATATGATTTTTATTTTACCTCTCTCATGGATCCCAGAACTGTATTGAATTTAATCAGAATTCAAAATGAAGAATTTGACTAGTTTGAGTCAAACTAGACTGAGGCATGGATTCTTGCTCATTTCTCATACACACCATTGCCTCTATCAGTAAGGAGCAATGCATAATTTCTGTCAGAATTGTCATGTTAAATAAATGAGCATCCTGTTGTACTTGTTATAGTTATAGGATGCAGGGAAATGTGTTTTCACAATAGATGCTGAGATTTGCCTCTGACTGTTGCTAAGGCAACAGAATGAGAGGACAGCATCTGGGGACCCCACTGTCTGGCTCCCCTGGGGTCCTGCTTCTTTGAGCCCCACCTTTACTTCAACAACTGCTTCTACCTCATATTGTGAAGAATCCCATGACAATTTAAATATGGTGATAAATGCCAGGGATTGTTTTTTATGCCTTATCAATTTTCTATTTTATTAGGGCTGACAAAATCAACAATGATGTTGAAGAAGCAATTAACATAAAAACAAGGCAATGCATAGAGAGTGAACTGCTCTTATTCTGAAGGTCCTATGCTGAACAAGTTTCATTAAAATGATGCCTCTACAAACAGAGACTAGAGATCATCTGCCTGAAGACTGACGTGAAGGAGAAAACATCATAAAGACTCCGTTGCTCAGGAATTGGGAGATGACTCAGTGACTCAGATACCTTCTTTGCAAGCATCCACTAATGCCACCCTGAAGTGCTAAGCTCAATCCTCGCAGTTCTGTAGTCTGTGATCCTTGGCACAGTAAGCAGTGTCTGCTTGCACTGCAGCCAGGTGTGTAGAAGCACTGCAAGTGAAAGGACACCACTCTCCATAGAGTTTTGCCATAGAAAGGAAGAAAGAAAGAAAGAAAGAAAGAAAGAAAGAAAGAAAGAAAGAAAGAAAGAAAGAAAGAAAGAAAGAAAGAAAGAAAGAAAGAAAGAAAGAAAGAAAGAAAGAAAGAAAGAAAGAAAGAAAGAAAGAAAGAAAGAAAGAAAGAAAGAAAGAAGAGATATTCAAGCACCACAATCAGGAGTCTGATCCCCAGACAGAACATGTGTGAGCATAGCACCATGTGTATCCTCTAGTGGACACCAAACCCAGAATACACACCAACACCACAGTGAATGAATTAGACCCCAGCGGGCATATGAACAAACACCACAGCTCAATCTTATTATCCTTCTGGGTGATCAAAACAGCTCCAGACCAACTTCCTACACAGGAATAGTCACTTCCCTGAACAGTTCTGGAGGCCCTAACGCCCCGGGCAGCTGGGCAGCCCCATCTTGCATAATAGACTTTTTGAGATGTGAACCTAGTAACAATCCCTGTATCTCACAAACTCAATATGTGCAAATTAAGATCCCACATGACTTTCTGGAAGACCACCTCTCTTTTTATTTGGAGAGGGTGGCGCTGTAGTGCACTATCGTCCTGCTGTTCATTGATTTGCTCAAGCAGGCACCAGTAATGTCTCCATGTGAGACTTGTTGTTACTGTTTTTGGCATATCGAATACGCCATGGGTAGCTTGCCAAGATCTGCCGTGTGGGCGGGATAGTCTCGGTAGCTTACCGGGCTCTCTCCGAGAGGGACGGAGGAATCGAACAAGGCAAACACCCCACCCACTGTGCGCTGTCTCCAGTCCTTGGAGAGGGTATGCTATCCTAATTAGTCCATGCTAATAAAAAGCACACACAGTCATTTATTCCAAGTTCCAACTATAATTTCAACCTCTCCCCAAAGTTAGAATTTTGAATCAATTAATTTGCAATTTCCTGGTCTTTGGGATGAAAACACTCCACTGCCTCCAAGTAAGGGAAAGGAGTTTTTGCCCATAATATACTTTCTTTCCTTGACTTTAATATCCTTTCATTTGTAAAACTCCTCATGTCACCTCTTTGCTCAATGGGATACTGTCTGATTCACGAATCGTTTAATAAGACCAATTATATTGCTAAACTGATTCAGATGAATTTTTTTAACATAAGAAATAGACCTTTGGTCAGTCAAATATATTATAGGCACTACAAATCCTTGGCTCACAGCCCCCAAGTCCCTGAGAATTCTAAAGTTTTGAAAGTGATAAAAATTAGGTTTTTGGAAGGAGAATATTTGGAAGCACCTAACTAAGGGGGTTGTTTACCTGGAGAAGGTGGAGAAATTCTAGCTTTTCAGGGAGGGAAGAAAAGCTCGGCTTAAATTCAATTGCACAAAACCCCAGTTATGATCAATTCTACCAAAGTGATAAAGCTAGGAGGGTTGAATTCAGATTGCAGACAGCACCATGCACCATTCCACAGGGCCACAGGGCCACAGCTGTGGGAAATCTGTGGACGGTCTGCGGATGAGAAACAGAGGGAATGACCTACACTTGCAAACTGTCTGTATTCTGAAGAGGCAGTTGTGAGAATATGTCATCTGTAGCTGGGTGGGCATAAGGAAGCCCAGGTAATAACTGGGGCTGCGTGGCATGGCGAAGTCACACACATACAATTGCTATGGAATCGAAGTTCTGTTCTGTGGGCAATAAGTAAAGGCATTCTTTCTGTCCCATCAAGAATGGGAATACATGGGACTGGAGCAGTAACACAGCGGGTAGGACGTCTGCCTTGCACGTGGCTGACCCGAGTTCAATTCCTATCATCCCAAATGGTCCCCTGAGCACCGCCAGGAGTAATTCCTGAGTGCGAAGCCAGGAGTAAGCCCTGTGCATCACCAGGTATGACCCAAAAAGAAAGAAAACAAAAGAAGAATGGGATAGCTGAGAATGATGAGCTCTCAAAGAGCCACTTCTGAAGAAACATCTACAAAACCAAAGTAGCCTTTCTATAAATTCAGTCCCCTACGTACTCCTAGATTCTTTTTTCTCCACTGTAGTTTCTTTCCTCCCTTTAAATTCCTGCATAGGTTATCCACCATCACCCTGTGAAACATGGGATACCCTGTACCTCAGCTCTGCCCTCCTTCTTTGGCTTCAAACAAACTTTGAAGGACTGATAAATGGTCTATTTAACATCGTATTAACATCTATGTCATCTTTCTTTCTCTGCTCCTCTCAACTGTCAACTCCTACGTGGATGTCAGACTTCTCCGAGCACTCCTTCCTCAACAGAAACTCCACCCTGTCATTTCTCCTTGCTAACTTTCCAAGCATTGAAAATATCTTCCCCTTCTCTTGGTTCATCCAATTCCTACTATCTTCACAAGTTTTTCCTTTGGCTTATCGTTCTTTTTCTTAATGTCTTGTTTAGAAAGGTCTAGGTTATTGCCTACAGATTTTTAAGGATGTGTAAAGTCATGTTTCAAGGACCCCATTTGGTTCACTGTTTCCTCTTTCTACACCCTACTTTGTCTCCTCTTTCTTATGCCCTCTGCCCATTCACTTCATTCAAGCTGGGAAGGACAAAGCTGGAAAATCTTGGCCAAAATTATACCAGACTCGATACTGTTGCCAAAGAACTCCCTAGATAATTTACAGAGTAAGTTATCTGGGCAGCATGCAAGATTCGAGAAATTTAAAGTTTGCCCTCAAGGAATTTCAGTTTCATTTTTCGGAATAGAACAAAAAAAATGGAACGCATTCAATTCATTAAAATATGTGGTCTTGTACCAGAGAGATAGTCCAGGGGTTAAAGCCCTTGCTCTGCATGAGCTAATCCCAGCTCAATTCCTGGCACTGTATATGGTCCCCTGAGCATCCCCAGGAGTTATCCCTGAATATGGCTGGGTGTGCCCCCCCAAAACCAAAAATAAAATCAAATAAAACATGTGGTCTGATAACTTGCAGGCTTCTCTTAAACCATAAAGCTGGCTTTTCTATACAGTCTTTCACATTGCTTCCAGAAGGATGATCAGTTCCACTCTGACAAGTTTGGACATATTAAATCCATGGCTGCACTTGCTTCAGCTCTCTGCCACTAACACAGAGTCATAACCCATTAACACATAAATCCATGGACAGTGGGATGACATTTTTAGTTTATATCTTGCAACCCCTCGGTTCAATACATTTATTTCTGGTTATACCTGTGCCTGGAGTTTGGCATCTAAATCATTGGGTAAAGAATTGATTTCTGATCATTTATTTTCATTCCTTTCCTGCATGTAGATTTAATATTTGGGGCTCTGTGATGATGATGATAATGATGTAAATGACAATAATGACACCTCCCTGTTTGTGTTTCATTGTACAAAGCACTGTCGTGTGAGTTATCTTCTTTGATTCTAAAATGCACCTGCGAAGCTTACGAGTACTCTATTCTTGACTAAACCACTCCTAACTTAGAATAGCTTCTGGCCCTCCCACCAGCTGTGCTGCTGGCTCTCTGTAGGAGCTACATCCCCACGATCTGTTGCTCAGGTAACGCTCTAGGTTCCCAAGCCCATTTGGAACTGCTTTTGTGACCCTCACTGCAAAGCAGTTGATTTAGTGCCTATTCTTCTTGTCCACCTTCTCGGGTCTGCCTTCCTCCAGAACACAGACTTCCCTCTCTGCCGTGTGGCCATGAGCCATCACAACCTCTCCCAGGTGAAGATCTAAACCTCAGCCTCAACCCTGTTCCTGCGGGGCTGGAAATTGCCAGCACAACTGCTCACAAATGGACTTATTGAAAACACTTCGTTTCGAGACCTTAAAGGCGTTTCTGTTTTCTCTCCACATCAATGCATGGCCCTATAGGACGATGAAGTCAGTACCTCTTTCTGAAGGGCGGCCATTGTTTTTGATGTAGATTTGATGCAAAAATGATGCCCGTTTTTTCAGAATATGTAATGACTTGAAACCATGATCCATGAGATTATCTTGCCCCATTTCACAATCTGGAGCTTCCTCAATGCTCTCCTTATGAAAACTTAATGGTTGCTAACCCACCTTTTGTCTTAGAAAGGACTAGAAAAGCAACTCCGGCCTTCTAAAATTCTTCGATTACCCAAATAGCATATTAGAGTACCTAGTGACTTGCAGAAATAAAATACAAAGCAGAGAGCTAGGTAGATGACTCAAAAGCTGGAGCCCAACATACAGCTGCACAAATGTATCCCTGAGCACTTGATCCTGAGTGCCACATAGTCCCCCAGAGCACCATTGTGAGTGTTACTCTCATAGTCAGTTTCACTGCCACTAGAGTGCCAATCAAATTAGAGGCAAGGAGAAGGGTCCAGAAAGAACCTTGTTAGCAACAAGCCAGCAGATTGGAAGATGGCTCACTCATCTTCCAGTCTATCTACCCAGAAGGCCATCTCATTTGCATGGCAACAGGAATGGGTTTTTACAAGGAAAAGAGTTTTAACAGGACGAAAAGGTGGGGACCAGCGGCTCTAAGAATGAACAATGAAATCCCTCTGTTCACAGGTGCCCTGAAACACTTTTTGTCTGTAACCTGAACAAAGAAAGGTTTAGGTTTTGAGGAGAAGGCTGAACAGAATAAATCACCGTTTCTTTAGATTTTGGGACAAAGATTTGTTTTTTCTGTATCGATCTTCATCCCAGTTTCAGGAGTTGCCTCTCACCCCCTACAAAAACAAAAACAAACTGAAAAATTCAGAGACGGCAGAAAGTCTAATGGATGAGGATTCTATGCAGAGATGACGGGGAATGTCTTTAGCCTCTTACTATTTATTTATTTTTTTTTTAATTTTTTTATTGAATCACCAAGTGGAGGGTTACAAAGTTCTCAGGATTATGTCAGTTATACAATACTCAAACACCCTTCCCTTCACCAGTGCCCATCTTCCATCACCAACCCCCCCCAGTATATCTGCCGCCCCCTCCCACCTCCCCAGTCCCCACCCTTGTACGTGATAAGTTTCTCTTCATTCGCGCTTATCTTGATTACATTCCATGTTTCAACACACAACTCACTACCGTTGCTGGGGTTTCCCCCAAAAAATAAAAAGACAGTCCTATTGCCAAGGAGGCATTTGATAGTTCTCCATTGCTAAGAATATAGAGATATTAAGTCCCGCTGTTTGTTACATAACTTTTCTTTTTCCCCCTTGCCCCATGCCACCGAGTTCACGCCTGTTTAGTAATCGCCATGCTGTCTGACAAAAAAAAACCGAAGAGGATGGTTATTTCCCGTCATCAGCCGGTGTGGGGCTCTGGCTTAGTTGATAGTCTAGTAGAGTGTCTGCAAGCAGTTTCTGGAACCAAAGGTCTTGCGCTGATATCGGCTCCGGCTCGAGATACCACCAGCGTCCCGCTGGTCCATGTACATAATTTTTCCCCTTATATCCCATTCCCACACCACCAGGTCTGTTTGCTTAATGGACATCACACTATGTTTGACACCACGCCGCATTTCTTCCCGAGAAAGAAGGATATTTCTTCTCAGCCGGCTTGGGGATATAGCTTAGTTCAGTCTAGAGAGATGGCTACCACTTTGATTGCCTTCAATATTTCAACAAAATACTTACTATTCTTGTTAGGATCTCCCACAAAAGTCCGACCCATTAAGAAGGAACCATTACATATTGCTGATACTAAGATGACATTAGGTTGCGCGGCCGCGCAGTTTGGGGTTTCTGTCTAAAGTCCAGGGAAAATTCTGTCTGAAATTCTATCACTACAATCTTTTACCCTTTTATGGTGCTCATAAGATGGGAAAACCTAGAGAAATACCGGCCCCCCCGCACGGGCGGAAGTGGGAAAGCTCCCTTGTCCTCCTCCGTCATACTGGGGCTGCGGGCGCGGAGAAGTGGGAAAGCCCACGTGGCTGCACTCTCTTTAAGTGTCCGATGTGGGCAGAAACCTGTACTTCCCCGCCCTCGATCTCCCGCCAGCCGCGCCGCGCATTTGGGTGCGTCTCTCCATTTTGTGCTCAGAGAAGTGGGGTGGAGGCTGTGCTGTGCTCAGGAGAAGTTGAAGGAGAGAGAGAGAGATTAAAAAAAAGAGAAACGCCGGGCCCCCACACGGGGGACCTGGCGGAAACGCTCAAGTCACATACTGCAGGTTGCTGGCGGGCTGCTGGTGTCCAAAGCAGCTCCCTCCTCTTCCAGCCTCTTACTATTTAATAGTAAGTTGTTCCATATTTCTTGAGGGAATCCTGATTCAAATGCTTCTATTCACAGTCTAGAGCATGCAGGGTGTGCTTTTATTACCATGTTATTTAAACAGAGACGATTTGTTACAAAATTGACCAACACAATCACAAGCAAAGACATTAAAGTAGTAATTAAGAATCTCCCCAGGAATGGGGATTGGGGGGCTGGTGATGGGAGGGAAACTGGGGATACTGGTGGTGGGATATGTAACTGGTAAAGGGTTGGGTGCTGGGAAAATGTATGACTGGAACCCAATTATGAACAACTTTGTAACTGTATCTAACGGTCATTCAATAAAATAATAATAATAATAAATTTAAATTTTTTAATGGGAAAAACTAGGCTAACAACATTAAGAGCATGGTTTGCTTTTAGGAATTGCAAGAAATATAAACTGAATTCTTTCCTTTTTTATGGTGACTATATATTCCCAGAGTTATTTCTTTTTGTGAGAAGAAAAGAAAATAGACACACACATAATTTTTGGAAATAAGAACAATCCCTACAGAATGTTCTAAAGACAAAAATGTGCCCTGTTGAGGAAATGCACCCCTTTCCCACATGGTTTATACCCCTCTCCATGGCTGAGCAGGTTCCGTGCCAGCTGAGGCCATGTTAAGAGCACGTTGGTATTTCCAGAGAAGCTTAAGAAGAGTCTCAGTGAGTGGGTGAGCAGGCTGGAGTTTAGATAAGATTTCCCAGGGGTTTTAGCTGTTCTTCATTTATTTCCATTTGGCTTTTTCTTGGCTGCCGCCTACTTAGCTCTTCAAGCTTGTGCTACTATTCAATTTTCAACAGCACCAAATCCGGCAGAAATCAGTAAAACTGTAGAACTATGCCACACTGATAAGAACTGTCTTTTGATTTTATACCATAAGAATAACATAAGAATACTGGGGGCAGCAGAGATGCAGTCTATACACCAAATACACAAACAAATGAAAAAATTAAATTTAAAATGAGGACACGTTTTCACTTTGAGGATGTTATAATCACTAACTAAGTCCACTAAGATATTAAGCTTACCTTATTGCAATAGTTAATTTACTCATTCATGTAACAGGTAGTTATCGGGTGCCTCTCCCCTGCTAGGCATTGTACTAGTTTCTGGAAATCAAATGGTGAGCAAAACAGAGTCTCTATTCTCTTGGGGATTTCAAGTCTAAGGTAATCAGAAGAAGTTTCCTATGTCCCTTCTAGGAAATTCATCTCTTGCCCCCGCGCCTAGCTGTCTTCACTGGGGCCCCTCGGAGGGGGTGGGTTGAGTTTCCCTCCCCACTCCAAGCAGAGCCCCGGCAATTGAAAACCTCCGGAACCCAGCCACAGCCATGCTCAAGGCCCCTCTCCACATGTTTGGACGAGCCTCATGCATGAAGGAACCAGCAGAGGACCCCAGGTGTGTGGGACCCAAGGCTGAGATCTCCAAGTCTGTTCAGATCAGGACTGGGTTTCTTCCACCCAGATCCTCCATTTTCCAGTAGCTAGGTGGTCACACCCAGAAACTGCCCCTTGCCATGTAATCCCATCAACAGCGAACATCCAAAGACTATAAAACCAAGCTCCTGTAAGTGCGCAGCCACATGACATCTTATATCCTAGTTCTCCCTCTTACAGAACCTGGCAAGCTACCGAAAGTTTACTGCCCCCATAGGAGAGCCTGGCAAGCTCCCCTTGGTGTATTCATATGCCAAAACCAGTAACAATGATGGTCTCATTCCCCTGACCCTGAAAGAGCCTCTAATGTGGCACCATCGGGAAGGACGAGTAAAGAGAGGCTTCCAAAATCTCAGGGCTAGGATGAATGGAGGCGTTCATTACTGAGACCGCTCCAAAAAATCGACGATCAACGGGATGATGATGATGATGACCATAAGAATATGTCACTGAAAATTGGCATTCTCTTAAATGCCTTTCCCTTTTAGCATTTCCAGCACCAATTGGTCTTTTTTCTTCTATTTTATAGGTTTTAAAAGATGGAGAACTGAGTTAATCAGTCTTGGGGCAAAACTTCTCTTCAGCAAGTATGTTGTGCTTTCTTTCTTTTTTTTTCCTTTTGATCCCCACAGCACAGTACATTCATGAAAAAGGATGAAAAACTTCCCAGAAGAATAATTAAGTGGATTTCCTGGCCAGGGTGCCAATATAATTGGCTTTAAGTTGCTCTAATTATAGCAACTCAGGGCTAAAATTAATAAATTTCCATAACAATTTTATTCTCATACCTTTCTGATGTTTTCTAAAACCTGAGGAAATATTTTTCTCAATTGACTTTTGCCTGTTCTATCATCTTTTCTAAAAACAACACCTAATGATGGTCAGTAATTACTCCTGGCTTTGTGCTCAGGGATCATTCCTGGAGGTGCTTAGAGACCACACATAAATCAGCTGACTCTACACCTGAATCCTTGCTGTGGCCACAAATGGGATGATCCACTACTCCAACTAGACAGCCACAGTGCATTTGTCGCTGTGATACTTAGTCTACAGAATGATTGGCTACAGAATCCATCTCTTGGGTAGGTTTTTAAAACAGGCATACTATTCTTTCAAAGCTCTTCTTCCTCCCATGCAGTTCCTTACCACTGAACATGAGAGTCTACTGAATCTACCTTACCAATAGAAAATGTGTAATATTCCTCAGATGAGGTGAGTGGAAAAGATTCTACTGGACTAAAATATCCCAAAGATCATGCTATGTCATTCGATGAATAAAATACTTCTACAAGTATACAACTGTCTTTTACAGGTTATGAGAGAAAATTAAAAGCAAAGGCAGCTAGACATCTAGGAATAGAAACCGGAATCAAACTTTAAAAACTAGAAAAATGGTTGAAAAAAACTTTGATGTGCGTTTCCATAAGAACAATGATAAAACATATAGCAAAAACATTTTTGAAAACTCCTGAGATTCCTCATATTTTAATTCTCCAACATGGCAGGGGGAAAAGGGAAGGGAAGTTCACATTTTTTAAAATACACGCTAATTTGGAGAAAAAAATTGATGTTTCTCTAATGGATTTTATAAAATTCCCATTGCACTAAATATTAAGACCACTAATGTGGCAATATAATATTTAGCATTGTGTCTAGAAGAATGTATATTTGAGATGGCTAACTGAAATTGACTCATCTAAAAGCATTTAGTGTTAAACCCTCTGATTAATTTTTTATCCATTTATGAAGTACAAATGTGAATGATGAAAAAAATTAGATCAGATACATTAAATATGATCAGGTAAACTAAAATAAAACATGAATAGTTAAAATACTAAAGAAATCAAAATTTTTAAATAATCTTAAGTGAAGGTCATATTTCTTTTCTATGTTGTTGGCTTCTTACAAAAGAGAAATGGTAAGATATCTGAAATAAAAATTAGTCTTTAATTGCCCCATAACTTGGATGTGATCAAATCCTGAGAATCAATTCAAATACATATAATAAACTTTACAAATTATTTTCATATTCTCTTTTTTTTATACACACACATGTACATTACCACCTCAAACATGCAGACCAGCAATATTTAACATTTCTCTGTTTGGCACTAAGAGGACATACACTTTAAATTCATATTCTTTTCTCCTAAAAGTGCTTCATATCAAATGGAATAGGCCCATATGCTTACAATGTTCTGCAATTTCTGCAAACTGTTCACCATATGGTCCTACTGGAACCATAAAAATTATGTTTTATCCTTGCTGCATTGATAATTTGGGAGGCTTGTGCCTGCTTGTAATTATGACTCTAGCTTCATCCTCTTCATTGATTTTTTGTATATACTTTTAATGAATCCTATTTTTATATAACAGGTAAGGAACATTTGTTCAAAGAAATGAGGTAATTAAAATCTAGAAGTTGATCATGAATCTAGCTAGTTCCTGAACATTCGCTTAAGAAACTGATTATTTCAGCAATAATTACATGGGCAGGAGTTATGAAGTATATAGTTTATTAAAATAGTTCTACAATTGAATCTTCTGTGTCATACCTGTGAGTTCACATAATAAAATGGGGAGTAGGGGACTGCTGTGACGACTCTTATTCATATGGTGGCCCAGAGCCGCCTCCCTACTCCCCAGACCTCCCCAGAAGAGAGACAGAGACAGGGAGATGGGGGATCACAGCCTGACGGTGAAAATGGCCCATTTAAGCAGAGTGGTATCATACTTATAGAACATCTAAGAGGGGTTGAGGGAGGGACATAGGTGTAATTGATCATTTACTCAAGGAGACACTCTGTCTCCCAGGGACATCTACACTGCTGTTACCTTTCCCTCTAGTTGTATATGTAATCAAAACTTGCAGTTGTTTGAATAAACACTGTCACTGTCACTGTCATCCCGTTGCTCATTGATTTGCTCGAGCAGGCACCAGTAACGTCTCCATTGTGAGACTGACTTGTGTTAGTGTTTTTGGCATGTCAAATATGCCACGGGTAGCTTGCCAGGCTCTGCCGCGCAGGCGACATACTCTCGGTAGCTTGCCAGGCTCTCTGAGAGGGGCAGAGGAATTGAACACAGGTTGGCCGCGTGCAAGGCGAACGCCCTACATGCTGTACTATCACTCCAGCCTTTGGATAAACACAGAAATAATAAAAAATAAACAATAGAAATTAATAATAAACAAAGATCCCAACACTTAGTTCTCTGGGTTCTGGGAGCAAGCAAGGCTTTTACCATAAATCCCAGACTAAGTCCTCAGGCCAGTTCAGTTTGTCCTTCTCCATGAGGGTCCTGTCCCTTAAGTTGGAACAGCTTGCATCAAGACCATGCGTTTATGCTTTCTAGGCTGTCCCATCTCAAAGTTGGGGTAGCTTTGCCACTCGCCTTGAGTCCATCCAGTCCCACAGTGGGACCTTCCTTTTGGGGTGTTAGGAACTATATATAGTAACTAAAGCCTGAGTCAAGTAATTATGACCAAGTAATTATGCCCAGGAGCAGATATTTTTTAGAGTCCATCAACTCCCAAATATTAGGAGCATAACATTATTGGTCTTTCTGTGTTTAACCAAAGAACCTTGCTCTATAGTAAAATATAAAAAGGCTATAGGGGAAATAGAAAAGCAGGTACAAATACACAGCACATCAAATACAAACCAGTACAAATACAAAGTTCAGAATTACCAGAAAATTTTGACTCATAAGTAATCAAGACTGACTTGGGGAACTGAGACAATGAGAGGTAAAATACAAAGGAAAAGATAAAGATAAACTTCAACTAAATTAGGGATGCTACCAAGAGCAGAATAAGCTTCTCAGGAGGAGGAAAAGGGGCAAGTCACTGATGAAGCCTAAAGCACTTAGGGTTGATATCCAACACAAGGAAAGGTTAAAGATGGACTTTAACTTAATTAGAAATGCTAGGAAGAGAATGGTAAACTTCTTTTCTCTGGAAGAAGGAAAAGGGGCAATTCTCTGATGAAACCTGAAACACTTAGGGTTAATATCCAACAATACCTAAGCAAATTCTTTTTGAGCCTTGATGTTTTGTAAGTATTCTGGCTGATTTTACAGTTGTATCACTGTATGTGTCTTACAAATTCATTCACATTTCATCAATAGGAGATAAAACATAGTAAGTAAATAACGTTGTGTAAACGAAGAGTGTGTTCCAGTGGTGGGCGGCTTGAAGTTTGAACATTGAAGGACTCCGATAACTCTGTTGCCAGGGTCCAGAGTGATAGTACAGAGGGTAGCATTTACTTACATTGCAGGTGGCTTTGATGTCTGACATCCCGTAGGGTCCTCCGGGCACTGCCAGGAGTAATTCCTGAGTTCAGAGTCAGAAGTAACCCATCAGAGCATCACCTGGTGTGGCCATAAATCCAACAAACAAAAATTAAATAAACTCTTTTATCAGCAGCTTTGCAAATTACTGTAAAGAAATGCAAACTTTTTTGGTGTGTGCTGGGGTGGGGGGGCTGAGGGTGCAGAGGAGGGTTGAATCACACCTGACTTGTTCCTCACTCTGCATGCAAGACCCACTATTGGCAGAGCTCAGGGAACAATATGGGATGCTGTGGATCCAACCTGGGTTGGCCACGTGCAAGGCTTACCTGCTGTACTATCACTCGCATGTCCCAAAAACTTAAAAAAGAAAAGAAGAGTGTCTTGATCTTGGGTCAAGAACAACCAAATATAAATCATGATATTTTGTGAAACATTATATTACACAGTCTCGTCCATAAAGCCTTAATTCTTTTCATCATGCTTTTTACTTAATATTGAATGACAAACCTTTTCTCTCTGATGTTCCATAGTTTGGGAGAAGTGATAAAGGAAGTTGTCCACTTACAGGTTTATAGATTTGGATAACTTTTAAACAAAATCTAGGGGAGAAGAAAATTGCAGGGCAATGTTGGAGCGAATTAAAGATGTTTATTTTACAATTTCAAGGACCTTTGTTAAGGAGAAAGAGCGATAGCACAGTGGTAGGACATTTGCCTTTCACGCTGCCGACCTGTGTTCGATTCCTCTGCCCCTCTCAGAGAGCCCGGCAAGCTACTGAGAATATCGTGCCCGCACGGCAGAGCCTGGGAAGCTACCTGTGGTGTATTCGATATACCAAAAACCAGTAACAATAAGTCTCACAATGAGAGATATTACTGGTGCCAGCTCGAACAAATCAATGAGCAACGGGATGACAGTGATAGTGACATTCTAAATAAGTTTAAATGTGGCAGTGATGATAAATTAAAAGGATTAGATTTTAAATAAAGATAAGACTAGATGGGCCAGTGTCATATCCACCATACTAACTCCAGCCCTAATAAAGATTCTTTTAGTGTACAAATTTTAGTTTATTTGTTAAAATAAATTAAATAAAATATAGAATATTGAATCACTATAATTATAAGGTGATATAATTTCAAATATATTTTAATATAAACAAAATATCTAACAGTATACCTATTATATATTTTAGAATACTACCTTAAATAGATAAATCAAAATCTCTGCTTTAATAAATATGTGTTCTACTTTGTGAAGAAGAAGTCTCTTGCCCACGCACCTGGCTGTCTTCACTGGGGTCCTTTGGAGGGGGTGGGCTCCAGCTTCCCTCCCCGCCCCAAGCAGCGCTCCCTCGACCGAAGACCTCCAGAGCCTTAGCCACAGCCATGCTCAAGGCCCCTCTCCACACGTTCGGATGAGCCTCGCGTGTGAAGGTACCAGCAGAGAAAGCCAGGTGTGTGGGACCTGGGGCTCAGACCTCCAAGCCTGCTCCGATCAAGACTGGGCCTCTTCTGACCAGATTTCCCATTTTCCAGTAGCGAGGCGGTCACACCCAGGGACTGCCCCCTTCGCCATGTAATCCCACCAATGGCCCACACCTAAAGACTATAAAACCAAGTTCCCAGAAGTGACATCTTATAGCCTAGTTCTCCCTCTTGGAGAACCTGGCTAGCTACCAAGAGTTTCCTGCCCACATGGGAGAGCCTCACAAACTACCCATGGTGTATTAATATGCCAAAACCAGTAACAATGCTGGGTCTCATTCCCCTGACCCTGAAAGAGCCTCCAGTGTGCCATCACCGGGAAGGATGAGTAAAGAGAGGCTTCTAAAATCTCAGGGCTAGGATGAATGGAGAGGTTACTGAGACCACTTGAGAAATTCGATGATCAACAGAATGATGATGATGATGATGATGATGAACTTCTACTTAATCTACTATTTCAGTAGATGGAATACATTTAAATAGTGTATTAAAATATTAGTTTAAAACATCTGGAAACAGCACTTTTATGTTCTCATAATTGGAATCCTTTCTTCCTCTGTTGTTTCATTCTCTTCTTTAATAGACAATGAATTCTCCATATAGAAATTTTATATTTTATATATAAGATCTGGGAGTACCTTATGTTGGAATCACTGGAATTCAGGAATTCCTTTTTCAGGAATCTATTGACATCTGATCAGTTCATATGAAGAGTTTCAGCGGTCTTTGACACCATAGCTAACTCTAGTACCGCCATTCTTAGATATGCGTTATTTTTGGCTTTCACCAGTTATACACAGTACAGTAGCAACACATTTTGTCACATTTATCTTATTCTTCCCAGTACCCTTCAAAACTAAATTTCCTTCAGATGCCTTGTAGGTTAAAATTATAAAGCCAAAATGGACAACAAAGTAGTACCAAGAGAGGTGCTATTGGATTTTCTGCCACTGTTCTTGTTTTAATTTGGTTTGAGTTTGGGAACCACACCCAGGACAAGGGATATTCTTTGGGGGTCAATCCTGATGGTACTCAGGGGACCACTTGGTACTAAAGGTAGAGCTTGGTCTTCTACATGCAAAGGTTGAGCTCCAGTCCACTGAACTATATCCCTCCAACTCTATATGCTGTTGGTTCTAACTGATTACTAGTACATGGGTACATTAAAATATTTATCCCTGGTTATACTTTTATATATATTTTCAAAACACCAGACCATTATTTTGTTGATTTGGCCTATTTTGGGCACCCCTGATAGACTTTTATTAGAATCATGCAATGTGTAGTTGGGTAATTTATTCAGGACTTTTCCTCTCTTCTGATAAACACTTGCACTGCCATGAACAAACTTCTTGTTGCAGTTTATGCCATGTCCTATGTGTTCTGACTGTTTGTGCTTCCATTCTAATATCTCTTTTTCCTTTGAGCTATTTTTTTTCAGCAGTATTTAGCTGTTTAGTTTCTTAGTATCTGAGTTATCTGACTTCTACAAATTTCCACATTCAAAGCATTGTGATCTGAGAAGACTGTTGACATTCTATTTTTTTAATTTTATTTGTATATGAGCATAGTCCTAGCTTGGAGAAGATTCCATGTGCACTGGAGAATGTGTACTTGACTTTTTTGCAGTGAAGAGCTCGAAACGAGTCCATTGGATGCATCTCTTTCATTTCTTTTAAGGTCAACATTTTCTTAATAATTTTTTGTCTTCATTTATCCAGTGGTGAGAGGAGGGAGTGTTAAGACTCTTACTATAATTGTGCTGCTGTATCTTTCCCAGGTCTACTAGCAGTCGCTCTACAGATTTTGAGAGTCCTACATTTATTATGTGGATATATGTCTGAGTATAAAGTCTTAATGATGTAGAGACCCTTTGAGCACTAAATGATCATCCCTGTTCCTTTTAACATTTTAAAATCTGAAATCTATGTTGTTTTGATAGAAGTTTCATTGGCCTGGCCATTTTTGCCGACTGTTTGAAAGATCATTTCCTAGACTTTCACTTTCAGTGTTTATCATAACTGTTTAGGTGTGTCTCCTATAAACAGCTGAAAGTAGTTTCAATTTTCTGATCCATAAATACACTGCACTTTTTGAATGGTGAGTTCAGGCCACTGATGCTAAATGAGATTACTGAGATTAAGGAATTTAATGTCATTACTTTGGAGAAATTATGAGTGTTTGTGAAGTTTGCCTTTTAAAGGAGCTTATTTATTATTATTATTGTTGTTGTTGTTGTTGTTGTTGTTGTTATTATTATTATTGGCTTTTCTGGTCACACCCGGCAATGCACAGGGGTTACTCCTGGCTCTGCACTCAGGAATTTCCCTGGTGGTGCTCAGGGGACCATATGGGATGCTGGGGATCGAACCCGGGTTGGTCGTGTACAAGGCAAACACCCTACCCGCTGTGCTATCACTCCAGCCTCTTTATTATTTCTTGAAAAGCTGGCTTACTAGCCATGAACTTTTTTTTTTTTTTTGGGTCATACCCAGCAATGCACAGGAATCACTCATGGCTCTGCACTCAGGAATTACTCCTGAGTAAGATCAACAAAGCATAGGCTGGGATCAGAAAAGGTGTGTGTGGGGAGGGGGGAGAGGGAGTTCTTAATAAGCCAAATCAGAAGTGAAAAGTGAGAATTTACAACAGATACAGAAATTCAAAAGATCTTCTGAGATTACTAGGAAAAACTGTATGCCATGTAATTGAAGAAATGGATAAATGTTTGAAATCCTCTAACATCACAAAACTGAATCAGGAGGAAATAGAACATCTAATATAATCATTACTAACAAAGAAGTATCAAGTCTCCAAAAAAAAAGCCTGGGCTCAGATGGGTATACTAGTAAATTCTTCAAACCCTTCAAAGAATACCTATGTAACTATTTTTCTCAGGCTCTTTCAGAAAATCAGAGAATAGGAATCCTCCCAAATGGTTTCTCAGAGACCAGTGTTACTCTAATACCAAAAAAAAGGGATACTTCAGCCAAAAAAAAATTTAGTCCAATATGATGAACATAGATGTAGGTGATCAACAACAAAATCTTAGTGAACCAATTTCAACTGTACATTAAAAGGATTCTACAATGTGATAGAGTTGAATTTATTCCAGGAATATAAGGATTGTTTAATATGTGTAAGCCAATTAGTGTGATATAAACCCGGTGAATATAAGGATAGATACAAATCTGTAAGTAAATATCAGTAATTACAGTGAAAGCATTTGACAAGATTCGGTACCTGTTTATGAAGGAAATGCCACAAAACGGAGATTTCCTTAATGTAGCTTAGGCCAGGGCTGGAGCGATAGCACAGCAGGTAGGGCAATTGCCTTGCACATGGCTGACCTGGGTTTGATTCTTCCACCCCTCTTGGAGGGCCCAGCAAGCTACCGAGAGTATCTCGCCCCCACGGCAGAGCCTGGCAAGCTACCCGTGGCATATTCGATATGCCAAAAACAGTAACAAATCTCACAATGGAGACGTTACTGGTGCCAGCTGGAGCAATTAGATGAACAATGGGATGACAGTGCTACAGTGCATACTTTTATAAGAATAAATAGTTGTCACGTATTTTTATGTTTGATAAATCATAGTAACATGTTGATCATTGTTTGTTTATTTTTCCCTTCATCGTTACTGCAGTGATGGTAGTCACAAGCATGATTGATGGTGGTGCTCATACACTTTGTTGCAGTAATCACTAGGAGTCACACACTTTTCACTGTGGTACTCATGAACATTTCAGTGATAGTGCTTACCTGGGATCACGGTGGTGCTTACACATATTCTCACCTGGAGTCACACTTCCTGGCTGAGATGCTCACATATCTTAAATTTTAGTTGTAAAGTACTCATTGGTGGTAGCCCCCTTTTTTATCAGAAGTTAATTGAGAATCACAGTCAGTGCAGTGGCCAGACACAAATGGCAGAGTTATTAGAACCAATCAGAACTCTGCTTAATTCAAGCACCACCCCGGGAGATTGAACTCACAGCTTGAGGCTTGTAAGGCAGTTCTAAGCCACTAAACTATCTCCTAGAACCCTACGTAGTTCATTAAAAGCCCATTTTATTAAGCTTAAAAGTAGATTTTTCAAAGTAAAATGTTTAATAAAATCCCATGTCTTTCCATAATATGCTTCCACATCTTACTCGTCTTTTTGTTTTACCTTTTCTTCTGTCTCTTCTAAATCTCTGATGTAGTTTCTCCATCTACGATGATGTTCTTTAATAGATTAATTTTTAGCCACTTGGTTTTAGCCTCCCTAAGATTTTATCATTTTTGTTGTTCTGGGAGAGACTGTATTTCATATGAAAGGAAAAAAAGGAATTTCATAGTCATATTTGATGTTTTGTTTAATTTTTCCCCACTCTAGCAGGGTAATAGTTGTTTCATGAAGATTTTGACAAAATAAAAAGGACTTTCTTGGGTCAGAGAAATAGCCCAGAAAGCTCAATGGGTTAAGCTCATATTTTGTAACCAGAAGGTCCAGTTTCCACCACACGGTGCCCCCACTCCCCCCACCCCAAGACAACTGAAGTACCTCTTCACCCCAAGCAGAGAGGTGGGTATTGCCACAAATGAAAAAAGGAGAAAGACTTTCTTACCCAGAATTGGTATTGGTAGTCTTCACCATCAAGTTTACTAATATTAGTGAAGGAGTGAATATAAACTCTTACAGGATATGTACCATATTATGTGGAAGGAGTAAGTGCTTATTCTAATCACTGTGGACTATGGAAAAGAAAATTAAATCAGAAGTTGGTCAAGATGGGATAAAATCAGTCATTATTTCCCCCCCCTTATTGTTTCACTCTGTTTGCTTAGCATTCTGGCAGTTGCAGTATCTGTATTGCAAACTATAATGCCCCAAAAAGCCTGGCAAACTCTCTGTAGCATATTCAATATGCCAAATACAGTAACAATGATGGGTCTCATTCCCTTTACCCTGAAAGAGCTTCCAATGTGGCACTTCTGGGAAGAACGAGTAAAGAGAGGCTGCTAAAATCTCAGGGCTAGGATGGATGGAGACGTTACTGGTACCTGTTCAAGAAAATCGTTGATCAATGGAATGACAGTGATACAAAATGCCCCAAAGTAGAGAGTATCGGGTAAATTGTCTGACATGGAGGCAGGGGGGAGGGTTGAATAGGGGGGGTATACTGTGGACATTGGTGGTGGACAATGTGCCCTGATGGAGAGAGGGGTGTTTGATCACTGTATGACTGTAACTCAAACATGAAAGCTTGTAACTCTATCTCACAGTGATTCAATTAAAAAAAGGGGGGGACGGGGAGAGAGAGAGAGAGAGAGAGAGAGAGAGAGAGAGAGAGAGGGAGAGAGAAACACCTGCCAAAGAGGCAGGCAAGGAGTAGGGGGTGGAGGTGATGGAAGGGATCCTGGGAATACTGGTGCTGGAAAACATATACTGGTGGAGGGATGGGTGTTGGAATATCGTATGACTGAAATTCAATCATGAATGGCTTTGCAATGTTCTAAAAATAAAAATTAAATAAATAAATAAATTTTGGCAGTTGTGATATTGTTCTCTTTGCATATATAGCTTGTCCAACTCTATACAACTTTCTCCTTTGACATTACAATGTCCCAACACCAGATTCACATTCAATTGCACAATTAACATGGATTAATGGTATGGATTAATTTCATATCCAGAGATGGTAGAATAAAGGCTTAATGTGTAAGACAAATAATATAACTCTGCATTCTTGAAATCACTAAGAAGAAAATATACATGAATATAGTTTTTTCCTGAGTATTTCTTTCAAATATAGCACATGAAAGTTTAAATAGCAAATTCTTTTATTCTAGAGTTTCTTAAGAATAAAATCACAAAACTTAAAAGAAGAAAAAAAACTGAAATGGAATTTGATGTTTTAATCTTTTAAACATCTTACATGTGACATCTCAATGTATAATGTACGTTTGTGTTTTTTTTTCTTATCCCTTTTCTTAATTGACTTCAAAGAGACTATTTTATACAGTATCATATGTTTACAGGTTAAAAAAAATCTGAATGATCATCAAAATGCAGTCAAAGGATGACCTTATAGATCAAAAGGAATTCTTTCCTCTTTTCTAGCAGTTAAAGTACCTTGATATACATTTCCTTCCAAATAATATCAAACTTTGAATAGAGAAGCAATGCTTTACTCTACACTTGGTAATTTTGCTCTGTGTCATTCACGGAGTTGAAAAAAATTTCCCTCAGCAGAGAATAGAAGTGTCTTTGACGTGGTGCAGTTCCTGGAATTTCACCCTACACCAACTCTGACAACTTGAGGTAGCCAGTTTCTGTTAATACTCTTGTCTGATCTCTAGTGCAAGTTAATAGAGATCTTGTAAAGCCAGTGAGTAAGAAGCAAAGGTAAATGAATCAGATTTGGAGTTTAGGGTTGGGTCAAGGATATTAGCAGCAATTTTAAATAGGGAAGGGAAATAGATAGCTACCTGTGGGAAGGGTATAGCTAGAAGAGTTGCAGAATCATGTTGTGGACAAGAATAGGGTGAGCAATCTGGAAAGTTTTAGGATATGAGATTAATAGAGATGTGATGGGGAGATTGGGCAGAGGTGGAGGGTCAGACATGGCAGGTGCTGGTAAAGCATTGAGTTCTCTCAGGGAATTCTGAGACCCAATGGAAGGGTGAATAGAACAGTGATATTTTAAAGGCTTACTTTCCTAAGCTGGAGCAATAGCACAGCTGTTGGGCTTTTGCCTTTCACGTGGCCGACCCGAGTTCGATTCCTCCGCCCCTCTCGGAGAGTCCGGCAAGCTACGGAGAGTATCGCACGCGTGGCAGAGCCTGGCAAGCTACCCGTGCGTATTGGATATGCCAAAAACAGTAACAATAAGTCTCTCAATGAGAGACATTACTGGTGCCTGCTCAAACAAATCCATGAGCAACGGGATGACTTTTCTATTAGAAATAAGCTATAATTGGGGCATCAGGAGAGAAGGCAGAACACTTAAGAGACTATAGGAGTGAAATAAAGCAAACATGAAGAAAAATACGCAGTTCTCGGCAGAGTACACTTTTTCAATATAACATAAGATATAACTAATTAATTGTCCTCTTCAATAAAAACTTTGGTTTGAATTCTGGTTTTCTGAATTTAATTGTCTGAAATCACATTCTTATCATTAATATTGGCATTAATATTGAAGTTTCTTTTTTTAATGATTTATTCTCAATTTTTAATGAGTTTGCTTTAAGTGTTTCTCCTTATTTCAGATTATAGATAAATATTTAGTTTAGTGGTAGAGCAGTTGTCATGAAAATGTGATATCCTGGGTTCAATACCCAGCACTAATTTTTTTAATTTCAATTTTATCTTACTTTCTATAAATTTTGTTTTTCTCCCTAATTTTTGACATTGACATATATTTTTCTTTTTTCCTCTTTCCACTTTACATGCTTTAGAAGTAGGGATTTTGAGCATCTTATTCCTGTTTTTCTGATAGTTAGGCCCTCAAAATTACAGCACACATGTGTAAATTTATATTTTCCTCTAGATCTAAATGAGATCGTTATTTAAATTAGTGATCATATATATCATCCTCCTTCATTTTATACCATGCTTCCTTTAGTGTTTAAGTTATTCTTTATGATTTTGAATCTGTATATTGTATTTTTTATGACCAGGTACTTAACATTTACTCATCTCCCTCAGACTGGCCCACACTAATCATTTTTTTAATCCCCACCTACCTCATTCTTTATGTAACTGAGTCCTGATGAATGAGTCTCTCTTCAGGTAAACGTTAAGTATCATTCAAGGTAAGCAACTCACCCTGACAGTTTTTAGAAAAAGGTGCCATTATTCACATTAAATAGAATTCTGTCATTCTATTTATGAGCACTTATGCTGTATGACCATGCACACATATTTTATTATGCACATTAATGCTTTATTTGAGGAAAGTGTTTTTTCTTTTCTAGCTAGGGCAGATGGTTTTGCAAGTTGTTTTGCAAACACAGTGAGGGAAGAAAGTTACTTGGCAGGACCTTAATATTTGCATACAATGCAGAAATCTTATTGTCTGCTAAGGAAGAAGGGTGGGAGGAGAGAAACATTTGAAAGACTATAGGGCAGACACCATATATTTTTGCTTCAACATTTCTTTTCATTAAATTAGAGTTACCTAGGTGCCTAGGACTGCAGAGTTATCCTTAAGAAAGGGTTTCTTTCGAATAAAAACAATGTTTACTTAAAACTACATTCCTATAATGTATTCAGTACAGCAGAATTCATAATCAAAAGAATGGAGCTTATCATTCACAAATGATGTGCCAATAAAATATTTTCGATTATTAGGTTCTCAAATATAATATACCCCCAAAACTAGCACACTGTAATCTTGTGGTACTGTAAATTTTTTTAAACTAAAAATTTATAAAGAAAATAATAATTATACACTTTATCCACAGTATAAGGCAATACAGTCCATTTTTCTGTTTTGTTTGCTTGCTTTATATTTGTTGGTATTATCATACTTATTAAACTAATGCTACAAATTAATGGAAAGAACCAAAGAATTAAAATATGAGCTGTTTAAAATCTCAACTAGGGGCTGGAACGATAGCACAGTGGGTAGGGCATTTGCCTTGCACGCGGCCAACCTGGATTCAATTCCCAGCATCCCATATGGTCCCCTGAGCAGCACCAGGAGTAATTCCTGAGTGCAGAGCCATTCCTGTGCATCACCAGGTGTGACCCAAAAAGCAAAAACATAAAATAAAATAAAAATCTCAACTAATACCCAAAAGAATATAATTTATTTTACTTATAAGTTAAATGAGAGCCCTCAAAGACAAGCAACCATAAGGAATAATTTCTTATTTGTGATGAAGTTCTGGGAACAGACAGGCAATATTCAATTGCCAAAATTTTAGATTTTGGATTTTTGTCCTTTTCTCAATCAAAAAATATTTTTAATATTATATATGTATAGAGAAAATACTTTATGAATGTGTTGGTGGCTAAAAATAGCATCATCCTTCAATATTAACAATGTTTCTCATAGGCAATAGTTTAGTTATATACAGCTTGAAACTACTAAGAAAATAAAGAAGAGTCAAAAATATGCACAAGTACTTGTTAATATACTAGGAACACTCTCATCTACTCACAATAAAAACTCATAAAATGGTGTCAGAGAAAAAGTCTGATAAATGAAATTTTGTAACAAGGGATATTTTTAATATGTATAGTTTTAATATAGGCACTATGATTTATAAAGCTGTTCATTGAGTTTCAGGCATACCGTTTCACTACCAAAATGAACTTTCCTCCATCAGTAGAGTGATGGCTTGTTCTCTTCTTTCCTACTTGAACCATACTGATTTCTTTTTCTTGCCTTATTACTATTTTCTAGTACTAATTGAATGAAAGTGGAAACAGTGGGCATCATTATTTGTGTCTGCTCTCAGAGGAAATGCTTTCAGTTTTTTCACCGTGACAATATTGGGTTCAGGTTTGTTATAGTTAGGCTTTACTATTTGAGAAAGTTCCTTTCTAATCTATTTTATTGAAGGTTTTCATCACAAGCAAATGTTGAATCTTGTCCAAAGCTTTTGCTGCACTAATGGGCATAATTCTATGATGTTTATCTTTCCTTTAACTGATATGGTGATGCATCATATGGATTGATTTGCATCAAAACATGCTTGCATCTCTTGGGTAACTTCCACTTGACTATGGTTTATATTTTTGAAATGCTATTGAATCCAATTTGCCAATACTTTGTTGAGGAATTCTGCACTGATATTCATCAAGGACATTGGTCTGAAATTTTCTTTTTTAAAAAATATCTCTATCCACTTTAGATATTTGTGTAATGTTGGTTTCATAGATGCTGTTAAGAAGACTTCCTATTTCTTCAATATTTTGGAAGAGCCTGAGGAGTAAATGTAATAAGTCTTCATTGAAGATTTGATAGACTTTCCCAGTGAACCCATCTGAGCCAGTACTTTTGTTCTTGGGGATATTCTTGATTACCGTTTCAATTTCCTTATTTGTGATTGACCTTTATAGGTTTTCTATTTCCTTCTCAGTTTTGGAAAATTATATAATTCTAAGAAGCTGTCTATTTCTTCCAGGTTCTCCAGTTTAACAGACTAAAGTTGTTCATAGTATCCTCCCATGATATGTTTAATTTCTAAGGGATCTGTTGTAATTTCTCCCCTTTGATTCTGATTCTATTTATTTGGGATTTTCTTTTTTCTTTCCTTGTTAATCTAGTAAAAGGTTTGTCTATCTTGTTGAAATTTTTAAAGAGCCAACTCCTGGTTGCATTGATTCTTTGCTTTTCTGATTTCTACATCATTAATTACAGGTTTAGTTTTTACTTTTTCCTTTCTTCGACTAACAAGGATTCATTTGTTGTTCCTTCCCCAGGTGTTTAAGACATGCTTAGATTGTTTATTTCAGCTTTTTCTCCATTCCTGATGAAGGTCTATATTGCCATAAATTCCCCATTTTGATGTGTCCCATAGAGTCTGTAGTTTGTTTTCTCATTCTCATTAGTTTAAAATTTCTTTTTATTTCTTCTTTGATTTCCTCTTTGATGCAAGATGTTATTCACCAGTGTTTTGTTGCACTTCCAGATGTTAAAGTGTTTTCCCGTCAATTACCATTTTTAATTGATCCCAAGTCAACAGAAATTTTTTAAGTGTTTGCAAAGATGTTAGGAAAATTTTTCCTATATGCTGTGAGGACATGTTTACAGCATAAATTTAGGAACATTGCTGTTGTTCTAATTTAGATAACAAGTTTACAGTGGTGTCACGCTTATGATTTTGATGTACAGTTACTGCACCTCAGCACCATTGAAGAGCCCGTTACCCTCCCCCAATGTCCTTACATCACTTCTAGTCAGCCTCTTCAGTCTTCTCTCCAACCCCCATCCCATGCTTGGTCTTTTCAGTTTTGTATTTCCATAAGGTCCTATCTTTGAGTTCTATCAGTCCTACCTGTACCACACGCACATGTGCTTCTACAACTATCAGAGTGACACTGGTGACCATGAATATTGCCAGCAGGAGCAACACTGCTAGCAAGAACAAGTACCTGTCAGATCTATACTGCTTGGTCAGTCACCTGAGGTACCAGAGTAATCCCACTACTAATAATAATCTTCCTCCTACTAATCCTACTACCCAGTTACCACAGGGGAGTTTGCTATTGGGAAAAAATGCCTCTTAATAAGAAATAGATTACACAAAGAATGCCAATACTGAGAACAAAGGTATTCATAGGTTCTAGGAATCATGCTTATTTTTAGTGGATCCAAAATTTGTCAACTAAGTTTTTAAAAGTTTCTTCAGAGCCAACATTACTCATAAATGCATGCTTAAGACTCAGTTTAATTCTCTGCCCCATAGCACAAGAAAGAGAGACAGAGACAGATACAGATATAGAGACAGAGAGAGTGAGAGGAAAGATAAATGGTGTGTTTAAACTTCTTTTAAATGAGAGTTAAACCATACTTTAATCACTGTATCACTGTCATCCCATTGTTCATCAATTTGCTTGAGCAGGCACCAGTTATGTCTCCATTCGTCCAAGCCCTGAGATTTTAGCAGCCTCTCTTTACTTGTCCTTCCCAATGGTGCCATATTGGAGGCTCTTTCAGGGTCAGGGGAATGAGATCCCTTATTGTTACTGTTTTTGGCATATCGAATAATTCAATACTTTAATATTTTAAAATTTATTTTTACTGAGGCTTACAAGAGTGTGTTTCTATGTTTTCAGTGTACAATGTTACTACAGCATGCCCATTATCAAAATACAAATTCCCCTCTTTCACTGTCTATAGGACTGTTTCAGACCACTTCATTCCTTACCCATTGCTAACTCCAGTTCTATAATGAGAGTCTATGGTTTGTTTTCACTAGCCATTGTCTATTCCTTGCTTTGTTTCTTTATATACCACATATGAATGAGATCATCCTATAACTGTATTTTCCCTGCTAACATATTTTATTTAGCATGATCCCCTCTAGTTCCATCCTTTTTGTAGCGAAGGGTTACTCATCTTAGAGTGATGTATTATTCAGTTGAATATAAAAATGTCACTTCTTTATCCACTCATCTGTCATTGGGCATTTGAGCTATTTTCAATTTTTTGCTAGAGGAAATGGCATTGCAATGAACATAGATATGTACATATACTTTTAATAAACATTTTTTAATTCTTTACATAGGTACCAAGGAGCAAAGCTGATAGGTTATATGGTAGCTCTATTTTTAACTTTTTTGAGAAATATTCGTATTGTTTTAAAGAGAAGGTAAAATATTTTAAATTTCTACCAACAGGAATTGAAGGGTTTTTCTTCTTCAGATTCCATGTCAGGAGAATTTTTAAGTAAAAAAAAATATTTTATATATATTTATGATTGTGATGTTTTGACACTTAGCTGAAATGCCTTTAAAAATGTGTTCTGACTTGGGGTAAGAGATATAGTACAATAGGTACGGCGCTTCTTGTATACAACCAACATGGCTTCAATCCTCAGCCTCATATGGTCCCTCAAAATGACCAAAAGTGGTTCCTGAGTTCAGAACTAAGAGTAAGCCCTGAACAATTCTGAATTTACACAACACACACACACACACACAACCAAAATAAACTCCATGTGACTGGTAAAATTCTATGAAGAGCAATAAAAGAAATAAACCAGAGTCAACAGCCAACTTCCAGAAATAGTATTTGAATATTTGTACCAATCTCCTTCAGGTAATGGGTAAACATAAAAGTAATGGGTTTTTCTTCTGAGGTTCACATCCATCAGTACTCAGGACCTATGCCTGGTTCTGTGCTCTTGGTGATATTGGAGGGACCGTTGGGGACAAGGGTCAAAGAAGAAACTCCTACATACCTGGAACTATCTCAGCATCCATAACGAAAGATTTTTAACTGAGAGCTTTAAATGTGGCATTGATAGCATGCAAGGCAAAGTTTTGGCAATAGTACTTAAAAAAAGATAAATAAAATAAAATTTATTTTCTCATCTCCTTTTGTATAATCTCAGAGTTTAGATTTTTAAAAATTCAATGGAATTGTTTTTAATTAAAAATGAACATGAACATATAAGTGCATATGTCACTTCGACTATACTTTTTGGCTTTTCTGGGATATATTCCCAGCAGTGGTATTGCTGGGTCAAATGGGAGCTCAACCTCAAGTTTTTTGAGAGTCGTCCATACTGTTTTCCAAAAGGGCTGAACTAGCCGGCATTCCCACCAGCAGTGTAGAAGGGTCCCTTTCTCCCCACATCCTCTCCAACAGCGGTTGCTTTTGTTCTTTTGGATGTGTGCTAGCCTCTGTGGTGTGAGGTGGTATCTCATGGTTGTTTTGATCTGCATCTCTCTGACGATTAGTGATGTAGAGCACTTTTTCATGTGTCTTTTGGCCATTCGTATCTCTTCCTTGGTAAAGTTTCTGTTCATTTCTTCGCCCCATTTTTTGATGGGGTTGGATGTTTTCTTCTTGTAGAGTTCAACCAGTGCTTTATATACCCTTGATATCAACCCCTTATCTGATGGGTATTGTGTAAATATCCTTTCCCATTCTGTAGATAGTCTTTGTATTCTGGTCGCTGTTTCTTTTGCGGTGCAGAAGCACCGCAGCACTGTTTACAATAGCCAGAATCTGGAAAAAAACCGAGTGCCCTAGAACAGATGACTGGTTGAAGAAACTCTGGTACATATATACAATGGAATACTATGCAGCTGTTAGAAAAAATGAGGTCATGACGTTTGCATATAAGTGGATCTACATGGAAAGTATCATGCTAAGTGAAATGAGTCAGAAAGAGAGAGACAGACATAGAAAGATTGCACTCATCTGTGGAATATAGAATAATAGACTATAAGACGAACACCCAAGAATAGTAGAAATAAGTACCAGGAGGTTGTCACCATGGCTTGGAGGCTGTTCTCTCACTCTGGGCAACTCAGAGAAGGGAACAGCAAGTAAAATGTGGTTGTTGGTCATGTGGGGGAAAGATGATGCGGGCCAAATATAGACTAGAGACTGAACGCAATGGCCACTCAACACCTTTATTGCAAACCACAACACCTAACCAGAGAGAGAGAACAAAAGGGAATTCCCTGCCATAGTGACAGGGTGGGGTGGGGGGAGACGGGACTGGGAAGGGGGGGTGGGATGTTGGGTTTACTGGTGGTGGAGAATGGGCACTGGTGAAGGGATGGGTTATCAAACTCTGTAAGGGAGAAACATGAGCACAAAAATGTATAAATCTGTAACTGTACCCTCACGTTGACTCACTAATTAAAAATAAACTATAAAAAAAAATAAATAAATAAAAAATAAATAAATAAATAAAGGTAAAAGCAAAGAAAAAAAAAAAAAGAGAGAACCCAACAAGCTACCAAGAATATCCTACCCCTTGGCAGAAAAAAAAAAAAAAAAAAAATGAACATGAAAAATGAACTACCAAAGTACCGCCAAATTGAATGTTACTGAGATACTAAATATAGGTGCAGGTCTTGCCGCACTCAGCAGTGAAGAAACCCATGGGCACCACAACACCAGAGAATTCTCTGGGCTCCATACCGAGCTGATATCTCCGGGACCCCCAGGTGGAGCAGGTGCAGTCTCCCACCATCTCCAGATGGAATCCCGGCAACCATGAGCTTCTACAAGCATGGCTCTGGTATATGTCCACAGGACTATTCCTCTTACCTTTCCTGATATACAAAGTGAGCAATGGAAAATAAATGATCTAGCGTCTGCCCCTGCGCGAAACTAGATAGAGAGCGGTGACACATGGGGCTCATGGGATGGGGGATGGAACTGGCCCCTCTCCCTGCCCTGACGAGGCCCTGAGTTACCACCCAAGAATGGCTCCTGGCTCCTGAACCACCATGATCCTGGTGGCACACAGACAAACCTCAGAACCCAGCAGCTTTTGGCAGAAATGCATCTGGACTGAGCACTAAACTACGGCGCTGTGCCTGGGTGGGGAAAGGTGTTTGTCCCTTCTGCCTTTTCTCCCGGGCAGTGGAGTGGCCACCACCTTTTCAAGCCTATTAGATAGTCAGATATGAGACTGCAGTGACATGACACTTGGGGCCTCATGGCATGGGGGTCGGTGGAACTGGCCCCTCTCCCTGCCCCAACAAGGCCTTGAGTTGCTACCCACGAATGGCCCCTGGCTCCTGAAGGGCCATGATCCCAGAAATACACAAAACAATCTCAGAACCCAGTGGCTTTTGGCAGAAATCCCTCTAGGCTTATTACTGAAATATCAGAAATCCAAAATGCTCTTCATATCAGCAATAGAAAACAAATGATCTAATGATGCCTTTTCGGCAGGTCTGATTGTTGGGGAAAATTCTAAATAATAATGGTGGATCTTTTGTCAAAGTATTGAATGTGATCAAAGCGGAGAGAGAGTAAGGTGGAAATCATTTGCCACATAGGCGGGGGGGAGGGGTGGCATGGGGGGTATACTGGGGCTCTAGGTGGTGGAGGGTGTGCACTGGTGAGGGGATGGGTGCTTGATCATTGTTTGACTGAGACTTAGACTGGAAAGCTTTGTAACTGTTCTCATGGTGATTCAATAAAAAATTTTAAATATATACATATATACGTGCAGAATTGGGGGGGGGGAATTCAGCATTAATTTCAGATACCTTTCTCAGTAAAATATGAAATTACCACTTTAAAAACAATGCTAAAACAATGATTTGTGCACCTGAGATTTTTTTTGATAGTACTCAGGACTGGAACGATGACACAGTGCATAGGGCGTTTGCCTGGGTTCCATTCCTCCATCCCTCTCGGAGAACCTGGCAAGCTACCGAGAGTATCCCGCCCACGCAGCAGAGCCTGGCAAGCTACCCATGGCGTATTCCATATGCCAAAAACAGTAACAACACATCTCACAATGGAGATGTTATTGGTGCCCGCTCGAGCAAATCGATGAACAATGGGACCATAGTGCCATAGTACATAGCGCTACTCAATTTCAGATACCAGGAAATAAAGAAAAATAGAAATTCTGATTTCCCAGAGGTTCGTCGTGGTCACTAGCTTCAAATTCTACCACCTATACACCCTCTAATACACTTATTATTGCATCAGAAATTCTTACCAAGAGCCAGCAAAAAACCAAGTGACATGTTTGAGAAGTCAGAGAACTCAGTTTTAATTATGGCAATGAACTCAGCAGAGGGCCTGCTCCAAAGTCTGGGCCCCAGATAAAGAGGAGAGCTCAGTTTTATAGAATATCTGATGGGGGGTGAGGCATATTCAGACAGTTGGCTGGGGACACAGAAATGGAAATTCCCTAGCATGTTGTCTTGCCAGGCAGAGTCTGGAACACTTCAAGGAGCACATTTGAAGTACATTCCCAGGTTACGGAGGTTACAACATGAGACGACCCTCTCAAGGACATCTCTAATGCCCTCCGTGGTGACGTCACGTCACCCAGACTCGGCTTCTCCTGAGGCAGCAGCTCCTGCTCTCCATGATTAGCCTGTTTGAAGTTCGCCTGTTTGAAACGTGAGCAAAGATCTATTTTCCTCGTCATTATGGCAACAACAACATGAAGCCACTCGTGACCTTTGAAAATAAGCAAGTGACAGGAAACCATGACAAGCTTTGATTAGCCTGTGTGAGCATTGTCCGGATTACCGACTTTATTAGAGGGTCTGTGCAGACAAGGATCAGGCAGCATGGAACAGACTGCATGAGGACTCTGACACCAGTGAAAAAAACAAGTCACGTTGGTTTGAATTTATCCTAGAAGGGATGATTTGCATCCTGAGTGAATCTATACTAACAGAATATCGAAAGGCTGGTAGATCAGAGCACTGACAAGTGGAGAATGAAAAGAAGAGCCTCCATCCACAGGTCCCGCCGGGACACTCTACATAGGGGTGAGTGGGAAAATGCTTCCAAGTGTTGGTGGTAAAAAGAATGAGGCAAGAATTTAATGGTAAAGGTTTTGTGGAAGCAAACAAAACATTTTCAGAAAGGTTCAGAAGAAAACCTGTTCCAAAATGCATCCTATTATTTGGGAATTCGTACTTCCCAGCAGCTGAGGCGAGTAGCATTATATTGGAAAAAGTTAAAATTCTGATGACTTGCTCAGCTTATTCAAATTATACCATTCTAGGGGTGAGTAACTGCTTTCCAAGTTTAAAAATCTTTGGCTAATTTCTAGCATTTCAAAAATGTTATACTGACTATTTTGCTCAATACTTTTTGTTTGTATAAAAGATGAACTTGCAGTGTTTTTAAGCACCACCATTTCCACTAATATCATGTTAACTATTGTTATTTAAAAATCTATGTTTATGTTTATAAATTTTGAACTTAATGTAAATTCTTTAGTACTTCTTTTGTAGACATGCAGAATATAAATTCTTTTTCCTTGAGTCTGCACAAGCTTTTGTTTATTTGAGTAAAAAAAAAATCATATGTGAATCGTACTATGTAATTTTCAAGGATGTAGTTTAAAATGCTTTCCAGCTCCTGCCTGACATTTTGGGAATGATAAGCCAAAGGGAAACCAGTGAGAAAGCAATGACTTTACATGATTGACCATGCTGATGCAACAATAGTCAAGAGACCATGCCAAATGGCTCTAGTCAAGAGACTGACCAAGCTGAGCTCTGGGCCAAAAGGCAGTATTAAGTTCCTCACATGTCATCCAAATCCAAAAATAGTGAAACAAGAGATGCCTGATCAATAAATAGTATTTGGTGAAGATTTCTTGTATCCATAAGAACAGTTTGCAAATTGGGAGTTCTAAAAAATAATTAGTATGAACTTAGAACAATGAAGTTGCAGTGTAGATTAGAGAGAAAAAAGGAGAAAGTTGTTTCAATGATTTTAAATGATTGGCTACTACATTTGGGGGTTCCTAAACAATAAGCATTGATTTTGAATATTAACTTGACACAAAGGTCACCTAACATTCTTTTAAGTTCATGGGGGACATAAATAAATTAATTTTCACTTATGTTCATGAAATAAGCTAGACTTAGCTTTACCTACACACTTATATAGTTTACTCAGAAAATTGTCAAATTCAGTCTCCCTTTATATTCAACTGTCACAATATGAATGAGTTACCTTGGCTGTGAGGACTTCAGAAAACTGTAGCCCTAGCCTATATCTAAACCAACTGCATGAAAGAAATTGAGTGAGAATTGATAGTCAACACCAGACTGATTTCTTTAATGTTTTTGACACCATCATGTTTTAACATTCATATAACATATCAAAAGTAATTTAGAACACTGAAATCATGATCATCAGATCTTCTTTCTAATATCTGCTTTTTCTCTTGGCTTTCGGTTTGGTGATATTTGCAACACTCAGTGCAATGTTTTTCTGAAGGGATGACATTGTATATGGCATGTAGTGGACATACCTTCTAAAGATTTTTAAAATGTTATTCTGGCAAGCATATAGCATATTGATGGATCACCTTGATCCGTTCCATCTATTCTTTGTTTCTTGTTTGCTCTTATTCATATAGCTCTCCCTGTGTATCTTTCCAAGGTCTCACTTACTTGGCACTTACTTTGGGGGAAGGAGCAGGTTTGGATCACACCTGAGAATACTCAGGTGCTATTTCTGGCTCTGTGCTCAGGAATAATTGACCCATGGTGATGCCTGGGAGGCCATATGCAATGTCAGGATGGAACCAAGGTCAGGCAGTTGCAAGATTATCCAGTACTATCTTGTGCTGTTTTTCCAACCAACTGTTTTTATGATACTGAAAATAAACAACAAAAAATGCTTGTTTATTCTCTTACAACTTTTAAATTTTTCCACACATGCATAACTTTGCAGACAGCATAGACATCAAAGAATATGCCATTTATGTATGAATATGTAAAATTATTTGGTTTATCTCTTATGCTTATTTTCCACTTCATTTTAATAAAAATATTATTTATATTGGGAGCATATATTTGCACATTATGCACCAAAGGTCTAATATCCAATATGTATAAAGCATTCTCAAAGAGCAACAACAACAACAACAACAAAATGAACAACCTTATCAAAGATGGGGAAAGGACACGGATATTTTCTCAGAGAAGTTATAAAGTTGGCCACTAGGCACATAAAAAACATCCATTACCACTTACTATCAGGGAAATGCAAATCAAAATTACAATTAGGTATCATCTCATACCCATAATAACGGTCTGTTTGAAAAAGAGCAGTCAAAGTTAGTGTTGATGTAGACGTGGTTAAAAAAAAAAAAAAAGAACTCTCAGGGCTGGAGTGATAGCATAGCAGGTAGGGCGTTTGCCTTGCACACAGCCAACCCAGGTTCGATTCCCAGCATCCCTGAGCACCGCCAGGAGTAATTCCTGAGTGAAGAGCCAGGAGTGACCCCTGTGCATCGCCAGGTGTGACACAATAAAGAAAAAAGAAAAAAAGGAAGTTTCATTCACTTCTGGTGGGACTGTTTTGGTTTCTTTGGAAGACAGTTTAGTCTTCTTAAAAGATTACAAACAGAGTTTCCAAATGACTCCATGATTCCTTTCCTGGACATCTACTCAAAGAACATAAAAACATGAATCCAAATAGATCTGTACACCTATGTTCATCACAGCTTTATTTATAATCACCAAGATATGGAAACAACCCAAGTGTCCAACAGCAGAAGTGTAAAGAAATGTATCATATAGACATAATAGGATATTGTGCATCTATGAGAAAAGGTGAAATCTTCCAGTTTTCTGCAACTTGGATAGACTTGGAGGTGTCATGCTAAGTAAAGTGAGTCAGAAAGAAAAAGATAAATACCAGATGGTCTCACTTACATGTGAGGTATAAAGAAACAAAGAATTAAATTGGATAATCCCCAGTGGAAATAAATCATGAGGCAAGATCAGTAGAATTGGGAACTGAGGGGGTATGTGAGGAGAGGGAAGGGATGATGTGATAATGATGGAAGGATCTTAAAAGACTGGTGGGGAATTGATGTAGTAGCTACACAACTGCAAAATTATATCAATGCTATGAAAAACTATATTTCAATTGGACTGGAGTGATAGCACAGCCAGTAGGGCATTTGCCTTGCATGCAGCCAACCCTGGTTTGATTCCTCTGTCCCTCTCGAAGAGCCTGGCAAGCTACTGAGAGTATCCCACTCACATGGCAGAGCCTGGCAAGCTACCCGTGGCTTATTCGATATGCCAAAAATAGTAACAACAAGTCTCACAGTGGAGACGTTACTAGTGCCCACTCGAGCAAATTGATAAATAACGGGACAACAGTGCTACAGTGCTACAATATTTCAATTAAAATGTTATTTATTTAAAATATGAGTAAAGTATTAAGATTTATGTGGGGTGTGTGAGTGTGTGTGTGTGTGTGTGTGTGTGTGCGTGCATGCACGGGCACATGTCCAGTGCTTCAGAGAGAACCCAGGGCCTCACACATGCAAGTCCAGTGCTATACTATTGAGCCACATCCCCTGTCCTTAAGTATTAAGATTTATTTCTTTTCTTAAACTTCTATAATCCTTTAGTGTTACATATTTTGTACTTTAGGCTTCGTATGTTCAGTCTTGTGTTTTCTGGGAGGGTTGATCACCCTGACTGATGCTAAGGGTTACTTTTAGCTCTGTGCTCAAGAATCATTCCTGGTGGCATTAGGGGACCATATGCAGTGCTAGGTTTTCAAACCAGGCTGAACCATACGTAAGGCATGTGCTTTAAACTCTGTACAAGCTCTCTGGCACCAAGTATTAAGATTTCTAAATGAAATATACTTCCACTTGGCATTGACTACCATACTTACTAATTGTATTGGTCACATTTTATCTCATTTCCCATACCAATAGGGAACAAGTCAAATTTCCATGAAGAACATAGTGAAAGATTGGAGGAATATAACTTCTTTGGGAAGAGTAGGAGAAAGAGACCAGAAAAACAAAATCTCAAAAGAGTAAGAGGTTACTTTAGAGAGAAAAAAAGGAAAGAAAGAAAGAAAGAAAGAAAGAAAGAAAGAAAGAAAGAAAGAAAGAAAGAAAGAAAGAAAGAAAGAAAGAAAGAAAGAAAGAAAGAAAGAAAGAAAGAAAGAAAGAAAGAGAAAAATTAATTTTAAGTCTTAGTTTTCTTCTTTTTTTTTTTTTGGAGGGGGGTCACACTCGGTAATGCACAGGGATTACTCATAGTTTTGCACACAGGAATTACTCCTGGCAGTGCTTGGGAGACCATATGGGATGCTGGGAATTGAACCCGGATTGACGGCACACAAAGCAAATGCCCTACCTGCTGTACTATCGCTCCAGCCCCAAGCCTTAGCTTTCATATATGGAAAACAGAAATAATATATTTAACTTATATAAACCTCAGGGAGGTAAAAGAATTGATGCATTCGCTTTTTATACTAAGATGACTGATGTCTAATGATGTCTAAAACCGCTGTCATTCAAACAACCAAATCTATAATTAACAGGTAAGTCAACCTCCTGATTAACAGTTCTGAAATACATGCCCTTTGAAAAACTTATCTTATTTACTTAAATACAAAAATGAAAATACAGAAATGATTAAGGGTAGCAATTTGAAACTTCATGTATAGGTTTTTTGTTTATAGCTTCACTAAAAAGATAATTCAGAAAAAGTCTCTTTCAGCTTTTCAAAATATTGCCTTAATAGTTGAAATCATGTTATTTTGTGTTCTTTTCTACAAATAAATAGCATGAACATTACAGTGAAGGATTATGGACGTCATCCAAACTAATAATACAAAGCATAGTATCAGAACAAGAGGATATTTGGCATATTACTTTGTGATATCTTGTGTGGGAGGTTGCACAAGCTTTTCATTACACCTAAGGTGTGATGTAGACCATCTAATGATACTCATTAACATCACTGTCAAGCCTACTGTGACTTATAGACTATTTAAGGTAATGGGATTATGATGCTGGCATACTTAGACACCCACTACAATTTTTTTGAAATATTTAAATCAAGTTATTTGAGAAAATCCAAGCACCAGGCTTCAGGTGGTAGAGGTATTTCAGGAATGACTGCACCAAAGGAAAAATAATTAGCAAACCGCTCCATGATAGCTAATTTTCACTGGGCTATGTGCTATCTATTTTTGTACAACCAGATGCCCCCTTCAATATAGTCTTATTTTTGTTTACAGAGCAAAATCCTTTCTAAAGTTGACAGAGATCTGTCAATTTGTTCTAATTCTGTTGCAAGAACATTTATCAGTATCATGTGATAGCATCTTCTACCCACTTATCCAAGTGTCTCACTTTGTACAGAGAGTTGGTATAACATCAAAGTTGAAGTAGCAAGCCTCCCCCACAAATCCATAAGGAAAAGACTTTGCTAAGCAGCTCATTTTGAAATCTTATACCATCACCTACTGGCTAATTTAAACTTGAGCAGACTTATTAAGTCTGGCAAAGCATTTCCCTCTAGTGCAATCTGCAAAGATTTTTCAGAGTTACTTACTAAACTGAGCGATAGTGCAGCGGGTAGGGCGTTTGCCTTGCACACGGCTGACCCTGGTTTGATTTCTCCACCCCTCTTGGAGAGCCCAGCAAGCTATAAGAGTATCTCACCCGCACAGCAGAGCCTGGCAAGTTACCCATGGCATATTTGATATGATAAAAATAGTAACAAGTCTCACAATGGAGACGTTACTGGTGCCCGCTCGAGCAAATTGATGAGCAATGGGATGACAGTGACAGTGACTTACTAAACAATATCTTTCCTAAATTTCAAATTTTTGGTGAATTGTTTCAAACAATGTCAAACAAGTCTAAGATGCTTCCACTCATTGAATATTTCATTTATAAGAAGAAAAACTCTGCTAATGAAATAAAGGAAGAAATTGGTTTCTATTAAAAGGTTAATTAGGGGCCAAGAAGACAGTAAGTGAATAAGGTGCTTGCCTTGCATGCAGCCAACTGGAGTTGATCCCTGGAATCCCATAAGATTACCCAAGTCCTGCCAGGAGTGATCCCTGAGCACCGAGCTGGAGTAAGCCCTGAGCACTGCCAGGTGTGACCCAGAAACAAACAAAAAAATTATGAAAGTTTCTTCAATTGTTAGTTAGAACAGTTACATGAAAAAGTCAATTGACTTATTCAAAAGAAATTCTACCCCATTGTAGTCAGGAAATGCAAATAAAAACAGAATGAGGTATTATATGCCTACTATAATGATCAAATTAAAATGGTGGACAACACAAACATTTTAAAAAAAGTTTAAAAAAAAGTTAGCCCATTGGTGAGAATGTTAAAATGTTAATGTGAATATACCCATGTGAGCAGGGCAATGGGCACTGGAGCAGGAAAAACCCAACCTTGCAAAGCAGCCCTAACACAAAACCTCACAAGAGGGAGTAACTGGGCCAACTTAGCAAAACAGGGCGCCTGCATCATGTGTCCGGCCTTGAGCCTCACTCCACCCCTTAGTCACAAACACCTGAAACGCAGAAACTATCTCTTATGCCTTAAGCAAGTCATTCCAACCACAACATACAGCCTTGAAAGGGATTGGACCCCGGCAAAACAGAGAGGAAACAGTGATAGGCCAATAGTGTTAAGCTATAATGTGATTGGACCTCCTGTAAGCCAAGACTCTATAAAAATGTGTGTATTTGGCAGTAAAGAGCTGTGATCAACTACTCCTGGAGGGGTTTCTCCGTGTGCTCATCCTCCTTCACCCCACAATCAGGCTCCTACCCCGACCCCAGTGTACAATGTGTCCGGGCGTGTTGGCGATAGCTGTTGCCCAATATACCCATGTGCCATGCTTCCAAAGTTCCATTCCTAGCAGACATATACATATATACATATATGTGTGTGTGTGTATATATATATATATATATATATGTATAGATATAAAACCAGTAACGTCTTCATTTGTCCCTGTCGTGTGCTAGTGTAACCCGCTGGTGTATTAGGGGCTCTTTCAGAATCAGGGGAATGAGGACCATCGTTGTTACCGTTTTTGGCAGAGCAGGACCCTATTGAGAAGGGTCTGTGCCAGGTCAAACACCTGCACCGAGTCCCAAGTCACCCGCTGGTTGGCTGACAGCACCCCACAGTGGATGAGCCACAGTTCTATGTCCTGTGGCACTGTGACTCAGCCCAGCCGGGGCAGGCGGCAATGCTGCGGCCGCTGCCCCGTTTCTCTGCCCCGCCGACGCCATTCTGTCCGAATCTTGCAAAACAGCAGGCAATGTCCAGCAGGAATCACGCGTAGAGTTCCATGCCTAGTGTGCTGAGCCGCAAGTTGTCTAAGGCGAGATGGTGAGCTGGGTTTGGGAGAGCATGAGGGGTTCGGGCGGCATTGGCACCATCTTGCCTGCAATCAAATATGATGTGGTAATTATGGAAAATGAGTAGGCTTTCGCGGCCATGCGGTTTAGGAATATGTTCACTTATATGTGATGCTTGGACCAAGCATGTGGAAAGCTGGCTGGAGTGTGGCAGGAGTTGGGTTGTGGAGATCGGCTGCCAGGGCTGGGTCCCTTAGGGCAAGGAGGGCTCTCACCCACCTCCTTCTGGGGCACCCCAAATGAAAACAGCCTGGCACGGAGTCTGGTGGCATGGTTATGGAGGCCTCATTTTGTGCTCCCTTCCAGGAGAAGCAGCCGTGAGTTCTAGACCATCGCCCATGAGGAGACTATCTAGCGTAGGCAGGAGGTGGTTTATGGGCGTGACCCCTGGGCCTCCAGAGACTGGGGGAAGCAGGTAGAGGATCTCTGCTCCTGGGTTCTGTTGAGCCCAGAGCCCAAGGTCACAAAGTTCCACATTACTTGGGTTCCATGGGACTTCACTCATGCATGAGGCTTGACCTGAGCATGTGAAAAGTGGGCTGGAGCATGGTGGCAGTTTTGTGGAGGTTGGCTGCCAGGGCTGTATCTCTTGGGGTGGGGAGGGCTCTCACCCACCCCCTTCTGTGGTGCCATGAGTGAAAACAACCTGGCATAGTGTAGATATATATAGATATATATACATATATATATACATATATATATATATAGAGAGAGAGAGAGATAGATAGATAGATAGATAGATAGATAGATAGATAGATAGATAGATAGATGGAATCATTAAAATATACATATAAGGATGATCAGGGCACTGTTATCTCTTATCCTTCTCTGACCTTAGGTAGTTTTTGTCTGTGTATTTTCACTGACTATTCTTGGAAGAGTTCTCTGTCTTATCTTTTGGTCTCTTTGAGCAGGTCTCTCCCCTCCTATTGTAACTTCAGCCTCATTATTGTACCTGATTTCTCAGCTCCAGCTTCACAATTTGGACCTGAGAGAATATTTTTTGGCTCCCTCCTTCAGTGCCATTACCTGGTAACTGTAAGATGGTAACTTGAAGTAACTATAGGTGCACATCATTTGTTTTCCCTGTCTGAGGGATCATGTTCCAATGTTTGAAACTATTGTTTCATATACTTTGCCTATTTTTAAATATGCTAAATACAGATCTTGTTATTCCATCATATCCAGAAACAAAAAACCTTGAGTACACTTCTTTTTACCCAAAGAAACAATCTAGTTCTTCAGGAATAAGCAGTTGACAGATATCTCTAGACTAAGGGCAGTAAGATTGTCATTATAGGGAAAACAACTGACTGCATTTATCACAGCAATGAAATTCAAACAAAATAAAAAAGAAATCCAAGCAAAGTTAGAATTTTAGAAAACACTTACCACTATCAACAGGATATGACGCATAAATTGCTTTTTAAAAATTCTGTTTTTTTAATCCCACAAATAAGTTCTATCATTCTATGTCTGTCCCTCCTTCTGATTAATTTCATTTAGCATGAAACTCCCCATGTTCAGCCACTTATAAGAATATTTCATGGCTTCACCAAAAGGAAAGAGAGAGGGGGGAGAGAGGAGAGAGGAGAGAGAGAGAGAGAGAGAGAGAGAGAGAGAGAGAGAGAGAGAGAGAGAGAGAGAGGAGAGGGAGGGAGAGAGGGAAATGAAAAGTAGTGCTTTCCATAGAGGCAGACTAGGAATGGGGGGTGGGGTGGAAGGAGGTAAACTGGGGACATTGGTGATTGATGGTAGGAAATTAGGAATTGTACACTGGTGAAGGTACAGGTGCTGGAACATTGTTTGATCAAAACCCAACCATGAGCAACTTTGAAACTATGAATCTCACAGTGGTTTAATAAAAACAAAAGTCGGTGATGATTTTATCACACGCAATATGCCAATGTGAAAAAAAGCTGCATTGCTTACTGTACCATGTTTTAAAACTACGAGTCATGCTCCATAACTAATCATTCCTAATAATGATGGTACAAAATCTCCTATAAGTAAAACATGCATTTAGTACAAAATATACCAATGAATTTTAAAGAAATTTTATTGGTATTGTTTTTGATTCTATACTGCAACTAAAGTTTTAAGAATTACCATATTTTTTGCATAGTATCAAATATGAGTATATGCAGTTATTTGAAAAGGCTGCTATGTGTCTCTCTTCTACTAATTCAGATCACTGTTTTTGTAGATTTGTCTTTATAGTCTCAATAAAAATATGCTGCAGCAGGTTGATATCAGGAAGACAAATGTAAATTCAGGTATATTATATTCAGACAGACACTTAAATAGACATTCAAAATAGAATCAATCTCAATCATCTCAATATTTTTATTTCAAAACCTATAACTTTTTGCAAGCATAAATTAATGCTCACCTGTATTGAGTCTGTAGCTGTTTTTAAGTAATCATGATCCTATATTTATTGCTTAATTTGTTTCTAAATCCTTACTTTTGAAGCAGTTTCCTGCAAACTTACCTGCCAATCTTCATGTTCAACAGACTCATAATCTCTCCCTGAAATCTCTCCCAACACCCACACAATTTACTAGAAGAACATAATGTTCTTTCTCTGGTTACTTTCAGTTTGTGTAGGAGATGAAAGAGTCATAATCATTTAGTTTTCCAACCAGACAAATATTCCATTCCCTATTGTTCTAAGAGAAAAAAAAAACCTCAAAGATATTTTTTTAAAGATTTTGCTACCCACTTTCCCCTTACCTCACCCCATCCCACAACAGATACAATTTGATGAAGATAAAATAGATAGTTGAACTGGCAAGCAAATATACGAAGTCCGTGAGTTCAGTCTCTAGACACATAGGATCCCCAAAGCAAATGCAGCTTTTTGTCCCATGAGCTGAGGAGCTCAGATGATTCGGTGGCTTGGTGGCTCAATGAGGTTCGGCTGTGGAGCTGAGCCTTTTAATTCCTTTTAATTCGGAACGATGTCAGTGCGGTGTGTGCTATCTGTCTGTCCACATCCATTCCAAGAAGGCCCCAGTTTTCTCAGCTTGGACACCAGCCCACCTGGGGGATGATTTAGCAGCTTTGCAGTCATTTCAAATTTAGTTTTAAATAAAAAATTTCATTTCATTTTTTTTTCCGTAGCAGGGATCAAACCTAAGAATTCCACGAACAGGTATGAGCTCTACTGTTGAGCCATATCCTAGTTCCTTAAATGAGAACTTTTACCGTAAACTAAATTGGTAATCCAGCTCGAGATGCTGTCTATAATAGGATGTCCATAATATTAAAAAAAGTCAAATTCAAAAATGGAATAAAAACCCTCAAGAACTTAAATAAAAACCCATGTCTAGCCCCATCATAAACACCTGCATGACAACCATGTAAAAGAAAAAATCTTAAAAGCGGTCAGAAAAGGTTTTTCAAGAAATTACAACTAAAGTTGACAGCTAAATTCTCAAGAATGATAAAGGAAGTCAGAGTGAAACTAATGGTATATTCAGAGATTAAGAAAAGTGAGTTCTAAATTTAGAATTGAAACCCTTTGGAACAGTCTTGCACATATTAATGTAAAATTAAGACAATTTACAGATAAACAGAAAGTGAGAGTTAGGTTACAAGCTATTTTCATAGAAGCATAATATAAGTATATATTTTTAGGTAATAGAAAAAAGTGTGTATGAGAGAGAGACAGAGACAGAGAGAGATAGAGACAGAGACAGAGAGGAGAGAGAGAGAGAGAGAAAGAGGCCCACAAACACAGAAAATGGATGTGATAAGTTACTACAGATGAAAGGAAAATCATCCAAAGACACAAGATGAATTACTGCTCAAAATCAGTTTATTAGTTTATTGGTTGGGATGGTGACAGGAACAAAGGAATCCTGAGTTGCTTTTGAAGTGAATGACTAAACAGTGAGAAGAGAACTTTAAAACCTTGTAAATTAACTTGGGAAACAAACAAGGTACAACTCTTTACTATCAAACCAACAAAGGAGAAAAGATTAAATGAGCATAGGGGAAAAAAAACTAACCCAAAATGGACCAGAGAGATAGCACAGCAGGTAAAGCATTTGCCTTACATGCAACGTATCCAGGTTTGATCCCAGGCATCACGTATATCCCTTAAGCACCTCCAGGAGTGATTCCTAAGAGCAGAAGTAGGAGTAAATCCTGAGTACAGATGGGCCACCCCAAAACAGGGACCAAAACAAAACAAAGAATTCAAAAGGTGTTAAGAACCAAAGAGACAGCTGCGGCCATAGAGATTCACCCACTGGCCCTGCTCTGCCCCACTAAATATCCCAGGAGATGCACACAAAGCAGCTAAAAGTCATGGAAGGTCCCTATATGAAAACACTGGGAGGCCCTAGGAGCAGACAGGACAAGCATCTGCCCTGCAGCTGCACCCACCCCTCCGCTACAGACACGTCCAGGGCGCAACTCCATGGCTTCAAGAATATTCTCTGCAGAGACGCCAAGCTGCCAATAATTTCAGTTATTCAGGTACCCAGGCTGAGATCTCTGGTGTCTTCTTGGAGTTGGGGTGGGCCGCCTCAGCCCACGGCCTGTACTTCTGGAAGCCCTGGGAGCCACGCCCCCCTCCCACAGCTGCCATCACGTTGACTCACCCACAAGCCTGCTCTACTGATTAATAACTAAATCTCTGAGGAGAGGCATGCCAAGCAGGTAAAATTCATGGCAATACATGGGAATATTGGCCCAAATCAAATCCTGAACTTTCTGAGTCTCAGGGACCTGTATGCACCTCCTAATTCCTCAACACTGAAATTCCAGTAGGAACACACCAAATTAGATAGGAAAGTAACATAGAAGTCAAAAAAAACTCAAAAAATGAAACATAGAGCTGAAAGTAGACTAGAGACTGAACATGATGACCACTCAATAAGCCTACTGCAAACCACAACACCCAAATGGAGAGAGAGAGAACAAACTGGAATGCCCTGCCACAGAGGCGGGGTGGGGTGGGGGGGATGGGATTGGAGGGTGGGAGGGAAACTGGGTTCATTGGTGGCGGAGAATGGACACTGGTGGAGGGATGGGCTCTCGAACATTGCATAAGGGAAAAACAAGCACGAAAATGTGTGAATCTGTAACTGTACCTCACTGTGACTCACTAATTAAAAAATAAATAAATGTTTTAAAAAATGAAACATAGAAGGCTCAGCTAGCAACAAACAGCTTAGTAAATTCTTAGATAAGGACGTAACAACCCCTTGATCAGATATAACAATTTGCACATTAAAAAAATTCATTTTTTATACTTGATTTTAATATTGGAGCTTTTTTACCTAATCAATTTCAATTTTAGAATTGTATCAACAGTTATTGCTTTTGTCTACATTAAAATAAATTTAAATTTCCTTAAAATAAAAATTTTAAAAGAAGAAAGACAGAAGACAAGGAAGAAATGAATGGAAGAAAAGAAATGGAAAAGGGAAAAGCATGATTGCAGATGTAAATTGGAAGACAAAAAGAAATCAGGAGGAAAGCTAGAGTTAAAAATCAAACATTCAGACTAAATTAAGAAAAATTGCAGCTATATATTATCTACAAGGGAAAATGTGACATGTAAATACACCAAAATTACAAGTAAATAATGAAAATAAATTCTATGCAAGTAGTTATTAATAAAAAGAAATCTATAAGGCAATTTTAAATTCAATTTAAGGTAATATTAAATTCAATTTCATTTAAAATTGAATCCAATTTTAAATTAAAGCCTCTTTCTATAATACAGACTCTTTAATTTAAAATTGAAATAAACAGAAATACTATTTTTAGAGATGTCATCTACTATATAATTGTAAAAAGTTTAATTCACCAGTAAGATATAATAGCTTCAACTTATAGAAACAAAAGTGTAATCATTAGAAAAGCATCAACTACATAAGAATAGTTGAGAGGGGCTGGAGTGATAGCACAGTGGGTAGGGCATTTGCCTTGCATGTGACTGACCTGGGTTTAATTCCCAGCATCCCATATGGTCCCCCAAGCAACGCCATGAGTCATTCCTGAGTGCAGAACCAGGAGGAACCCCTGAGCATCACCGGGTATGACCCCAAGAGCCAAAAATAAAAAATGGTTGCAAAACAAGGAGAATTTCAGCAATTTAGCTTCAATTTAGTTAAGTTGAAAGTAGCAACAAAAAAAATCCATTTTGTTAAAAGTTTTTTTTGCACTTGGGGCAAAATAATATTTTTGCTTTGGTTTTTGTTTGGGGGCACACCCAGTGGTTCTCAGGGCTTAACCCTGGCTCTGTGCTCAGCAGTCACTCTTGGTGGTGCTTAGAGAGGTGTAATTGGTGCCAGGGATCATAGCAGATTAGTTACATGCAAGGCAAAGACTTTAACCCTTGCACTCTAGGGCCTTTGAAAAGTTTTATGTGTGATACTGATATATATATATATATATATATATACATATATATGTGCATGCATCATTCATGGAAACACATATCTATGTGCAAATATTCAGACATATATATTTATATAAGTGAGAAGAAAATATGGACATAAGAAGACTGTACATATATATATGACCATGTGGAATTGCTAAAAATATGCAATGGTAACAAACAAAAAAATTTTATGGAAGTACAATTTAGATGTATTTCTGTCCAAATCAACATATATGCATACCTATGTGTGTATATATATTTGTGAATGGATAAATAGTGCCATCAAATGTAGAAGTGAAAGGAGAAGCAACTATATATTATATGATCTAGAAAATTTACTTCAAATCTGCATTTTAAGTTAATGCATTTTAAGTAAAACACTTTTTCATTACACACTATTGTCTAATTTTACATTTCTTCTTCAAGACAGCTAGATATTTAAATTTTGGTTACTTATTTGTTAGCAGAAAATAGTTTGCTCCTATTCAAAAGATTAGGAATAACTTCTTCATAGAGATACAGACTTCCATTAGTTTTCTGAAAAGTCTATGTATTAGAACATATATGTGAGGGCCGGAGCAATAATACAGCTGGTAAAGCACTTGCTTTGCATGCAGTTAACCCAGGTTCAATCCCCAGCACCCTTACTAACCCCCAATCCTCAACAGGAATGATCTCTAAGCACAGAGCCAGGAGAAAGTCCTGAGCACTGTTGCATCTGATCCAAAAATAAAACAAATATATATATATATAGTGAGAAAAAATTTATTCACCCTATGATACCTTGCAGCCACTTAGACGTTCATTTTTGGTAGCAAATATATGCTTCTAATCATCATTATAAATTGATTTTAACACTTTCCTACATACTCTTTGAAGAATATGTCATAACAATATTAATAGTACCTAATAAATGACAGTGATTTTGTCTTTTCAATTGAAAACCCTCTATAATGTGTTATTTTCATTTCTGTACATGTGCACAAAATGGATGGATGAGGCAGAAGGAAATTTTTGCTAGAGGAAAGTAAGCTACTATGACATGAGTCACTGTCAGGAGGAAGGTAAAACTATTCTTAGACTAATTTACCTACTTAATACAAGTAAAGCACAGTGGGTAGGGCATTCACCTTGCACATGGCCGACCCAGGTTCGATTACTCTATCACTCTCAGAGAGCCCGACAAGCTACAGAGAGTATCCCACCCCCATGGCAGAACCTAGCAAGCTCCCTGTGGCGAATTCGATATGATAAAAACAGTAACAAGTCTCACAATGGAGGCATTACTGGTGCCTGCAAACAATGAACAACAGGTCAACAGTGCTACAGTGCTACAATACAAGTAAATGTAGACAGTAGACAAAGTATAGCAAGTAACCAATTAATTGCCAGTTCATTGTGGTTGCCGTAACCTGGAAATATTATACCCAACATGTAAATTAATTGAATTAAGAGTGATAGCACAGCGGGTAGAGCGTTTCCTTGCACACAGCTGACCTGGGTGCAATTCCCCTGTCCCTCTCGGAGATCCTGGCAAGCTACTGAGAGTCTCTTGTCTACACAGCAGAGCCTGGCAAGCTAACTGTAGAGTATTCCATATGCCAAAAACAGTAACAACAAGTCTCACAATGGAGGCATTACTGGTGCCCACTCAAGCAAATCTATGGATGAGCAATGGGATGACAGTGACAGTGACAGTGGCAGAAGGATATATATTAGGCATGGGAAATGTCCGGCCCACTTATCATTTCTATGACCTGGAAAATCATTTGATTTGACCCTAGTATGTAATGGGAGAGTCACGTATGCTTCTTGTGGGTTGCCCGCAGTCCATCTACCTGTATTATATGGCCCAATAATGATGTTATAATATAAAGCACTGGTTGAATTCTACAAGAAGAAAACATCCAACCCCATCAGAAAATGGGGCGAAGAAATGAACAGAAACTTTCCCAAGGAAGAGATACGAATGGCCAAAAGGCACATGAAAAAGTGCTCTACATCACTAATCATCAGAGAGATGCAGATCAAAACAACCATGAGATACCACCTCACACCACAGAGGCTAGCACACATCCAAAAGAACAAAAGCAACCACTGTTGGAGAGGATGTGGGGAGAAAGGGACCCTTCTACACTGCTGGTGGAAATGCCGACTGGTTCAGCCCTTTTGAAAAACAATATGGACGATTCTCAAAAAATTAGAAATTGAGCTCCCATTTGACCCAGCAATACCACTGCTGGGAATATATCCCAGAGAAGCAAAAAAGCATAGTTAAAATGACATCTGCACTCATATGTTCATCGCAGCGTTATTTACAATAGCCAGAATCTGGAAAAAACCGAAGTGCCCTAGAACAGATGACTGGTTGAAGAAACTTTGGTACATCTATACAATGGAATACTATGCAGCTGTTAGAAAAAATGAGGTTATGAACTTTGCATATAAGTGGATCGGCATGGAAAGTATCATGCTAAGTGAAATGAGTCAGAAAGAGAGAGACAGACATAGAAAGATTGCACTCATCTGTGGAATATAGAATAACAGAGTAGGAAACTAACACCCAAGAATAGTAGAAATAAGTACCAGGAGGTTGACTCCATGGCTTGGAAGCTGGCCTCACATTCTGGGAAAAAGACAGCTCAGATAAGGAAGGGAACACCAAGTAAAATGTGGTGGAGGCCACGCGGGGGAAGGGTGAAGCGTGCTGAATGTAGACTAGAGACTGAATACAATGGCCACTCAACACCTTTATTGCAAATCACAACACCTAATTAGAGAGAACAAAAGGGAAGACCCTGCCACAGTGGGGGGGGGCTGGGGGGGCGGGAGGGGGGAGATGGGATTTGGGGGGTGAGAGGGATGCTGGGTTTATTGGTGGTGGAGAATTGGCACTGGCGAAGGGATGGGTTCTCGAACTTTGTATGAGGGAAACATGAGCACGAAAATGTATAAATCTGTAACTGTACCCTCACTGTGACTCACTAATAAATAAATTAAAAATAAAAATTTTTTTTAAAAAAAGAATGATGTTATAATAGTCTTTGGCAATAAAAAGTTTCTCCACTCTTTTGGACCAAAGGGAAAGAAAGAGGGAGGAAAAGTAGGAAGAAGAGGAGGTTTGGGGAAATTGGAGAAGGAAAGGAAAGGTGAGATGAAATGTAACATCTTTCTGAATAAATGTGTTTTTCCATGTTTATGAAGAAATCCAGAGTGCACGTCATTAATCCAAAACCAAGATTTATAGTTTATCATTATATAAGCATTTTTCCAGGTCCTTGTGTCTTCCAGGAAGACACAAAAAATGGGAGAATGGATAGCTTTATTATAAATGAAAGAGAAGAAATGTAGAGTCCAAAATTTCCTAAAGAGAAGGGCCAAAGGGGGGTTGCAGGTAGAACAAAATGGGGCTTTTTTCTTTTATTGTTTTTTCCCTCTCTTGCCTTCTGTCTCCTAAATGAAATGAGCATCAGTCAGATTAAAGGAAATAAGTACATAAATTAATTTACACTCTACTGTAAACTAGCATTATAAACCATGTTGTGCTCTCCAGTACACCACTAACCATGGGGGAATTCTAAGTCTTTTTTGACTGGATGCTTCAAGTATTTCTGGAATTTCCTAATATTTTGGTTAAGTATGCATCCATGTGTCAATCACAGATCATGCAATATTTATAATAATCCATCATTGCCTAATGCCAATTCCAGTCATTTTTCACCAGATAGCAAGAAATGCTTCAGGAAGAGTAGGAGGCGACCCCTCCATTCATGTGGAAGCTTAGTTGGATAATTTCATAGAACAAGCTTGACTTGCAGAAAAGTTCTTAACAGTCAATCTTCTCCCCAGTTGCTGGCAAGTTCAGAATCCATATATCAGTTCTGTTCTTATGCCAGATCTACCAAGCAAGAGTGCTTCTTCTCTTGTGTTGGGTTCTGTTCTTTCTCAGTACTAAGGCATTTCTTCTTAGATTGAGTCCTGCTTGATACCAATAACTATGGCAGTTAGATAGATCTCCCTAGAGTTGAACCCCCACTTTCTTGTTGCAAGAAAATAGATAAATTTATTATAGATAAAAGGGGTGACATGTGGGGAAACACAGGACATGGGGCGCATCCAATTGCACAGATCAAATGTATCTATTTGGCTGATCCTCAACCACCATAGCACCCAAACACCTGCATGAGACTGAACATTCCTGCCTGAATACACATCTCTCCCACTTAGGTCTCACCATTTTTTCTTTATTTTTTTTCACTGATAATAGTTTTAGTAGAAGTATAAGTTTTCCCCTTTTAAACATGCAAACTAAAATGTGGCAAAGATAAATTTTACTGAAAAGAAATCAAGCCTTGGTTGCAAGCAGGAAGATCCAGGAAGGACCTGGATTACTGGGTGTGTTGGGAAAACTGGGTGTGAATCCTGAACCAGCTCAAAGGCATGGACTTAGACCCAAAGGATCCACCTCCAGTCCCACCTCTGGCTCTGAGTCCAGAAAGCCACTGAGATGCAGAATTCCAGGCCAAATGCCAAGAGGCTTCCTGAGAGGAGACAGGGCTGGACCACTGGGTAGAGCAGCTCCATGGAAATCTAAAGAAGAGTATCAGAAGACCATCAACGGCTCCCAGCTCTCTCTGCACCCTAGTGACACACAGGTGGTGAGGGCAGTTTTGGGAAAGTGTGTATAAGCTAACTTGGGCAGAAGAAGAGCTCACATACCACCAGGGCCCATGCCACCTGTGCCCATGTTCCCATGTGCCCACACAACCTGCACCCTTGGTTCCCAGGCTAATGCCACCTGCATCTTCTCTCTTCAGAGAGGACTTTGACATGTTCACGTTTGAGACCCTGTGTTCTCTCTTGAGCATGTGTCTCAACCTCCCTCTCCCCTTCTCTCGGTGTTTCCCAATTAACTGTGTTATACTTCCCTATTCCCGTGGTGTATTTGATATGCCAAAAACAGTAACAAGTCTCACAATGGAGACGTTACTGGTGCCTGGTTGAGCAAATCGATGAACAACAGACAGTGCTACAGTGCTACAGTGCTACTTCCCTATTCATCTCCGGAAATTTTCTCTGCGAGGAAAAGGCAACGAATTCAAAATGCCTTGGTAAGATTAGTGATGTCGGTGGGCCCCAGGAGTGGCTTATGTGAAGTGGGGAGGGGAAAGATGGTCACTTTCTCCTGATCTGCCTCTGCACCTGGGACCCAGGGTTACTAGGTTCTTGTCTCGCCTCACAGAAAGGAATTTCAGGAGTAGACAATGTGTGACATTACAGTTTTTATTTGGAGGTTTTGAAGGGAAGGAGGAAGAGAAAGTGGGAGAGAGCAGAGAGTAACGTGCTCAAGAGAGAACCCGAACTTCTCCAAGGATGGAGAGAGCCCCTACACACATCCCAGCATTAGACATGAAAGCATGAGAGTACACATCTCAAGAGGATAGATGCGGGCAACACACGTGCTCATGTGCTCTTGTAGCCCAAGGTGTACACGGGCTTGAGCAGCATATGCACGCCTTCCTTTGGTCAAGGTAGCCTCTATAGGGTACTTCCGACCTGCCCCCATGTGGGGCTTCTACCTAGGTCAAAGTTAGTTGCTAAGGAGGTTACCAAGGGGGTGGGGTTGGGAGTGGTGATGGTCTTCTTTGAAATTTCTTCCCTGGCCTTTTGTTCCTGCCGGAGCTTCTGTCAGAAGGGGGACCAGCCTCCTCAGGGTCTATTGCTGGAGCCAGGTGAGGGTCTTATCAGGCCTTAATCCCTGTTTTCTGCAAGGCTGGCCTTGGCAACTTCAGAGCTATTACTTCCCAGGAAATTTACTGCCATTGCCTGGGGATGGGGTTGTCCCTATCTGTCTGCTTGCCTACTTCATTAGGACTGACTTTTCCTTCCTGCAAAAAGCAATTCCTCGTTCTACTGAGTCCATGGCTCCCTGAGATAGCAGGTGGCAGGGGTCAGCTCCCATGCCTTGTCGAAGAGATGGGTGCTAAGGGCAACTGCACCTCATGCGTCCATGCAGGATATGGGTGACTGCCAAACAAACTCTGGCGGTCTATGGATCTTATAGGCAAACCTTTGTCACATGCTCCACCATGCAGACCTGGGTAATGACAGGGACTCTGCTTCAAGTGCGTCACATTGAGTTGTGTCATACATAGCCTTGTTAAAATGCTAGGAAAGACTTGATTCCATCTTACTGTGTAAGGTGTTGGATTCTTGCAGCAGGGAAGAAGTGACTGGATTCAATCTGAATACAAAAAGGATTATTGAGGTACAGAAGGTGAGTGGATGGAAAACTACTCAGAGGAGATCTGAAGAGTAAGGACAATATTGCTTGAATGGTGTAGGATTCTTCCTAAAGGCAAGGAAATGTCCAAGCAGAGCTAAGAAGAGGGCTCAGAGGAGCCTGGGTGAAATTTGTTCAAGGAGGGTGTCATTTAATTGTATGTCACTATATGAAGTACAAACTAAAACATACTATAGACGCTTGACTGGAGTTCTACAATATGTTACTTTGATCCTAAGGGGAAAACTTAACAAAACTAAAGAAATTTTCCTCCCTAATATAAGAAGTCAAGCAAAAAATCTCAGGCATAGGCACAACCCCTGGTGTGTAGAAATTGCTTTCCTTCCTGTGTAAGTCATCTGAATTTGATGGATGTGGGTGTGGGCTTTTGCTATGCTCTGAAACACAGCAGTCCAGGGAGTCCGGATTAGACAATACAGATGAATAACAAACAGAGGGGAGGTTTGCATTTCCAAGGAGCAATTTTAAAAGGCCAAATCACCACTGTGTATGGCAGTCTAGGAGAGAGGAAGTGAATAAAATGCAAATGGCAGAATTAAAGGAGAGACACAACCTACTCTCTTGCTGTGCTTGGGGCAGGTCCATTAATTAATAACTTTACAGTCAAGTTTGGTGATTGAGCAATAACCCAGAAAAAACAAAGCCATGTGCTGGATGCGGTATCACGGGAAAAGAATCTGTTGTCTGAAGAGAAGAGTTCACCTGAGGAAACTGGGAGTAACTTTCTGGAGACGAGAAAAGACAGATAAACAAGGCACACAGAAAAGATGGGTGCAGGAAATGCAAATTGGTTTCTCTTATTCCTAATGTCAGGGTGCAGAGGAAATCATTCTCTTCCCCTCTGTGTTCTTTCCAAGCTGTTTAAATAATCAGATGAGCCTCAGGCTGACTGAGGAGGAAAAAAAAAGTACGAAGCCTATTAATAACTTGTTTTCCTCCGTGTATATGTGAGAGGCCCAGGAAAGCTGAATAATTCTTCAAAGTCCATCTAGAGTGAGTTTGGCTAAGACCAGGACATCAGGAAGGAGGAAGAGGAGATTAATTTGGAAGGTTATCAGGAAGAGTGTTAGAAAGACATGCAGATTTAAGTTCTGTTGAAAAGACAAGAATCATACTTTCTGGGAAATACGATTATGGCTGGTACTTGCAGGTTAATATCTTTCACAAAAGACTATCTTCACCCAATATTTAGAAGGGCCCTTCCAGAAATTAACCTTTTAGGACACCATCAGCCTTTTAATTAGGGTGTTGATTTTGGCTTCCCTGCACCAACAAAATAGCTGAGTTTGCATGATAATCAGGCAGGCAGGCAGATTGACTGGGAAGGGCCTGCTGCGGTAATAAGTTTTGGAAAAGTAATAAAACCAACTAGCCCTAAGGCTGCAAGAACCTACTTTGTGGACTAAAAGGAACTAAGCTGGGGAAGACCTTTGCCTGGCTCCAGCAAGAAGGCTGGACCCTCTTCTGAGAGAAGCTCCAGCAGGAACAAAGGCCAGCAAAGGAATATCAAAGACCATCAACTACTCCCAGCTCTGCCCCCTGGAAACCACCCAAGCAAGCAATCGACTCTCCCAGGTAGAAGGGTGTAAAAAACTAAGGCTCGCCAAGGAGCGAGTACACTCGGGGGCTCTCCGGGCAGCTCTGTCTCACCACCCGCGTTCAGTGCTCTGGAACCGCAGTGTGTGGACTGGATCGGGACGGCTGTTGGCCAAGGACCGGCGAGGGAAGAACGAGGACCAAGCTGGTTGCTGATTAGTTACCGTTTATTCAATCTTCCATCTTTCTCATCTCCGGCACTCCCAGCTCCGGCCTCTCTCTGGATCAACTGCTGCCTCTCCTTCTCTAGTCTCTCCTCCTACTTGTCTCTCCCACCTTGCCCTCTAGGCTACACCCAGCCAGGTAGCAAAATCAACATAAGAAAGCCCTTCCTGAGGGCAGGGCATTCCAAAGCGCTTCCTGACTCTTAAGGTTTTTTTCCTTTCCCTAGTCCAAACACTTATTAACATCTTAGTACTAGTTATTTTTGTATGGACATAGCAAGAGATACATGGAGGCTTGCAAGGCAGCTCTCCTGGCAACATCTTGCCACAGACTCAGACCACAGCACTCAGGCCAGATTAATCACTCCTCACCCCAGCAGGGTCCAAATCTAGTATCACTGTTTGGATCATGACAACATTTGTCCATGATCAAGCTCTTAACTTATAGTTAAGCATTAAGCACTTTGGCCAGGCCCATCTCGATGCCAGGGTAGCACACAACTCACCGTTTGCCCTGGGTCCGTCTCGTCCCTCGTCGGGACCCTGCTTTGGGGATGCCAGGACGTAAGGTCAGCTGAGGCTTAGGTCAAGAGAACAGATGCCCTGGAGAAAAATATCATGTAGAGTCAAATGACTCCCAGGTTACAAAAGCATAACATTTGTTAAGTCTTCCTGTGTCCATACAAAAAGGACTTGCTCTGAATAAACTATGCAAAGGACTCAAGGAGAAGAGAAAAACATTATTTACAAGTCAACAGAACACTAAGAAAGAAGCTACATATAAACAAAGAGGAATAGGAGCACTGTAACGGGAGTAACCCAAGAAACCTAAACTACCTGAGGCTATGTTATCCTACAGAAGGGCCCTGGTGGGGCAGCTCAGGAGAAATCCTATAAAAGCCAACTTAAACAAAGGGATGGTGCTGGGGTGGTTATGGCAGGTCTCTGTTTGTTCACGATTCTTTATGTAGTTTGTTCAGGCATCTTTAGTGAAGCAAGTTTTATATTCAGAATTTTTCTAATTACTGCTTTGGGGATAATATTATTTAAAGCAGAGCCAAAAATTGGAGCTGGAAAGAGAGCATATAAGGCAAGGTGCTTCCTTGAATGCAGTCAACCCTTGTTCAATTTCCAGAGCAGCATAAGGTTCCCACCTTATGTGATTTCAGAGCACAGAGCCAGGAATAAGCCCTGACCCTAAGTGAGCTATGGCCCAAAAGAACAAGAGTAAAATAAAATAAATCAATATAACAAACCTAAAGTAAAACATAAATTCGAATCAGAAAGGTATACGAAAGTCTGAAATAAGAAATACTGGATCTTTGTCTCTAAAATGGAGCTAACTTATACAATCTGGGCTGCAATGTCTTGATTTGTAAACTAAAACTGAGATGTTTGTTTGTTGCAGATTTTCTGTGTTTTCTTATAAGCCATCAAAATTAGGTATGTTTTTACATTGTGAATATACCCTAAACTTAGTTCTTATATGTATAATATTAAACAATACATACCATTAAAAACCCAATTGTTAGTACATGTCCCAAAACAATAACAATAAAAGTTCATGTTCCTCTGAGGAAAAAAAATAGATTTAATTCCCACAGTATTTGCATCTCTATTGCTATTTGACTAGGATCTTTTTCCATTATGTGTTTTAACTGGTGTTGTCCTATAAAATGTTATTATGTTCTGAACCTTTTATACAATTATTACACTAATTTTAATACTTTGTTTATTGATTGTCTAGGATTTTTTAAGTAGATAATTATGTTGTAAGACTACATGCGGTAGTCTTATTCTTCATGAAACAGGGATTTATATGTGTATATATGATGTTGAAATCAGTCTTCATAAGATTTTGAATAGTTAGTCCAATGATAGGTGTTTAATTTTTCCCGGCTACATAATGGCAACTCACAAATAAATAAGACGTATTAAGTAAATAAATACATAAATAAATAAATAAATAAGACATATTGAGCCAATGCTTCAAGTTTCCTGTGACTAGTTTTGTTCAGAGTACATCTGCACTTCTAGAGCTGCAAAAGTAACCACACAATGTAGCCATGTGCAAAATCGCTAATATTTCAAATAATTTCTATTGCTGCAAATTGTAAGTTTCTCATACAGGTCACAAAACAATATGTTACCATTAATAAATTTTTATTGACTTACCAATTGCAATTATAATAAACTTTTGGCAAATATTTCTGTTATATTTTCTTTCATAGTAACATAATTTATATAATTGTGACAAAATGCATACAAATACATGTGTAAATTATAACCATAACATTAAAATACTTGAGAAAACATTCAATTTGAATGTTTCTGTGTTGCGGCTAGGGAGATCATTAAAAGGCATGGAATAGATACTTTGTATGCTGGCATCCCAGATTTAATCTCCAAGGCACATGGTCCCTCTTCTACTCCTAGAAGTGGCTTCCCATGAGCACAATGTTGCAATACTACGCAAGCACCACTGGGTGTGTGCAACCCAAAATTCCAAACCAAAAATAAACAAGCAAAAAATTCTCTGTTTTCAGATTATACAAATGAATTCATGCTCCATTTAACGCCCCAAATTTTGTCACTCTTAGTCTCATTTGATTACTATTCATCTGTATCATTGCAAAATATTGAAATGCATTCATGTATACTGATCTTAATATTTCATGGTTAAATTTTTTACTGGCTTGTTTTCATCTTGAAGGCATTTTGGATTGTTGATATTTCTTGGATTTTAATAGTACTGCTGTAGATATGATTGTATTTATCTTCTGGCACAATACTGCAAGTATTTCTCTAAGATCATCTTAGAAATGTGTAGTGCATAGGGATTATGAATATACAAGCTTTCATAATACTATGGTTTTGTTGCAGTGTAATTACTTTACACAGAAAAGTCTCCTTTACTTCTAGTTTACAGCATGGAGGTTAACAGTAATCAAGCCAGTTAAAAAATAATATTTTAGTCTTGCTCCATAATACCAGTAAAAAGTCTCCCTTTTTAATTTAGGGAAGTAATCACTATTAGTATAAAATGGAAAAAGGGGTAATACATATAATCTTTACTCAGATAAGATGACATACTTTAGCCCATTAGTAGATAAAATGCAGGAAACCTTATATGCATTCAGAATGAAAAGGCTTTCTGCAGAAAACCAGTGACATTTGGTTATTAAAAGCAGAAATTTTCTGATACCATATGATGACAAATACAAGTGCTCATTTTATTTTATATAAATCTGTTTTATTGTTTTTTTATAGGGGTCATTCCAGCAGTGCTCACGGACAGATGCAGGGGTCATTCCTGGGGGTACTCAGCACAGATATTTGCTTAGATTGGACTATGTACTAGGGACATAGTGGTACTGGGTCTACCTGAGCCACCGCAGAATTGTTGGGGACAGAGATTACAGTTTCAGGAGTCAAATTCAGGGCCTTCCACATGCCAAACACATGTCCCGCACTTTAAGGCCTATCCCTGACTATAGGTTGCATATTCTAGTCAGTATTAATATATGTAGCCAGCTCTTCTGGCTTTATTTGTTACCAACTATACTCCTTGTTTCAATGCATTGATTATTTCATAAATTATAACTATTCTTTCTCCTTTTTGCTGTGGCCTAAAGAATACCTCCAGGGGCAAGCACACTGTCTGAATGGTTTATGTTGGCAATTGCATGGGCAGCTCAATAAGAAATAAAACAGTGTTGTCTTGAACCTGTGTTAAGATCTATCATTCTCTTAACTAACATAATTCTCATTAATGCATTTGTTCTACATTGGTACAGTGCTGGCATAATGGTCAGCAAACAAAAGAGCAAACAAAAAAGAAATAAAAGCTAATCTAAATTTCTTATTTTTTTTCTTTTCAAATCAAAGACTTATTAGCATGAAAGGTGCTTATTACCAACACCAATCTCCTAAAGTTGAAAGTATCTCTGAAGAGAATCCAATTATTATTTGTAGTTTCAACCCTTGCTGTAGCATTTAACTTCAATGTCCAAGTTGGAGTACTTAAGTATTCAGCCAAGAATCAACAAACGCAGGTAGTTCACTCAATCTTCAATTAGCCAAAATTGGAAGAATGTTACTATGCTGTTCTTGAACAACTTTTTTTTTTTGCTTTTTGGGCCACACCCAGCAATGTTCAGGTGTTACTACTGGCGGTGCTCAGGGGACCATATGGGATGCTGGGAATCAAACCGGGGTTGGCCGTGTGCAAGGCAAACGTCTTCCTCGCTGTGCTACCGCTCCAGCCCTCTTGAACTATTTCAACTGATTAGTTTTCTGCCCTCTTAAAACAAAGGTAAAAAATTAGGGGGGTTTAAGCCCCTTACTGTTGAGGTTGTAATGCTTGCTTCCTTTTATTCTGTTTTTTTGTTCCATACCCAGCTATGTTTAGGGCACCTGAATCACATTATTTTATTCATTCGTTTAACTAAAGTCATGATTAAAAGGAGCGTACACAGTTAAGGAAGTGAATCATCAGACTTTAAAATTTGTTGCTATGTTACAGAATGGCTCTGGGTGAAAACTTCAGAGAAAAGTGAGCAAAGTGAGCAATTCCATATTAGTCAGGAACAAGCTGCAATGGCTAAGAAGGGTGCCTGAGCACATCTTTCTACCACACCACCCTGAAAACACTAGTTTCTTAATAATTTACTTTGAACCTAATTTGTCTTCCATGCCCTACTAGCTCATGCTCTGATCAAACCTATTATCCCTAGTTTGTTTTCAAGGAATTTTACACGTTTGATGATGATCTCTGTTCATCAGGGGCATATTTCATGGAAAATACCCTTAATAGAAACAATTACAAGAACAATTGAACAAGAACCATTTGATGGGGTTTCTTAAAGTTTGTCTGAGATAAATAGAAGCACATAAAATGTACGTGAACAAATGCATCTTTCAAATGAGAAAATTATCCTTTACAACATCTTACAAAAAATATATTTTAAGGGGCTGGAGTGATAGCACAGCGGGTAGAGCGTTTGCCTTGCACGCTGCTGACCCAGGTTCAATTCCCAGCATCCCATATGATCCCCAAAGTGCCACCAGTTGTGATTCCTGGGTGCATGAGGCAGGAGTAACCCAGGAGTAACCCACAAGTACAACGCCAGGTGAGACTCAAAAAGCAATATATATATATATATATTTTAAATGAATATTAAGTTGACTGACAGCACCACATACTTTTTAAAAATAATTTTTATTAGTGAATCACCGTGGGGTACAGTTACAGATTTACAAACTTTCATGCTTGTCTTTCAGTCATACAATGATCAGTACTCATCCCTCTACCAGTGCCCATTCTCCACCACCAATGATCCCAGTATCCCTCCCAGCACCCCCACCCCCTGTGCCCCCACCCACTACATCCCGCCTCTGTGGCAGGGCATTCCCTTTTGTTCTCTCTTTCCTTTTGGGTGTTGTAGTTTGCACTAGAGGCATTGAGTGGCTATTGGCATCACATGCTTTTGATGGATCAGTTTTTAGATGAATAGGTGGATTCCTTTGGAAACCATAACAAAAAAATTATTTTTAATCACTGATCAGAAAGAGGTTTTCTGAAAATGGTTTGTGCAATTGTAAATGATACATAAGTATTTCTGTTGATTGTGATATATATTATTATGTATAGGCAATAAATGCTTAGTTCTGCAATACTTTTGGAGTGTGCAAGTGTTATATGGGTTCAAACTCAGGGTCTAACACATAAAAATCAAACGTTCTATTGCTATGCCACTTTCCCAGTCCCTCTGCAAGACATTTAATCAGAAATGAATTGGGCTTTAATTTCAGCCACAGCCTCGTACCTCAATATATTGACCTCTGTCAAAAATTCAAAAGGTATCTTTATAATTTTGGTAATTTCTTGTCTTAAGAAAGCACCCAAACTTTTAATAAATTTCAGTCCCTATACACGATAGATCTATTTCTGCACTTTGCATTGAGTATTCAAGGATTCACACCCATAAGTCACCTCCTGCCGGCGCCAGATAATCTCCTCATCAGCCACCTTCCAGAACTCACGGCTGTTTCTCCCGGAAGGGAGCAAAAAATGAGGCCCTCATGACCATGCAACTGGACTCCGAGCTAGGCTGTTTTCACTTGGGGCGCCCCAGAGCGGGATGGGTGAGAGCCCTCCCTGCCCCAAGGGACCCAGCCCTGGCAGCTGACCTCCACTACTCAACCACCACCATGCTCCAGGCCACTTTCCACACGCTCAGGCAGAGCCTCATGCATGAGTGAACATATTCCTGGAACGTGCGGCCGCATCATAAAGGGAAATATATATATTTGCTTCTCGGAGAGCCCGGCAAGCTACCAAGAGAATCCTGCCCACAACGAAGAGTCTGGCAAGCTCCCCGTGGCATACTCGATATGCCAAATACAGTAACAGTAACAGGTCTCATTCCTCTGACCCTGAAAGAGCCTCAAATCATTGGGAAAGACGAGTAAGGAGAGGCTGCTAAAATCTCAGGGATGGGACAAATGGAGACGTTACTGGTGCCTGCTCGAGTAAATCAATGAACAACGGGGAGACAGTGATACAGTGATTCAAGGATATTAAAATAACAAGTATCCATACTTCATCTTCTAAAAAAACAACAATCATGTTTAAGACATTATTTGTATACTGCACATGATTATTTATTATCATGTAAAAGTATGGATTTGGAATCAGAAGGGAAAAGTATAGAAATTCCACTGATTCCACTTATATTCTATGATGTGAGTATAGACAAATGAATCATATGATTCTTTTTATTACATAAAAATATGGGTATATTTAAGTCACCATATTGCTCAGAGTAATTTTTAAAATTATATGAATCCAATATATATGGCATTTACCATATATGGCATAAATGTTACCTGAATCACTCACTCTGAGCTTGCAAAAGAGTTTAAAGACAATTTCTCGTAATTTGATCACCTATTCAATGCTTATATTTTCTCTCTAATATTGCAAAGATATGATTGTCTAAAATCTCCTTGAATATATATGCTGGGGAAAACTAAGACAGCAGTCGTCTTGTAATTAATGACTTAATTATATCATATGAGTTTCTGACTTTAATCTTACTGAGTCATTATGGGGCATTTTTGTGTTTTTCTGGTGTTGGTGGTGTTGGAGGGGGGTGATAGTGGTAGTGGTGGTGATTTTACTTTGCTTTGCATTGGTATATATGCCTAATTCACAGTGATATAAAAATCACCATCATCCCGTTGTTCATCAATTCACTCGAGTGGGCACCAGTAACCTCTCTATTCCTCCTAGCCCTTAGATTTTAGCAGCCTCTCCTTACTCATCTTTCCCAACGAAAGAGGCTCTTTCAGGGTCAGGGGAGTGAGACCTATGATTACTGTTTTTGGCATACTGAATACATCATAGGTAGCTTACCAGGCTCTGCCCGTGTGGGCAGGATACTCTCAGCAGCTTGCCAGGCTTTCGGAGAAATATATATATATATATATATATACATATATATATATATATATATATTAGCTGCTCCTTCCAGACTGGAGTATAAAATGAGGTCCCCATAACCATGCCACTGGACTCTGCGCCAGGCTGTTTTCACTTGGGGTGCCCCAAAGGGAGGCGGGTGAGAACCCTCCCCACCCCAAGGGACCCAGCTCAGCAGCTGATCACCGACCTCCACTACCCAACCGCCGCCATGCTCCAGGCAGCTTTCCACATTATAAGGCACTCCCTCTGAATAACAATCAAAAATAATGGTGTTAACATGTGACTAATAGTCAAAAACAATGGGAAAAAAAATGGCCAAAGACTTTAGCCAAAAAGTACAGTGTGCAGAGGGATTCTCCCCTGGGTTGTAACCTTGAGCCACTATTAAAGTTAGAAAACAAAATTTCTTTTTTGCTTTTTTTTGGGGGGGTCACACCTGGCGATACACAGGGGCTACTCCTGGCTCTGCACTCAGGAATTAGTCCTGGCGGTGCTCAGAGGACCATATGGGATGCTGGGAATCGAACCTGGGTCAGCTGCATGCAAGGCAAACGCTCTACCCACTGTGCTATTGCTCCTGCCCCCAAAGTTAGAAAACAAAATTTTGAGAAGCTCGAGATAGAATAATCAGATACAAGTGAGACAGCCAATAAAGACTAATGTTCTAGAAACCCAAAGAAAAGTTTTAAAAAGAGGAGGTATTTCAGAGCATCAGTTTCAGAGAGGGTATTTAAAAACATGTCCTGATGATCAAAAAGCTAATCTGGCATCCATCTGTGAGGAGGTGAACAACTGAATGGGAGAAATTGTCAGGCAGGAGATTTCAGGAAGTGTGGACAAAATAGACCGGAAGAGACTGAAAGTGTGGACCTGAGACCCTGAATACAAGGAAAATGGGACAATGTAGGAGCAGGTGCTCCAAGGAGTAGTAAGTACATTCCAAGCTTCTGGTCTGGAAGGAGGCAAAGGTAAGCATGCATGGAGAAGTTCCAATAGTAGAAGGAATGAAGGGTTGGCCCTGGAATGGGGCAGGAGAAGAGAGACATACCACAGAAGTCAGGGTTCACCTTGAACAAATAAAGGGACATTTATTTACCTCTAAGTTTAGAACAAAGGATTGGAGGTGAAAGATAAAAATATCTGAGGTTGCAAAAGAGTTTAAAGAAAGTGTGTGCCCAAACCCCAAGAGTTTTCATGTTTCTGAAACATGAGTACGTTCAAAGTTTCTAAGCATCTACACTTATAAGTGGATCAGAGCAATGGTTAGACTCAATGAGTGTTGGGAGCTCCAAAGAGAGCATAATGAAGGGACTGTCCCTAGAATCACCCCTCTATCAAGGTGGGTTGAGAAGTGTCCCTGCAAGGAACTCTTACCAGGTACTTGAGATGGATGAGGCTAAGGATTCTCGCTTCAAAATTTTACCTCCTAAAAGTTTGTAAACATCTTCTAGTTTGTCTCTACTTTTATTACCAAGACTGAATTCCAGTCTTCTCCTTGCATAGAAAACTGACAAAAGAGTATTCACTAATTTTCTCTGCCATGGATTTTGGATTCCTCCTGCTGACATTCACCATATAGTCACATTTCCTTTTAAAAAAAAGTCTGTGTTGTAACTTTTCTAATAAAATATATAACAGTGCCTCCCTTTTTTTTGAGGGAAGAAAAAAAATGAACACAGCAAGCTCAACATGAGGAATTTCTCCATCTGATCTCTTTCCTCAACTCACCCTATGTCTTCTTATTGGCAATGTGTTTACCTAGTTAGTCTTTTTTTCTGAATCAAAAAGATAAGTGTCTTCTCCTGGGTCATGTGCCCAAGGAAAATATTGTGTGTTCTCCAGACTTAAACCCAAAAGCATTTCCTGAGAGTCCTTCTAAATACTTCTGTATTCTCTTATGATACCTCATATTTGAGCCAAAACCTTGCCAAAACTATAATGAACAGCCTATAATATTAATTGATTAGTGATATCTCTTTAACTACACTGGAAGATTTTGAAGGCAATGTCTAGGCTGTTTGTTTTCTTTGTTTTCTCATTTTTCATTTTTTGAGCTATACCCAGCAATGCTCAGAGCTTATTTCTTTTTTTTAAAATTTTTTATTGAGTCACCATGTGGAAAGTTACAAAGTTTTCAGGTTTAAATCTCAATTATACAATGCTCGAATACCCATCCCTTCACCAGTGGCTCAGAGCTTATTTCTGACTCTGCCCTCAGGAGTCAACCTGGTGGAGTTTGGGGGACCCTATAAAGTACCAGGGATCAAACCCAGACTGGCTGCATGCAAGGCAAACGTCCTACTTTCAGTACTATAGCTTCAGCCCCTCTAGGTTTGTTTTTTATCTTCATTCTGCAGCTTTGAAAACACAGCACCTTGATATAATAAACAGTGATAGACATTTTGTGTCTTGCATGGGTGAATGAATGAATTAGCATGAACTCAGTGGCTTTGACATACAAATCTTTGTTTAATGGAAGCCTACTATTTCATTTTATTTATTTTGTGTCTGTCTTAAGAAGATCAAATAAAATTTTACAGAGAATCTTTTATATTCTACTATCGCTATCACACTTGCAGAGGAGACATTGACAGAGTATGTACATTGGGAAAAGGAATTAATTTAACTAAGATAAAGAGTTCTATTGGGGATTGAGCCAAGGTTTGTGGTGTACTCTTTCTTCTGGGTCTTTTCTCTATGTTCCTTGAAGCATGAAGGCAAAGGAGCCTGATTGATGACTGCCTTTCTGTTCGTATCCTGATGGCATAAAGCACGTTCCTTGGTAACATCGATAGATGTTTCTTTTAGCCCACTGGCACATGAACTAAAAATAAATAAATAAATAGTTCCGAAGAGAAGCTGACTTTGGCGTAAAAGACATCTGTTTATATAACAATTTATGTACTTAGAGTTGGGCAGAAAGAACGTGTGAGATGGTATGACAGAATTTCCCTTAAATGTGTAGAACAATCTTTTGTACCAATGTTCCAACTGTTCTGAGAGAGAGTCATCAAAACATCCGTCACCAAAGCCCTTTGAGTGAAGTAAATAAAACGGGAGCACACAGTCTCAATTCGAGAACATATACTTCCTGCTCTGTTTGATTTTCCACAATTTGCATTTTAATGTTAAAGCCCCAGTAAGGCTGAGGAAGCTGCGGAGGGGAAACTGCTTAGAAATCATGCCTCCAGCCAGAGTGAGGATGGCCAACAAGCTAACTGAAGCGCTGAATGGCTGAGAGCTGGACTCAGCCGCTCAGATAACACTCAACAGACTTCTACCAACAATGACGCCAAAGGTGCTGAGCAATCCCCGCTCTATCCTACCCCCAAATGGTGCAGAAGGATTTTCCAAGCCAGGCAGAAGACAGAAGGGAAATGAGGAGAGTAAAGCTCTTTATTGGTAGTTCCTGTGGAGAAGACTTCAGATTTGCTTCTGCAGACAACTGGCTCCTAGGATGCTCAGACCTTAGATCTATTTCCAGAGTTCTCCACGAGGCTCCTGATACCCCCAGATTCTTACCTTCCAGGGATGAACAGAGTTTGTACATTTTAATGAACAGAGTTTGTACATAGGAGAAAATGTTAAGTTATTATTGAGTCAAGTATAGGCTTGAACATTTGTCTCCAAAACTAACTTGTTCACATAGTATGCTTTGATTTCTCTCCCTTTTACAAATATCTTTAATTCTAGTTAGACGGAAAAACAGTGCCCATATCCACACTTTTAAAAATCAACAGGGGGCAGATATAAAAGAGAAACAGAGTGTAGTGTCTTTACTGAAAGCATTTGCAATATGAAATTATCACATGGTTCTACCACATTCTCTTTGGAGCCTAACAATTGTGGACTAGGAGAGCTTATTGGACTGGTGTAGATTTGACTTGTGGGATAAGTCAAGAGGGTTAAAAGTAGATCCAATTTATTGATATCTTTATGAGTAAGTGGGCTGGAATAATTTGACTAGGTTCATTGAGCATTTGGAGGAGTCATAAATCGTGTGTAGCAGGTTCATTGAGGTGCATAATGTTCATAATTATTAACATAACTAATACTTTGGAATGCTCACCAAATATCAGGCCCTGTGGTACTTGTTACAACTTTTATAAGCAGATGTTGAAGAGGTCAGAGATAGAAACATTCATATTCCTGTTACTATTGAATAATAATAATCCACACAAAAGCCCTCTGTTTGAATAAATGAAAATGAAACTAATATAAAACACACTGAACTTTCTTGCATCTGGGACTCTTACAAGGGACACCATTGAAGGTTGCATGGTACTCATCTTGAATGGCCTTCGATTTCTTCCATGCAGAATCCCCTTGGTATCTTTACCTTTTCCTTATTCATTGTTGCAATCAATTACTCCGTTTTCTGAATCGTTCCAATATGCAGTATTTTGTGGCCATCTGGTGGAACTCAATGCCATTACTTCCAGTCCCACTGGTATATAAAAATGAAGATAACTGGCCAATCTGTCCCAAAGCTTAATGCTGAATTTCACTCCAGAAACGCTCCGGGGTTAACTGTTATCCGGCCACAATTGTTTAGAGTGGTGGAAACTCCTCTGGAACCTTAGCATCTTCCCGCCGTCCAGGATTGCCTGCCAAGCAGCACAGCCAAGCCTCTGGCCTCCCAAAGCTGCCATCTGCCACGGTTTGGGCCCAGGCCGCACTCAGCTGCATCATTTCCCGAGTTCCTTGCTTTTGCAAAGTCATCCCGAGGTGAGCGACAGCGAACTGTCCTCTAAATGACTGCACAGCCCCAAATCAATGACTTTCCTGAAGAAGAGATGACAGCTGGAGGCGCTGCTCCCAGGGAGGCGAGGCACACTCGCTCACCTGCCTGCTCTTCCGACTCCCCAAGCGGAGTTTGTCATCTGCCCTCTCCTCCCCATCTGGAGGAAGGAGGTGAGGGGTGGCAGCCTTATTACAAACTGGCACAGTGCCAGCCTCGCACAAGCTGTCTTTATTATTCAGCCTTATTAGGAAAGCACCTTGAAAGGAAACAGGGACTGTCTGGTGTACGTACTGAGCAAACGGAAGTGCTTAACGGAAGTCAGCGAAGCCCATGGAAACCACCCCTGCGAAGGCATCTGTTGGATACAAATGAAATGTGCACATCAATAAGGAAATTAGCATCTTGGGATCTTCAGCCTTTCACTGAATAATTATTATACTGAATTAAACAATGGTTTTGATGCAGATTCATGGTAATATCATTACAAATATGCAGTTAAATGATTTGAAAGCCTAATTAGTTTACAGAGCACCGCTTCTAAATGAAAGGACAATTAGTTTTAGTTTTAGCTTTGCCACATCCCATTTAAATGTTTTTAGTAATGCTCTCGTAGTCATAATGTCACATGATTTGTATATAAAAATTCTAATCTGAAGACTGTCATCTGTTCTTTCTATTGACAGAACTGAATAAACACCAGTGAGTTGGAGAAATAGTAAAGTAGGTAAATCATTTACCTTGCATGAGACCAACATAGGTTAGATTCCAGCACCATATAAAAGGTCCCCCAAACACCCCTAGGAGTAAGCCCTGAGCACTGCTGGGTATGGTCCAGATTTCAAAAATTCATCAATTAATTAATGCTAGCATGGACATTACATAAAGAACACAACATAAGTGGATTTAGAGTAGAGAAAGGGTTTTTCTGGATACACTTACTAATTTGTATAATTCCCATTTTTAAATAATTTCAGGTTTATAGAAAAAGTATAAGAGCAGTACAAAGAAATTACTACATACCTTGTATCCAAGTTCCCCAGCTGTAAACAAGTTATACCATAAGCTTCATCACTGTCTGTACTTGATACTAGTAAGAATATAGATAAATTTACATAGATATTCACATGAACATATTTATCTATACTGGCCTAAAAATATTTATGTGTATTTCTTTATATGTGCGTAGAAATGATAGCTTTTCTGAGCCATGTAAACTGTTTCCATGGTGTTCCTCACCTTCATGCAACCCTAATGGCTATCAAAATCAGGATATTCACAGAGTATAAATCAATACTTTTATGAAAAATTCACACCTTATATTTACCAGTTGCCTTTATTCTTATCAAGCAGAAAAAGTAATTTCTACCAAATTAAAAATAAGTCACAGTTGCATTTATTTATACCCGTGGCATATTTAATATGCCAAAAATAGTAACAACAAGTCTCGCAATGGAGGCGATGCTGGTGCCCACTCAAGCAAATCGATGAGCAATGGGATGACAGTGACAGTGATTTATTTATTTGGACTTGAGCGGTAGCACAGAAGGTAGGACATTTGCCTTGCACGTGGCTGACTGGGTTCAATTCCTCTGCCCCTCTCGGAGAGCCTGGCAAGCAACGGAGAGTATCTGGCCTGCACGGCATAACCTGGCAAGCTCCCCATGGCGTATTCAATATGCCAAAAACAGTAACAACAAGTCTCACAATGGAGACATTACTGGTGCCCACTTGAGGAAATTGATGAGCAATGGGACGACAGTGACAGTGACATAGTTGCATTATATCAAATTCATGTATGGAAGTTCAACCAGACACCATTTAGAATGGTATATGTGATTTAAAGATTAAGTAATGTGGTTATTTCTGTAATGAGACATTATTGTGATTGAGACCTTTCTCTCGTGATAAGTGTGGTTATAATAGACAAACGAAAAACTATTGAAATTTCATTGACTTCTTTATGTTAAAAATGTTTTATCATTTATTAAAGGCATTCACTTAGTATTTTACTGTAGCTTTGTGACAATTTTTGAAATTAGCAAGTGTTAGTTGTGCCATCTTGGGATTTATTTTCTTCGCTGGGTGCCTCACAATTCTATGTGAATTTTAGGATGTTTGTTAATTTTTGCAATGAAATAAGCTTCTCACTTTTTTGTTTGGGGGGCAGTGCTGGGAGTCGAAGCCATGGCTTCCCTGCATGTAGTCACATCTCTGGCCTGAAGTCAGTTTAAATTTGATAGGGAGTTTGTTGAATCTATAGAAAAAATTGCAGATATTGGCCTCTTAACAGTAGTAAGTCTATGACTCATGAACACGAGATTTCCCATGTATATACATGTGTGTGTGTGTGTGTCTGTGTTTGTAGGGCAGAAGTAATAGCACAGCAGGTAGGGAATTTGCCTTGCACACAGCTAACCTGGGTTCAATTCCTCAGCCCCTCTCGGAGAGCCCAGCAAGCTACCAAGAGTATATCACCCACATGACAGAGCCTGGCAAGCTGCCCATGGTGTATTTGATATGCCAAAAACAGTAACAACAAGTCTCACAATGGAGACATTATTGGTGCCCACTCGAGCAAATCGATGACCAACAAAATGACAGAGATGACTAGAGGCATTACTTATTTATCATTTAAAAACAAAATTATATTCAAACATCTGGCATGATTCCTTGGTGCTTGCGGATGAATGAGAAAGAATTACATAGGGAGAGGCCTACTGGCAGAGTCATGAGTGATTTTAATGTCTGCTATTAGTTTCTTAGTGATGGTATCGCTACCTACAACGTATAATCAGCTGTCAGAGAGTGATAGAAAATGAGATAACTCTTCTAGAAGAGAACTTCAGGATAAAAGAGGATAGATCCTTTGAGCAGAGACAACATGGCTTGATTTGTGTATACTGAAAAATAGCATCTAAAGTTTATTTTTTCTTGTTATTAAACACCTTGTAATATGGAGAGGGAAAACTAATCTCTAATTTGGTTACGTAAATTGTTGGATCTTTTTTGGAATGAATTTCTAATATTCCACCATCTTGTCTTTGACAAGAAATTTCATTTCTTGCATTCCTGCCTTCCCTCATACTACTCACAATTCAGATAGTCTTAAATAAGCAAAGTTAAAATACACAAAGGTGTGCATTACATCACGCCAATTAGTTGTGCTCATGCAAAGAAAAAAGAACACATTGAAATTCTAAAAAAAAAACAATCCAAGATGTCAAAATAACTGACATATCCAACAGATAGACTAGGAATGCTATAGGAGAATTATTTTAAAATGCAATGGCAAAAGGAAGCACTTGACCTGAGAAATTTAGCAAAAACAAAGTTTAAAATTGAATACATAAGAAGATTTCATGCATATAAAATACAAAAAGGTGTCAAGAAAATAAGTCAAGCTATAAACAAACTCTCCGCTGCCTGAGCTCCAGCTAGAAGGTGGGGACCTTATTAGAGTTGATGACACCCAGGAGGCCTCTAGGCTCAGCCGTTCTGACCCTGTTTCAAACTGTCTCTCTCTCAGTTTCCTGAGTCTCTAAATAGTCTCAGTACCAGCACAGCAGAAAAAAGCAAATAGGGCCCAGCATCCTTGCATTCAACACAGCCAAGAATATCTGGGCCATTTCTAAGCAGTTACTAGATGCCTTATGGGTAAAATTATAGAAACTTGATAGAGAGGGTTAGTATTATAAGTGATGTCCTCCATTTTTTAAATATATAGTCTTCTTTTCAAGAAAGAACAGTTATTAGTTCCATGATAAAAATTTGTATAGGGGCTAAGAAAATGGCCCTTTGCTAATTGTCTAATATAGCATGTAAAAGGGTGTCAGTTGTAAAAACAGAAGGAAAAATAATTTATTTGTATGAGAATCGAACTATGAAAAGCATTTTTACAAATAAAATAATAATGCATTTATTATAATTGGTGCCATATTACACTTATAATAATACATTTATGATATATTTATTATTATAATAATACATCTATTATAACTAGTGCCGTATTCTGCATCTGGATTGGATTATAATGGCACCAGTTCATGCATAGTTGCTCATCCTTGAAACTTGCAGTCCTCTTTCCCTCACCCCACAATTAATAAATTAGAAACTACTGCCAATTCTATAACATTTTTCCAGTTTTCCCTCTCTTTTGCATCCCTATTTTGCTTTCCTCACTATCTTTTAACTAGATTCTTTGAACTGGTGATTTAAAGATTATCCTGGATAAAATACTAAGTGCCAAGCCTCAGAGATGTAACAAGACAGTGGGTATATTTCACTCACAAATTCCAGTGGGAGCCAGTTGGCACTCCCTTAGCTCTTAAAGTCATCATTGTCATAACAACATCAGATGGCTTCCAAATTGTGAAGACAGCACCTCACCAGAGTAGGGCTCACAACTGTGTGACAGAAGAGGAAGTGATTAAGGGGAGAAACTGCATTCCCTTTACACTGATGGAATGTGCACATGACAAAGTTGGCCATAACCAATCACAATCACAGGCCTGAACCTAAATGAAAGGGAAGTGAGGAAAAGAGGGGTGCATAAGGAGGACTATCCAGGCACCTAATAAATAAGATTCAAGTTTCTCTGTTACAGTATTCTCTGCATTCTCTTTCAATTCTTCCCTCTAAACTGCCATTAGACTTACTCATAATCTAAAATACAAAGTGACCAGGGAGACCTCCTCCTGACCATGAAAACTCTTTTGAAATGGCTGTGTCATCTATAGTAAAGATTTTCAAGTCCTTATCACTTTTGTTTAGAAGTGAATGTTTTGAGTGGTTGATCTAATCTCTCTCTCTCTCACACACACACACACACCATGTATAAAATGAAAAATATTTTAAATTATAATCAAAATGCACAATCAAATAATATTTATAATTGAAACCTGTATTTAACTAAAATTGCTACATATTGTTCATGCTTTCTTTGTATTTTATATAAATGCTATACATTTCAAGCATATGTGTCTACTAGTAGCATTTTACTTTTTATTTGGGTTCTATAAGCAGATTCTAGTTTGGACTTTTTTCATGAGAACTGGATAGGAAAGTCATACAGTTAAAAAATATTTTTCCTCACTTTTCCTCACTTTTCCCCTCTTTTCCTCACTTCCCTTTCATCTAGAAATATACCCTGGAGAGGCAAAAAGGTATAGTAGAAATGACATCTGCATTTGCATGTTCATTGCAGCACTGTTTACAATAGCCAAAATCTGGAAAAAACCAGAGTGCCCAAAAACAGATGACTGGCTAAAAAAAACTTTGGTACATCTACACAATGGAATACTATGCAGGTTTTAGAAATGATGAAGTCATGAAATTTGCATATATGTGGATCAACATGGAAAGTATCATGTTAAGTGAAATGAGTCAGAAAGAGAGGGACAGACATAGAAAGATCACACTCATCTGTGGAATATAAAGTACCAGAGTGGAAGACTAACATCCAACAGTTGTAGAGATAAGGACCAGGAGGTCTGTCCCACAACTTGGAAACTGGCCTCACATGCTGGAGGGAAAGGCAGCTGAGATAGAGAAGGGAACACCAAGTAGAGGATGGTGGGAGGATCCATTCGGGTTGAAAGATGCGTGCCAAAAGTAGATCATAGACCGAATATGAAGACCACTCAATACCTCTATTGCAAACTACAACACCCAAAAGGAGAGAGAACAAAAAGGAATGCCCTGCCGCAGAGGCAGGGTGGGGTGGTGGGGGTTGGGGTGGGGGTGGTGGGAGGGATACTGGGAACACTGGTGGAGGAGAATGGGCACTGGTGGAGGGATGGATAAATGATCACTGTATGACTGAAATGCAAACACGAAAGTTCATAAGTTTGTGACTGTACATCACAGTGATTCTTTAATATAAAATTTTTAAAAATATATTTGGTCTTTATAAAAATTGGGCTGGAGTGATAGCACAGTGGGTAGGGCATTTGCCTTGCAAGCAGCTGACCCCCGTTTGATTCCTCCGCCCCTCTCAGAGAGCCTGGCAAGCTACCAAGAGTATCCCGCCCACACAGCAGAGCCTGGCAAGCTATCCGTGGCGTATTCGAGATGCCAAACACAGTAACAATAAGTCTCACAATGGAGATGTTACTGGTGCCCACTCGAGCAAATTGGTGAACAACGCTATGACAGTGCTAAAAAAATTATCATCAGTATTTGGGGTCCACCTGATCACACAGTGCCAAGGTTCATACTCAGGGCCTCACATACACAAGGCACACATTCAAATGCTCTGCTGCTTAAGCTCTCTGCTTGGCCACTAGTTTGAAATATGTGGTTGGGCTAGAGCAATAGTACATACAGCAGGTAGGGTGTTTGCCTTGTATGCTGCTGAACCTGATGCCAGGTTCAATCCTTGGCATCTCATATAATCCCCCCAAAATTTCCAGGAGCGATTTCTGAGCACAGAGCTGGGAATAACCCCTGAGCATCACCAGGTGTGACCCGAAACGTTTTTTAAAATTTTAAATAAAATATGATAGTAAGTGTGGTTCAATTATCATTAGCTACAAACATAGCTAAATAATGTACAAAGTCTTCTTTGTCCCTTAATCTTGTGCTCGCTCTGTCTCTCTGTCTCTGTCTCTGTCTCTCTCTCTCTTGCTCTCTCTCTTCCTGCTATTCTGCCTTTTCTCAAATTCCCACATTAGTTCTTCAACATTTCTGAATTGAATATGATTCTCTAGGACATCATTCTGCTTCCTGTTCCTAGAGCATTTCCTTGCTCCCATCCCATTTTAACCAAATAAACCATACCAACGTTTCAGGATTCTTATCAAACATTATCGTTTGTACTTCTTATTACCTCCCAACATAAGAAAGAATAAAAATTCCTTTCTTCAATATTCCCCTACTTAATTTCCCTAAATTTCTTTGGTAACCTTTATCCCTTAATTTCTAGCTGAGTGTCATCTGTAATACTTGTTTTTGAGATGCTGAAATGCACATTGACTTATTCTGACATTCAATGCAATCTTATTGGACACATTATATTCTAGGCAGTGTTCAATGTGCTGTGAACTTGGAGTTGCAGAAGCATATCCTCTATCTTTGAGAAATATTAGCAAAATATGGATGTCCTAAGCAAGACATTCTTCATATCACTCTTGATATGCACAGAAAGCAATTCACAGCTGAAACTTTCTCATCACCAAGATTTTCATGGTGGTTCCAATATTAATTTCTGTTCACAGAATATTTCTCAGAATTAGGCCTCCAGTGATTGCAAGGAGACTGAAAACAGTGATGGAGTATTGAGTTATTTGGTTAGAAGAAAATATCTCTTCCAGATAACCAGAGGCAATTACCCTGCAAAAGGGGGTTTGCATTTCTTAAGAACTCTGCTCAGAATTCTACGATGTATTCCTCTGCCTTCTGTAACTAGAGTCAGCCCACAGTTTGGAAGAGCCTGAGCACAAAGCTAAACCAGAGAGAGTCAGTTATAAACTGAAGTAATTAAAATAATCTGTTTAATTTAAGCTTCATATGTATAGGTTGACAAAATATTTTCAAATCAGGTGCAGAGCAATAATACAGTGGGTAGGCCATTTGCCATGCACACTGCCAACCCAAGTTCGATCCTCGGTGTCCCATATGGTCCCCCAAACACAGCCAGGAGTAATTCCTGAGTGCAGAACCAGGAGTAACCCCTGAGCATCACCAGGTAGGATCCAAAAAAGTTATATATATATATATATATATATATATATATATATATTCAAATCATAAAAAAGAGAGTATGGTAGAAATAAATGTGAAGGGGACTAGAACAGGGAATAACAATGATGTATGCAAGATAGGTAGCTAGACATACTAGAAAATGTGGAATGTGTTAGCTTGAATAGCTAGATTACTTTTAGCAGTTTATGACAAGGTTTTTGTTGTTGAAAACCTGGACTCAAGCACAATTTTCTTCTTTAGCATAGAACGGTATATCTCACCTGGGGAATGTTGCTCTCATCCTTCCCATGCAACATTTGCCTGTATCCAAAAAACACCTTTTTATTGTCATTTAGGAGATGGAAGAGTTACCAAAAATTTCATGGATAGAGGCCAGGAACCTTTTAAAACATCACGCACTATATAACGGCTTCTCACAACACAGAATTGTTTGATCCAAAATATCAGCAGCGTGAAAGTAGAGAAAACCTAATGTAGAAAAATTTGGGTACTTGTGTGATAAAAAAGGTTAGGGTAGATTTTTCATGGAGAAATGTGTGAATTCACCAAATCGTGCCACACGGGCTGTGAAAATCCCCACACAGTCGGGGATTAGATGCGAAAGGATGTTCACGGACTCTCCGGCAGCTCTCTCTCTCTGGATGCCCGCGTTCAGTGCTCTCAAGCCGCTTCTTTACCCAGGACAGCTGTTGCCTTGCACGGAGGAAGGAAGAAAAAGGACCAAGCTGGTTGCTGTTTAGTGGCCGTTTATTCAATCTCTTGTCTCTCCCAACTCTCTCCAACCCTCTCTCTATATGTGTCTCTGTCTAACCGTGCAATTCTTTCCAGCTGTATCCATCTCCTCTGTCTCTGTCTCTGTCTCTGTCTCTGTCTTTGTCTCTGTCTCTGTCTTTGTCTCTGTCTCTGTCTCTCTCTCTGTTGTCTCTCTGCTGTCTCCATAACCCTCTCTCCTTCTCACTCCGACTCTCTTCTTCTTCTCACTCCCCGGCTCCCCTCTGACTCTGTCTCTCTGGATCTTCCTCTGCTTCTCACTGTCTTTCTGGATTCTCTCTCGCTTCCGACTCCGACTCCCTTCTAACGCTGACTCTGACTCTCTCTGATTCTGGCTCTCTCTTGCCCCTGCTTCTGGCTCCGATGACTCCCTGACTCTCTATCTCTGCTTCCTCTGACTGGATCCAGATTCCTCTTCCAATCTTACAGTCTTAGTTTATATAGCAATCACGTAGGGTGGTGATACAAAGGTGGGGTTGAACAATAACAAATCATCAAAGAGGCCACTCCTCCAGGAGATTAGCTCAAGGACAAAATCTCATCTAAGGAGATTACTCCAGATTACTAGGAGATCCACTCAAGAGAGATCTCATCCAGGGTGTGTTGCTGTCCTCTTTCCTCAACTAGTAACACTGTAGCACTGTTGTCCCATTGTTCATAGATTTGCTTGAGCAAGTACCAGTAATGTCTCCATTGTGAGACTTTTTGCTACTTTTTTTGGCATATCCAATACACCACGGATAATCCACTTAAATATTGTAGTAAATTTACTTCTATTATTTTTAGCAATGCCATTCTGTATGAGCACAGTAAGAGATATATTAAACTTAAAGTTTGGTTCTTCCTGAGTACATCTCACTATATATTCCAGACCACAGTCCTCAGGCCAGGTTAGTCTTCCTAACCCCAGCAGGGTCCTTATACAGTTACATCTTCTGGGTCATGACATAGTTTGTCCATGAACGTGCTCTTAACTTATAGTTAAGCATTATGGTGCTTGGCCTGGCCCATTTCAATGTCAGGGTAGCTCACAGCTTGCCCTGGGTCCATTCAGTCCCTTGTCGGGACCCTGCTTTTGGGATGCTAGGAACTAAGGGCAACTGAGTCGAGAAAGCAGATGTCCAGGAGTGAATATTATTCAGAGTCAATTAACTCCCAAGTTACAAAACCATAATATTAACTGTCTTCCTGTGTCCATACAGAAAGGACATTGCTTCAGGGTAAACCATGCAAAAGACATAACTTACAATACAAGTTCAGTGTCCTTAGAAGGATCTGATCTTACAAGTTAACAGAATCTGATTAGGGAAAAAGATGATTAACTGGCCGGGGAGGAGAGCACAGAGAAGAGTTTGCAGATAAACAAAGGAATGGGAGTGACTCGGAGCACTGTGATGGGTGTAACCCAATAAACCTCAATTCACTGCGGTTTATCTGAAAGGACAAAGGCTGAAAGGACAAAGAAATGTTATTCTACAGATAAATATTATTAGCTCCTCACCATGGTACCTGGGATTTTCCAAAGGACACTACCTTCCTCAAGGCATCACAAAATATGCTCCAGGGAGAACTGATATCTATGTGTTTGTGTGTGGTATGTGTGTGTATATTTCTGCACTGTCTTTATTCTTTATATATGTATGTGTGTATGTATATAGATACACACCCACAGATACACACACACCACACCCACACCTACACACACACATGTATATATACACACACATACACACACACACACACACACACACACACACATATATATACACATACATAAACTACCTATAAGCCAAAGAAAGGAGGGTATGAGTACTGAGAGGACAGAAGAACAGAAGCAATACTCAGGATATTCTCTGGTAGAAGAATAATAGATTATGGTATCTTTAGGATTGAATAGATGGACATCTTCTAAAATTCTACATTGTCGGCGTAAAACAACAATCCTAAGTATCTTAATATTGTGACCCCATAAAATCCAACCCTTCAGAAATTTTCTTATTAGATCCACAAGTGGGAGCATTTGAAGGAGAAGCCAGAACTCTAAGACAATGTTCCATATTTGTGCAATAGATCCTCCTTGTAGCCACACCAAACTTAAATACAGTGATTGCATGGGGGAAGGGGAAATAAGCAAATGCCCTATATAGGAATACAAGATATTGGCCCCAAACTGACATTGAAATGCCTAAGGACTCTATGCTACTAGCAACTAGTAGCACTGTAGCTACTACCCACCTACTAACAACTAGTACAGTAGACTATTATGAAGGCCACTAATTGACTGACCTTCTCTAGCTATACCTTCTCTAGCAGGGCAGTGAACTAAGTATACTGGAGAAATGCAGCATTTATAATCACCATCAATGATTTGCAATTTTTCTGTATAGACCTTTTCTGCAAGGGTCTTTGAGATTGATAGCGAAATGTCATAAATCTGATCAGGTAGTGACCTGAATTGGAACTTCTGTTCTCTCATCAGAGTCCTGAGGAAGAGGAAAATAATTTCCAGGAGGGAAATTAAATCTAACCATGTGAAATATGTTAGAGATCCAACTTCAAGTTGTCTTTATCTCCCTGGTTACCTGGAATTTAAAAGAAACTAAAATCTCAGTGTCTCATGATAAAAATTTGAGAGAAGTAATGGCTGGTCAGAAACCAGAAGTGATCCCTATGGTCTTAGTAAAGACCAAGAAAATGAGCGTCAAAGATTCCAATAGCACTTTGAATATGGCCACTGTGGCAATACAATGATACCATGAGTGAGTGGCTTACATGTAGCTCTTATTTGCCCAGAGAGTCCATCAAAATAAAAACCACAGATAAATAGTTTCTCAAACTCAATTATAGAAGGATGTTGCCAGGGAAGAGAAAAAATAAGAGACCTTGGATCCACAAAACATGAACTTTGGATAACTTTGATCTCCCAAGAAGAATCATAAAAGTTGGAGGTTGTCTAAAATAAGTGCAATGTATATTTATTTAACAAAACTCATGCTTGGGAGATTCCCCAAAGAAAATCTTATATTATCGCAGAGTTGCTCTGATGTGACTTTCGAAAGACTTTATTATTTTCATATAGTCCATTATTTCAGACAGAGAGTTTCAAAAGGCATCATGTAAGAGCTATTTAAATGGCAATAGATGTCATTTCTTCTGTCATGAAAAAATAACTACCTAATTTATATGATTGGTAGATAATATCTTTAAACTGCTCAGCTCCTGGTGGGTCTGTGGAAAGGAGACATTAAAGCAGGATGAGGATAATATATTGTGACTGGAAGTTAGGCAGACACTTAACAATACACATTAAATTTTTTCAGGTCCAATTTGGACAAAAAATGGGCCTTCTGGAATTATGGAAGATTGTTATAAACTCAATTAGAGTGTATCTCTAACAGTATGTGCTAGGTTACCATGATTAGATTCTATATCTGGTTCTGTCAGACACAAAACTTAAACTCCAAAAACTCAAATTAGAGAGGAAAAAAGACTGTTTAGCCTTTATTTTGCCCCAAAGGCCACTCCAATTGATAAACCACTTAAAAGATTTGGCCGGAATTTTCAACTTTTATACAGACTCAAAGCCCATATCACTAGCACAAACTCAGAGTTTCTTCAAAGACTTGGAGGACATTGTAAATTACCTTCAAATCACAGATTATTTCTAAAGAATAACCTGAGCACAAAAGTGAATGTAGTTGCTATTCTACATATAATGATCCTTATAGCATTTTTTCAATAGCCCAGTTACTCACATTAAGTTTTGGGTTAGGATAAAGGTCAGCAAGAGAACTTAAGCTGATTCCAGAAAAGGTGGGTGGGGGGAACATACTTTTGCTATTGGGGTGATTTATTTTGGGTACCTTAATTTTAGCCTTCATTCCAAAATGGATTCATCTTGTTTAATAGCATCCTACCACTCAAGCTGCTCAGGCAATTCTGAGAAAGAATTCATCCATTTCAGCATCAGCAGCAAGACGGACACTCTGGGGGAGCAGATGTGCGCTGTTCTCTGTAATTACTTTCAGTTCTTGCTTTGCCCTTTACTGTCTATTTGAAATTTAACCTTAATGGAATCAGAATGGCATTTACCCACAGATCAGTCCCAGATTGTGTGAGACTCACAAAAATAAAGGTTATGACATAGTAAGCCTACTAATCACTTTTTGGGAACTGGAATTAGCTAACAGTTATCTTTGAGTAGAAAAAAATTAATAATGCCACATGTTTATCCTGGGAGAAATTAATCATGTACTGCTTAAGGGTAAGATAAATCAATCATTCCCCTCCTCACTGGGCCTCCATCATCCACCACATATGGGCCTGCACTCAGACCCCAGAGTAACCACTCAAAGCACTGACATGACGTATGATAGAAAATGACCTCCTGGACTGAACATAGATGGTTTTATTGTGAGATGCCAATCCGACATCTAGAAGTAGAATCTCAGTTGGCAACTTAGTTGGTAGGCATGGAGTGCCAGAGAAAGGTGAAGAATAGCATGCCCAAATATGGTTTTAAAAAATGAAATTACAAAAACCATGCTCTAAATCTTATACCTTCTGTGATCAGGGTCAAATAATAGATTATAAATAAACATTCACTTTACTTTAATAATAGCACTAGCTTTACTTGCTCATATAATTTTTCAGTCTCATAAACTGAAGGAAATTATGTTGGACTGGAGCAATAGCACAGCAGGTAAGGCGTTTGCCTTGCACGTGGCTGACCTAGGTTCAATTCCTCCATCCCTCTCAGAGAGCCTGGCAAGCTACCAAGAGTATGCCATGGGTAGCTGTCCTGCCTGCTTGACAGAACCTGGAAAGCTACCCATGTCATATTCGATATGCCAAAAACAGTAATAACCAGTCTCACAATGGAGCCGTTACTGGTGCCTGCTCAAGCAAATCGATGCACAACGGGATGACAGTGACAGTAACATTGATTCTAAAAATGGATTTTCTGGAAGTTCACAAGATTAGAAGCATTCACTGGGATGACCACAGTACAGGATAAAGGTAACACGAGCATGCAGAGAACAGAACAAATTGAACCACAAACGCAAGTTCTACAGCAAGCAATCACAGTGGTTCGGAGAAAGTCTTCACACTTGCTCAGATTGTAAAACTGAGAACAGTTTTGATCCATCTGTCTTTGATCTTGAAAAACTAATAGATCTAAGATTGGCATGTAAGCAAAAACTCATCTCTTTCGATGATCACAATTTCTCTCTGAGAAAGATTCTAAAACCGAAGGTGAGAAAATTTAGGTTCAGACTCATTTCCCGGGTCATATATTACTATACTACAGAATAGTATCATAATATTAACAACATTAACAATAGTCTGGATCAGTCTCAAGCAACACAATATAGTTATTTGCCTCATACAATGAGACTGAATCCTTTTAATATTAGTTTCCCTTCTCTAAATTCTATTATTTCCTCCACTCTGAAATTCCACGCCCCTCATTGATTCTGCAGGTTATTTTCCTTTCTCATATAAATATGATCAGATTTTGTGTCTCTTTACAGCTTCTTCAAGTATACACACCTAATTCACTCATCTTATAATGAACTGTCTCTGTTCCCTCTTTTCAGTCATTTTTTGCTCTCCTACCTATTGTCACTACCACATACATGACTGTCTCCTCATTCTACTGTCTAAAACACACGATTAGCCTTCACTTTACTTTCTCTGCAGTTTTATTAAAATCAGCTCCATCTCTGAGGCTTCCCTTAGACTTAGTTTTATACTTGCATCTCTGTCCCTCTATCTTCTTCCTGTATTTCTTTTTCCATCCATTCCTACATACTATGTGTTCATTGCTTTCTGCTACTCTAAAATCTCTGCATGGGATATTTATTCTGAAGTTCAAAGACAAGTCTTACATGGTGGTAAGGGAGTCCTGTAACTGATGCAAATTATTTTTATACATACAGTTCGAATCTGTAATGTAATTTGAGAGAATGGACTGGGCAAGAGTTATAAACTGAGGGGTCCTTCGCATACAACTAGCATTTCAGTCTATGCAAAAGAATGATATGACTGAAAAACAAGTTTGAATGTTGAATGAAAAAAATACAAACCAATCAATCAATCCATCAATAACTTCTATGGTATTAAAACACAATTAAGATAAGCTGGAAGACAATATGACTGAGAAGGCGAAGCTAGCAATGTAGAAGAAGAAATGAAAAAAGAAAGTTGAAAGCCAAATCAGCATAGAGTCATTGACGGTTGACAAGTGCGACAGAAAGAAATGAGCTGAATTACATTTGGCCATAAGAAGGTTTCTAGCCTCTTGGACAGGAGAAAATTTGGTAGATTGGAAAAGATGCCTGACCGGAGAAGGGTTAAGAATTAATAGAAAATGGGAGATTCACATTTTGCCATAAAGTGGAACAAAAGTGATAATGAAAGAAGTCTTTTTTTTTAAGTGGAGAGCTATTTTAGTATACACACACAAACACACACACAAACACACACACACACACACACACATACACACACACACCCTTCTTGGAGAGCCTGGCAAGCTACCCCTAGCATATTCGATATGCCAAAAACAGTAACGATAGGTCTCATTCCCCTGACCCTGGAAGAGCCTCCAATTGTTGGGAAAGACAAGTAAGGAGAGGCTGCTAAAATCTCAGGGCTGGGAGGAATAGAGAAGTTACTAGTGCCCGCTCTAGTAAATCGAAGAACAGCGGGATGACAGTGACAGTGATAATGTGTGACTGAGCAGCAAGAGAAAAGATAGAAGTGGAGGGAGAAAGGAAAGCTGTTGTAGTGATATTCTGGAGTGACAAGGGAATAAAGGCTCTGCTGCACACATTTGGGGTGCCTGGCTATTTGGGGGGAGGGTGGTGTCACAGCCAGCCATGTTCAGGACTTATTCCTGACTCTGTGCTCAAGGATCACTTCTGATAGCACTCAGGGGACCGTATATGATACCGAAGATTGAACCAGGGTCTGCTGCATGTGCAAAGGCAAGCACACTACCTACTGTACTATCACTCCAGTTCCTGGGATATCGGACTTTTAATTGGAGTGTGGATACTTAATAGACAAGTGTGTATTGGATTCTGATGGAGGGATTTCATACATGTTTTTATGTAAATTATCCAATTTTCTTGGTGTAATAAACTGTAGGTTCATCTCTGAGTGAGGAAGGGATGAGGAGAGGTAGAACTGAAGAATTCAAGAATGAAGGAAGATATACAGTCCCCATCTACTATCAAAGTGAGAGAAAAAAAAGTTTTAACTTTTTTAAATTTTTAAAATTTTTTTTAATTAGTGAATCACCAGGGGGTACAGTTACAAACTTATGAATTTTCACATTTGCATTTGATTTACATCCCTCCACCAGTGCTGATTATCAGGCAATACTTGAAGTCCAAGGTCAAGAATATGAAAATAGCATCCGTGAGCACAGTTGTATTTTCCAATCATAATCAGCCGATATAAGAAATGGACTTTACCACATTGATAGTTTCATGAAGTGCAGTGGAGCAGAGGGATCAAGAAAATAAGAGGATAATTGTCCACAAGCTTAAAGCAGATCAGCAGGCTCACAAGAATTAAAGATGCAAGGAAAACAAAAGAAAATCAAATATCACTTTGATGTTTAAAAACAAATTAAATTCTATGATTACTTGCCATGTCCCAGTGTTAGCAAACCACCTTTACTTACTCAGCCGAAGTTGTTTTAATTTTGTGCTTTATCTATAAAATAAAGATGATTCTATCTCCGATTAAGGGCTATGTGAAAGAGCAACTTAGGTATAATATATCTCATGAGGAGTTTGACAAAGTGGACAATCAATGAATGATACCTGTTCTCCCAAGAAGTTTACAAACCATCCTGTAGATAGAAATTTAAATGATTTACCATAACAAACTACAACAAAGGCTAAGCACACATACCTTGTGAGACTAGAAACAAGGAAGCAATTAATTTGATGGGAGGGAAAAGTAGGAAGACTCCACACAAGGCCTCTGGATTAGACTGACACTAAGATTGACTGATTAAAATATAAATAAATAAAATATAAATAAATATATTTACCTCCATAACTGTCAGAAAACATTTTGGCATCTCTGTGTAAAAATAAATAAATCTTCCTTAGATTCTCATTTCCTCTCCCATTCCTCAGTTCTCTCTCCCATCCATAGCAAAACATAACAATTATTGCTTTGCCATTTTCCTTTTTATCTCTTCAACCTACCCCCTTGTCAAGTTTATTTTTCACCAAAATGATAGGTTTTTTGGTACATTAGCCACCTTTTTGGCTTCCTCTCATAGGGTTCAATGTAGACCATTCTTCCTCATTGCTACCTTTTCCTCTTTAGGTATTCTTGTGTATAGTCCCTTGTTGTCAAAACGCATTTACTCTCCCAGATTTACATCTTCAAACTTAATCTCCCTCTTGAGTATCAAACTTGTACATTCAACTGTGAATCTGATATGTCCACATTGAATAATTTCCAGGTTTAACAGATCTAGTGTCACTACTAATTCCACCAAACCTCCCCCTCAAATCGAACAACAGCAAAAATGCTTGCTTCACCCTCATTTTCCTCTGCCTGATAAATTTAGATACATCCATCACTTTGATTGCTCTTTCACCCTGCTTCCAATCCATCACCACGTGCCACTGTCACAAGCACCATCAACCAAACCATAATTATCCCTCCCCTGTGTACTCCCTTATATAACCTCCCGACCCATCTGAAACCTTGCAGTTTTGTCTCACTGCTCTTTGAACGCCATCTCTAATGGTCATCACAAATAGAAAAGTTGATTTCCATAGTCTTACTCTCCATTTATAAATTCTTTCTATTTACCTTCAGCGCTGGGGATTGATTCCAGGGTCTTCCACACACATGCAAGGCAAGAACTCTGCTACTGAGCCATCTTCCTAGCCACTGTGATCACCTTTTGGAAGCTATCCACGGCCTTCCCATTTCACTTGGGAGGAATAAAATCAACTATAGTTCACAATGACCTTAGGAGTCACCTGCTCTAACCCCAACCACCTTTCAACACTCTTGTCCTTCACTTCCCCGGTTCATTACTATGCTCCAAGCACAAGGATTTCTTTCCATTCATCAAAAGCACCACCTTGTTCCTATGGGGCAGAAAAGTGCAATGCGTTTTATGCTAAGTACAACACTTCACCCCTCCCCAAGTTCTTAACAGTTCTTAATCTTTGTCATTGTCATATACTAGTTCAAAATTGCCTCCTGCTCATTAAAGCAACTCCTGAGCCATCTATTATGGGTAAAAGCCCTTTACCCTCTTCCTCCATAGCTCTCCGTTATGGAACATTAACCATATTTTCTTCTTCACAACACTCACTTATTTTAGAATCTATGTTATTTGTGGTCTTGTTGTTTCTCTCTGAAACAGAAGATTCCAGATATGCTAGCTTTTGAGGTGCTTTGTTTATTATTACTTCTACAATGCTAGATCAGTGAGTGACCCTTTATAAACATTCACATAACATTTCTTGAATAAATGAGAATAGTTCCAGATGTGTTTGGTAAGAAGGGTCATTGATTTTATTGATTAAAATGGAACTTACAGAGGGGAAGGAAAGAGAATGAATAAGCAGAGAACAGAGAATTATTTTGGTGAGAGCCTCCTAGAGAGGGTGTGAGTTCACTCCTGGTGATTCTTTGCCAGTCTCTTGATTCCAGGAGAGGAGTCAATGATACTCTGGCCCTGAGTTAAGGTTAAAGGAACGTAGTTTAGTTCCTGTACTATTTATCTAACCCTGAACAGACTATGAGTGTAAGTAAAATTCCTTTCTGTGGGGTCCAGGGGATGACTCGATGACAAAAGTATTTGCTCTGCACACATGAGGTTACAAGTTTATTCCCCATTGCCACCTTACACATGCGGGGTACATTTCTAGTTGCCCTATTGTTTGAGACCACAGACATAAAAGTATGTGATTTGCAGCACAACAGCTAAAGAATGCAACCCGCAGTGAGCACTGCTACTAAAAAAATATGTGAACACCTTGTTCAATTACTCCTGACCACAGTGTTCACAGTCATTGCCCTGGTAAATTCCACAGCAAGTTTGCAAGCTCAAGAACTCTGTGTGTGATGGTGTGTGTGTGTGTGTATGTGTGTGTGTGTGTGTGTGCGTGTCTGAGTGTTTGTGTGCACGTACATGCACATGCAACTCCTGGTCATCAGTACAAACACAAAGGGAAATGAAGGAACAAAAATAAAACAAAGTAGATAAACGTTATTTTTAAAAGAAATTATCCAACGTGATATTAAACTGGTAGAAAACAGTCATTTTAAATTTGCCCAAGCCTAGAACATATGCGATATCATACCCAGTGAACCCTCACAAAAATTATAAATGATAATGACATGGTGGCTTGGCATATCAACTACAACAAATGTACTCATCTGGTAGGGAGTGTTGATAATGGGGGAAGTACCACAGGTCTGGCTGGGGCGAGAGTCTAGGGGATCTCTTTACACTAGTCTGCTCCACTGAGAACTGAAGATTGCTGAAAAACAAAATCTGTTTAGGGTCTGGGCTATGGCTCATTGGTACAGTAACTGCTTTGCATGTGCGAGGCCCTGGGTTAGATTTCTGGCACTATATACCTCCTTGAGTACTATGGGGACCCACCCCTGAATACCAAGACGGTAGCTGTACCCAAGTACAGCTATGATAATTTTTATGGTCTTACTTATTTTCACCTTTTATGCTACAAGTATATGCAACTGAGACTCTGCTGAATAGTGAAAGTGCTGGTTAGTATTGGGGTGATTTTTAAAATTTGTGATTTTAAAAAATGAGTGATTTTTAAAATTTGTGATTTTAAAAATGAGTGATTTTTAAAATTTGTGATTTTAAAAAATGATTTTAAAAAATCACTCACAGAACTTTTCACTTACTTGCACTATTCACTTACTTCTGTTGATGATTTTTGTGCTCTGGCAAGAGTAGCCATCAGCGAGTGGTAAGACAGTCTGTGTTGCTTGCTCTAAAGGGGGTTGTGCACAGAACGGAATCTTTTAAGCACTTACTTATCTTGAATGAGGTGAGAGCTCATATTATCCTGAAACTCTTCTCAGAAAAGTGAGGCTATTTTACATTCTCCAAAGGCGAAGGGAAACTGCACCCCGTTTGCAGGAAAAAGAGCTCTAGCAATAGAAATAGGTTGGGAGAAAATAAGAGATAAAAGCCATCATTCAAAAAAAATTCCTATTCAAAGTCAACAAGGAGCACAGCACCCTAAATGCAACCGCTTAGAGTCTCAGGTAGAGAGAGCACGTCCATCTGTTGAAGGAAAGTTCCAGTGAACAGAAGCCCGAGGCTGCTGCCGGAGAGGATTTGTTCAGGAAATACTGCAGCCCGGCTTTCCTTCCCCTTCTTGCCTAAATCTGAGCTTTCAGTTTTTGCTAGGGGCCACACCCAGCAATGCTGAGGACTACGGTGTTCCCAGTGCATGGGTACCACCAGGGCGATACAGAGCAGTGCTAGGGAACAGTGCAGACCTGGGGGCAGGCTGGGAAATGCAAGGGTGGGGATCATCCCAGGCCTCTCATAGTCTAACCATGTCCTCTACCACTCGGGCTATGTCCCTAACCCTGGGGCTTTTCATGGCTGTCATGTGATTATGACTTGCTCCATTCTGACAGAGAAGGCACTTCATTTCTAGCACATTCTAGAAGATGATCCCTCCTAGAGAAGGGAAGTTTTCTGTGTGGAAATCTAAGGAGAGCACAGTAAGTGTAGATTTCGAAGACTTTCTCTAATTCATCACCACAAAATTTCCCCCAGTACCTGAGTTGCCATGTCCTCTGGCAAGTCTTCTTTGTGAAGGAATACCGGGCTTTCTAACAGTCACTTTGTGATACTGTGTCATTCATTATTGGTCATTTATACCATGCACTAGACACATAATCACTCATCTCTTTACCTCTTGTTAACAGTGATTGATCTTTTTCATATTGGGAATTTGAGTTCCACAGAAAGAAGAGATGAATGTGCCTCCAGGATCTCATTACTCAACGTCAGCTGATGCCCTGCACCACCACCCTTGGGTCCTGGGACCCTTGGCATTGAACAAGTCAAGCAATGCTCTAGAATCTCTTTGTAACCTTTTGGCTGCCATCAGTTTAGATGGGCAAGGTAAAAAGTTGCTTTATTAAATTCTGACAAACCTGCAAACAAATGAATACAATTCAAGGTGACACTGGCAGGAAGAGTGTTACTTCTAGGACAATGCTGTTTTCCACTCTCTATGCATGTTAGAATACTAGGAAGCTATTTTTAAAACTACACAGAGAGAGGTTATGATTGAATTGGCCAGAAGTAGGTAAGATAGCTCTGATGAGTTGGGGTGGTTAAGAATTACCACTCTAAGTGGGTAGAAAAGAACCCCCAGTTTCCTAAAGATCCACCCACCATGGCAGAATGACCTTGGCCGAGAATAGTACGCCAATAAGGAACAATAAAGTAAATGAACAGACACAGCTCAATTAGCAATGAAAACCAGCGATGTGAAGAAGATCCACTCTATAAATGGTCTTAAGCACAACCGTGTCATGCTTCTGATTCTTTTGTGTAGGCTAGACTGAGTGAAAGTGGTCTTTTATTAGAAGCTTTGATTGGTTTGGCTTCTTCTGAGGAGGCTTCCGGTACCTCTTGAGTTTACCTTTTCCAAACTGACTTTTCTAGGAGTGAAACTCTGTGAGTTATTCATCTGCCCAAAGCCCTGCTTTGATGTGTGCCCAGTAGGGGAGAAATCCTTTCAAATGAATTTCAAGGTTTTGTCAAAAAGCATTTAAGTTAGAATAATATTATCATAAAATTGCAAAAGTCAGGAACGTTTTGAAGTTTCACAGCGGCACATGGGACAGTTGGAAGTCATTCTGGGTTTTTACTTTGTGGTCCTTCCCTGGCTATTGACCTTCCAACTTAATCTTTTCAGGGTCCTTCTGGAGGAGAGGCTGTGCTGATTTGGTTTTCCCAGCCTGTTGGTTACTTGAGAAGGGATGTAGTTTGGTTGCCAGGATACCATTCAGTCTTCATGCCTACCCGCTCTTACTCTCACCCACATAGGCAGGAGCCACTGGCCAGCCGAGGCACTCACTGAGCTCACTCCTGGCAGCTGAGGGGTTGATGGACCATCATCCACATTAGCCTTCATGTCCCTCTTAGAACTGTGGTTCTAAAGAAAGACAGATCCAAAGAAGAAAGCCAGCTATACAGATACCGCAACTTGCCATGGCCAGAAAGTCAGCCATTACCCCTTAATTTTTGGCAGAGACTAAAAGCAGAAGAGTGCAGAGAGATAGAGGTGTAGGAGAGCTTTAGAATCCGCAAAGGGAAGATGTGGTCCAGGGAGGTGGCCTAAAGTGGTGGAGTGCACACGAATACCCCAACTCTAAGTTACTTTGTGTGGGCTAACTAGATGCGTTCTGGGGTTGGTTAAGTATACGTACTCGGTTTTCTCAGACTGGTCCTCAAATATGCATAAATACATTAGGGAAGTTATTAATCCAGTGCTGGTTATTTTGGGCCAATTGTTAGAGAAGTCTTGCTTGGCTTCCTGGATGGTTAATAGAGCTAGAAGGTAAGCTCCCTACAAGACTGTCTCACAACAGGCTCTCTTCCTGGACTGCTTCCTCTGGGTTCTTGGCAGGCTACTACAGGTTGTAGGTCAAATCTCTAGTGTTATAGATGGTCTGACCACTATATGTATTATGTCACTGTCACTGTCATCCCGTTGCTCATCGATTTGCTCGAGTGGGCACCAGTAATGTCTCCATTGTGAGACTTGTTGTTACTGTTTTTGGCATATTGAATACGCCATGAGTAGCTTGCCAGGCTGTGCCGTGCATGCTAGATACTCTCGGTAGCTTGCCGGGCTCTCCGAGAGGGGTGGAGGAATCAAACCTGGGTCGACCCCGTGCAAGGCGAACGTCCTACCCGCTGCACTATCACCCCAGCATATCTTTATTATATCCAATTTCTCACAGTTAAGGCTACAAATCTATTCAATCCTTTGCATGTCTCACACCCTCAGTGCAGTGACTAGTCATACACACACTGATCATTTCACCTATCACGTAGGTGAAAAAAATATCATTTTTGTATTGCATAATAACTAGGAAAAGACCCAGGTTGTCCTATTAGTGATTTCTTAATCATGATATTATTTGTCTGGGCAATCCTAATTTTGGGGTTTCAAAGATAAAGACAGTCTGGGGGGGAAAAACCTAATAAGCCTATAGCAGATCTTCCATCCTCTGCGTTGTGCACGGACAATGGAAGCTTAATACATATTTAATAGTAGAAAGTAGCTAGACAAAATTAAAATCCCGAAGCAGTCAGTTCCTGATTTCTTTGAATGCAGATGACAGAGTTCCCTGGCTATTCATTCTAGATCTTCATCTAGCGCTAGATGCTCTCCGTCTGCATTCTCTCTCTGCCTGGCTCCCTGAAGCACTACTTATGTGAGAATGAGACAGGAATGAGACAGGAACACCAATCAGCAGCCCCGGTAGCATCCAGAGAAGTTTCCCCAACTTGATCACCGTTAAGCTCAGCTCAGAATGTTTGTAGCTGAGAACATAAGCCCACTTCTAATTTTCGAAAATATCTGACTGATCACTTTTAAATTCTTATGATGTTTGACAACTATGGTGGGGTGCAATTTGTTTCAAACAAAAACAGTAGTTGTTATACTGATATTTCAATTCTTATTGTGTTTGTGATAGCTACTAAATCACTGTATCACTGTTATCCCATTGCTCATCGATTTGTTTGAGCGGGCACCTGTAACATCTCCATTGTGATACTTGTTGTTACTGGTTTTGGCATATTGAATACGCCACCAGTAGCTTGCAGGCTCTGTCGTGCAGGCAAGATACTCTTGGTAGCTTGCCGAGCTCTCCAAGAGGGGTGGAGGAATCGAACCTGGGTTGGTTACGTGCAAGGCAAACGCCCTACCCGCTTTGCTATCGCTCCAACCCAGTTACTAAATGGTAGCTACTAAATAGCAATAATGTAGAGTACAAACTGAAGCCTAAGTGTGTAAATATATCCTTCGCTGTACTTTACACAGTCATGTCATATGTACATAATTCCCATGCCATAGATGATGATACTGGGAATTTCAGGAAATTCCAAGGGAAATAAATTACAGAGCTTTTACTCCGTGTACCAGAAATCTTTGTTCCCAGCTATCCAGAGAAACATGTCAACATGGAACAAGGAAAGCAGATGGTGTGATTCAAACTGAATCCACAGGTTAAGACCCAAATAATGCACATCCAAGGTTGGGAGAAATGAATGCCTCAGCTCAAATAGACAGGTGTAAACCATCCAGCAGGGGCTTCTGCTGTCCGAGTTAGAGGCTCTCACTGATTTCAACCACCCCTTTTCCTTGCTGCCTTCATCTCCCCAGATTATCTGTGAATCCACAGGTTTCCAATCCACCTAGGGCTTCCGCCCATCCTCGTCAGAGATTCCAACCAATTCTTCCCTAGTGCCAGTTGCTATCCTCTCTCAGGCCACACATCACACCCATAACTACTCCCGCTTCTGGTTATACCCCAAACTGATGGCGCTGTCCCTCGCATGGACACTGTATAGTCACATTCCTGCTGTGAAAACACACGCTTGAGTATAGCTCACGCTGCCCCGGGCCTTCATGGGACTAGAGCCACCTCATTCCTCATTCCATGCACCTAGTCTGCAGAAAAACAAGTCAGCAAAGCTGCACTGTGGTAAGAAATCACCTTTTGTCAACTCAACTCCCAATTACACTTATTCTTCAAATAAAGGCAATAGCAATAGTACAGCGGGTAGGGTGTTTGCCTTGCATGCGGCCAACCTGGGTTTGATCCCCAGCATCCCATATGGTCCCCCAAACACCACCAGGAGTGATTCCTGAGCACAGAGCCAGGAGTAACTCCTGAGCATCGCTGGGTGTGACCCAAAAATAAAAAAAAAATAGCAAGTCATAATTCCTCTTAACATGATGAAAACTATCCAGCATATAACAGAAAACACATCCCCCCAAAAGGAGATAAAGTTCCTGAGTACTGCACACTTTTTTTCTTGATATCTTGTAACTCAAATATTAAGATGCAAAATAAACAATGTTTAAAATTTTTTAGTAATTAAAACGAATGAGCTATTTTTCATGATCACGATCATGAAATCCTGTTGATCATCGATTTCTCGAGCGGGTTCGGTAACCTCTCCATTCGTCCTATCCCTGAGATTTTAGAAGCCTCTCTCCTCTCGGCCTTCCAAAAGATGCCACATTGGAGGCTCTTTCAGGGTCAGGGGAATGAGATTCAGCTGGTTACTGGCTTTAACATATGAATACACCATGGGAAGCTTGCAAGGCTGATCCATGTGGGCAGGAAACTCTCAGTAGCTTGCTAGTTTCTTCCAGAGGGAGAAGTAGGTTATAAAATATCACTTCTGGGAGCTTGCTTTTAAGTCTCTGGATGTTGGCCGTTGATGAGATTACACACACCTGGGTTCTTCTGCCGGTACCTTCATGCGTGAGGCCTGTCCGAACGTGTGGAGAGGGGCCTTGAGCATGGCTGTGACTAGGTTCTGGTGGTCTTTGGCCGCAGGGAGCTCTGCTCAGGGCGGGGAGGGAAGCTGGAGCCCATCCCCTCCGAGGGGCCCCGGGGAAGACAGCCAGGCATGTGGGCAAGAGACACTCTTTAAGTAATTAAAATGAATGCGGGGGCCGGAGTAATAACACAGCTGGTAGGGCATTTGCCTTGTAAGTGGTCAACCTGGATTTGATGATTTCCAGCATCCCATATGGTCCCCTGAGAACTGCCAGGGGTAATTCCTGAGTGCAGAGCCAGGAGTAAACCCTGTGCATCATCCGGCGTGACCCAAAAAGAAAAAAAAAATGAATGGGTTATTGTTATTGATAGTACAACAGTCACCTTTGTTACTTTTTGTAGGAACATCTAAAATGAAATAAATCCCTCTTAAATTTATAAATGCTAATTTTAGTTAATAGCACTTGCTTATACAACCACCCTGGCTGGTATTTATATTTTCCCACTATCCAATCTGTTTTCCCTTTGCCTTCAACCAGCACCTCAGCTGGTCACAGTCCTTCACAGATGACACAATTCAAAATAAAAATTCCAAGTCTGGACTGTTACTCCCCTGCCTTGACTGGGTGGCTGTATTTGTCTGAACTTTTTACAACTCTGACCCTTCTCTTCCAGCCCTGCTCCCACCCATCTCCATCTTTTACCCAACCCCACCCCCACCCCTGGAAAAATGAGAATGAATCTTAGAGTTATGAAAAGTGAAAGCCAACTGGCCTGAGGCCTGCAGTGTGCAGGGCGTGACTGATGTTCTCCTTCCCCATTGCATTCTATTGGCTCTGATTTGCACCTTTATACTGATCAGGACCCCAGACTTCCAGGACTTTTGGCCAAACAGAAAAGGCCTATGGAGACTGGAAATAGCATCTTTTCAGCCTAAAGCCTCCTTGCTCTTTATTACCATACCAAAATACACACCCCAGGACATTTCTCTGTCATTTTCTACACTTGCAATATATATTCACTAGATGCTCCTCATCTGTTGATACTTTCCATTCTCCTCCACGAATACACATGAGTTTCCTTAGAAACCACTAGATTGTGTGTTAATTGCAATGTGGTTCTATCTGTTGGACATAAAACCAGACCCCCTAATGCCTATCTTTGGTTATTCTCCAGCTTGTGTTTGCTCCTGTCCTTCCCAACTATCATTGTTTTCATCGTCGATAAAACCTCTCTTTTCTATTCAGGGGTTACTGTGATTTTTCAAGGATAACAAAGCTCTCTATTGACCTTAACCAAGGATCAATATAAAATAATAATCTTAGGATAACAAAAATAAAAGATGCTTTAAGGAAAGTCTTCTGCTCTTGTAAGAAGACTACTGCACCTTTTACAATATATATTCTTTATTACCTTCTTTTTGTAGTAGTAGTTCAGTTGCCTTAATAGTTTGAATAAGCCACCTCAGTCCAAACCATGACTGTGTTTTTTTTGTTCTTTCAGATGCAAGAGAGGTCCAAAGTGACTGGATGTAAGTATGAACTTCCAACACAACAAAACCATCCTGTGTCACTTGTTGAAAGCATTACCCACTTTGGACCTAAGATCTCTATATTAGCAAAACATAAAATCTCAGGACCAGTAGCAAAGGTTTTGTTACACCCAATGTAATAGTAAATGGACTCACTTCCATTTCCACTCTTCGATTCCTGACCCCATACATCCCGGCTACCAAAATGGGACCGTGTAGTGGATGTTGATTCCAGAGCATACACCATCTTCTGGAAAAAAAAGAAGAAAAAGATGCTATCTTGCCACAGTCCTGCAAGATATCATCACTAGGTGTTGTAACTGAGTCTTGAAAATGCAACACCAAGAAGAAGCCAGGAGTTCTGGTGAGCGACGCAGCCGGAGAATGCTCCGGACCCGAGACCCCCGAGACTGGGCCAGCAACACCGGGGATCCAGACGGAGGAGGTGCAGCCACCACACCTTCTCCATATGGAGCCCCGGCGACACTAAGCAGCAACTAACACGGCTCTGGGATGCGGGACTGGGATAACTACGAACCGCACGGCCGCGTTAGCGGCCGCACGACCTTTTCTAAAAACTGAAAACATACAATCTTTTAATGGAAAACTAATTATCAAATGCTTCCTTGGTAGTAGGGCTGTCTTTCTTGGGGGAAAACTCCAACAACAATAGTGAGTTTTGTGTTGAAATATGGAACGTAATCAAGGTAAAGAGAAAATGAAGTGAAATTCATCAGTTATGCAGTTGGGGGTGGGGGGCGGGGGCAGGGGGTATACTAGGGTTTTTGGTGGTGGAATACGGGCACTGGTGAAGGGATGGGTGTTTGAATATTGTATAACTGAGACAAAAACCTGAGAACTTTGTAACTTTCCACATGGTGATTCAATAAAAAATTTTTTAAAAAAAGAAAATGCAACACCAAACACACAAAAGAATCTCAGAACCAAGCAGCTCGCTGCAGAGATGCCTCTGGGCTTTGCACCAGGCCGCCTTCACCAAGCTACTCCAGACGGGAGCAGGTGCTGTCCCTCCACCTGCCCCCTGGGGACCCGGGTGACCGCCATCTTCCAGAACCCAATGAGAAGCCCAGGTACGCAGGAGCAGTAACGGCAAATGCCAGGCCTCATGTGATGGGGGATGGGACAGCCCTTCTCAGCCCTCCACCCCGATGGGACCCTGAGATGCCCACCAACTGCTTCCCGCTTCTACTTAAGCTCTTTAATGGCCCTGATTCAGAGACATACAAAAGAATCTTGGAACAAAGCAGCTCACTGCAGAGATCTCTCCAGGCCCTAATTATCTAAGATTTTAGAATTTTAGAGTGGCCGCACTACCTCTTATGCTATTCATAACAAACAATACAAAACAAATTGTCTAGTATTGCCTTTTCAGCAGGTTTGAGTGGTGGCAGGAAAATCCCAAATAATAATGGTGAGACTGGTGTTAAAATATTGGATGTAATCAGAGTACAGAGTATTATGGAAATTGTCTACCACACAGTCAGGGTTTGGGATGGGGGTGAATATTGGGGATTTTTGATGACGGAAAATGTGCACTGGTGAAGGGATTGGTGTTTGATCGTTGTATGACCGAAACTCAAACATGAAAGGTTTATAACTGTATCTCACAGTGATTCAATTAAAAAAAAATGCAACATCATACTATCAACTTTGCTCTGTCACCATGGTTAGAAGCAAGGTAAGACTAGTAAATTCCGTGAAGAAGAGCCTGTGACCCCACTTTATAAGCTGTGAAGTAAGTTCAAAGGAGCAAAGCTGTGTGGAATACCATGATTGTAAATAATCTTTGGGCAAAAGCATCATGTGTGAGAAAGGAAAGAAAAAAGAGTAAGCATTCACAAGGGGACAAAATAATACCTCTTCCATGATGGGACAGTTCAACATAATCAACTACTTTCAGGCAGCTGCCTGATTATCTGTAAATGGACTCACATTGGGCATTAATGTGGCGCTATGAAGTGGAAGATTGAGCACTTAGCAGGTCAGTTCTGGCAAATGAAAGTCAGCATCCTTTATCATTAGGGAAGTCCACATCAAGACAATGAGCTATCACTGCACACCGGTGAGAATGGTGCACATTAAAGACAGTGAAAACAGCTCCACCCAGACGAGATCTGGAGCAGTCGCACACGAAACAGCTCCTCTGTTCCTTGAAGACTATGATCCTGGAGGGGTACTTATCACTTTGGGCACCCAGCAGCTTCTTATAGAAATGCATCTAGACTGTGAACTGAGCTACAACCCCATGCCGCCCCGGGAGGGGAAAGGTTTTTCTCTCTTGACCGTTTCTTTCAGCGGGGGTGGTGGCAGGCGGTGTTGGCACCCACGTGGCGACCGCCATCTTCTAGAACCCACTACCCAGAGGTACGAGTGTGCAGTGACGTGGCGTGCAGGAGATCTTGGGATGGGGGTGTTACCGGCACGCTCTCCACCCAGACGAGATCCAGAGCAGCCGCACATGAAACGGTGAACTGAGCTAAAATATCAGAAATGCAAAACTATGCGGCCACGACAGCTGCTCATGTATTCTTCATTCTCAGCAATGGAAAACAAATTATCAAATGCTACCTTTTCAGCAGGTTTGATTGTTGGCGGAAAGTTCTAAATAACAATAGTATTCTGTTGAAATATTGAATGTATTCAGAGTATAGAGAAAATAAAGTGAAGATCATTAGCCACAGAGGTGGGGGATGGGAGGGGGGTATACTGGGGTTTTTGGTGGTGGAACATGTGCACTTGTGAAGGGATGGGTGTCTGATCACTGAGTGACTGAGACTTGAACCTCAAAGCTTTGTAACTTCTTTCACGGTGATTCAATAAAAAAAAAAAAAAAAAAACCTAGTGAAAACAGGTTGTATTGGTGGAGATGTGGTGAAAAATGAACCACCAACCAGTGCTGGTGGGAAGGTTGCCTGGTTTAGTCCCCAAGGAAAACAGAATGGAGAGTTCTCAGTAAACTTAGAATTGAGTTTCCATATGACTCAGCAAATTCACACTTGGGGCATCTACACTCAAGACAAAAAAATAAATTCATGCAGAAAAAAAAAACATGCACACCATTATTCCTTGTAGCCTTAGTATAATAGCTAAGATATTTCATTAAGCTTGGTGCCCAATGATGAATGAATTATGAAGACGTGGCATATATACACAATGAAGTACTATGCAGCTCTAAGGCAAAATGAAATCATGTAATTTGCTGTAACCTGACTGGAACTGGAAGACATCAGTGATATCAAGTGAAGTAAGCCAAAAGAAGGAAATGCAGGATTATCTCACTTACCTGCGGTATATAGAATAACCAAACAAGGAAATATAATGTAGTAAAGGGGGCAATTTCTACATCACTCTTGACTCCACAGCATGAGAAAGACAGAGAAGAAAAGAAATGAAGGGGAGGAAAAATGAAAAAGGGAAGTAATAGAGGAACAGGGGTCAGGAGCTTCAGGTACACTGGCGACGTGGAAGAATGATATAGCTATATATCCAAAGCACAGACTAGACAGCATTTATAACATAATATCTAAGATACAACCCCCAAACTTTGAAATGTGTCTGCCAAGGAGGCAGTTGCGTGGGAGGGTGGGGGCTGGAGGACAGGTGCAGTGGGTAGGGAGGGAGCATTGGAACCTTGGTGGAGGAAAGTTGACACTGATGGTGGCATTAGTGTTAGAATACTATATGCCTAAGACTCATGTATCAAAAACTTTGTAGACCACAGCTCTTTCATTAAATAAAAATAAATGAAAAATTTAAAAATTAGTACTGGGGAACCAATATATGTGTGTGCATTCTGAGACTCAAGTACAATCACTTCACTTGTATCACTTGTCATCCTGTTGCTCATTGAGTTGCTCAAGTGGGCACCAGTAACATCTCCATTTGTCCGTCCCATGCTAGTGTAGCCCAATGATGTCTGCTTGCTCCAAGAACACAAAGAGCCTTAAATCTTTCATTCAGGGTCTTGATGAAGAAATCTGACCATCTCGTAGGTGGGCGGCCGTGTATTCTTTTGACATCCGTGGAATCCAGTTGGTAACAGCTCTAATCCAGTGGTTGTCTCCAAATCACATTATGTGTTCGGCCCATCTGATTTTCAATGCCTTGGCAAATGAGACAGCGTCCCTAATTCTTGATCGTTGATGGAGGTCGGAACACAGGATTCCTTCTCTCACTTGATGAAACATGATATTTCAAGCATAGCTCTTTTGATTCCTCCTTGGGAGACAGGAATAGCATTCTAATCCTGTCTTCATAGGGCCCAGGCCTCTGAGGCATATGTTAGTTCAGGAAGAACGGTGGAGTTGAGAAGATGTGCCAGAGCTGGAGGTTCTTAGTCCTCAGCAACTTCTTCAATGCTCTTGAAGGCGTTCCACACCGCTCTCTTCCTCCTGCGCAGTTCAGGTGCCAGGTCATTCATCATGTTGAGTTCTCGACCTAAGTACACATAACTGCTGCATTCGGAAATGTTCGTTCCATTGAGAGCAAATGGAACGTCAGGAACTAGTATGTTTCTCATGAACATTGTCCTCGTGAGACTCAGCTGCAGTCCAACCTTTCCACACTCATTGTCGAAGTTGGCCAGCATTCCTGCTGTTTGGCTAATGTTTGGTGTTATTAGAATGATGTCATCAGTGAAGCGGAGGTGGTGTAGTTGCCGACCATCAATCTTCACTCCCATACCTTCCCATTCCAGTCGTCGAATGATGTTCTCAAGGGTATCAATGAAGAGTTTTGGTGAAATGTATTACCTGCCGAAGCCCTCTCAACGTCGATGATGACTTCGACCAACAACCACTCAAGTACAATAGAAACAATAATTTCTAATTATTTTCTGTCACTGTCATCCCGTCGTTCATTGATTTGCTCGAGCGGGCACCAGTAACATCTCCATCGTGAGACTTGTTGTTACTGTTTTTGGCATATCGAATACACCACGGGTAGCTTGCCAGGCTGTTCCATGCAGGCTAGATACTCTCGGTAACTTCCCGGGCTTTCCGAGAGGAGTGGAGGAATTGAACCCAGGTCAGCTGCGTGCAAGACAAACACCCTATCTGCTGTACTACCGCTCCAGCCCAATTAATTTCTAATTACCTAAAATTAAAAATTTAGAAAAATTAAAATAAAAAGAAAGTCATGTTACAGAACTGCACATGGCAACAATCCATGACACTATGGCAACTTTGTTCATGAGCACATTGGGCAGTAAGAATGGTAAGTAGGGAGAAGACTGACTGATATCCAGAGAATGGATTCTTTTTCTGCTTGATTGGTAAAGTCTGTCTCTGATGCAATGACCCCTTGGTGAATATTCATGAGGAATACAAATATCTTAACTGCCCTCCCCATTGAAAGAGCAGTATCCATGGATCTCTTATACAATAATCTGTCGTCACCAATGTTCTTGTCATTTTCCTTCCCATTCCCTAACCATTCAGACTATTAGCCCCAGACCAACACAGAAAAATGAGTATATAATTACACATTTGACTATTCTTCCTCTTCTAGCAAACAACTAGGTAACTCCCCAAAGTTCTGTCCCTTGGGAGGATTTCTCCCTTACCACAGTTCTTTTAAAATGTCCGAAAGAGAGATATTACAGATTTCAACTTTCAAGTAGAGCTGACATATGATGCAGAACTATGTGAGACATGTCTGAATCTTCTCTTCCCCTGATAGCTGATCACGATAAACTCTTTACAAGTCATAGTCTTAATTGCTGGCAGTAGGAAGAAGGCAGCAGAACAAGAATAAAACGACAACAACAGAAAGCCACAGGCATTTGGATCACTTCTTTATGTAGCCTACTTATATCTTCTGAGTCTTATCAGATCCAACAATGTATTAAAACTTAATGAGTTTTATTGTGCACATACAACACTATGGCTTGGTGGGCCAGATAACACCAAGATCCTAATGAGCAGCTCAAGTTCATGACAATTTGGTTATCCGTCTGGTTGGAAAAGAGAAAGATCACATCCAGAGCACACTTGGATCATTTAGATGGTTTATATCATCATTTATATGGTTTATATGATCATTCATATGGTTAATAAGTTAGGAATTAAAATTCCTAAATTCATCTTTTTCTTTCACCAATTTGTCTAGCATCGTCAGATTACTAATTACTACATTCCTTTTCAAAATCTCCTCCAAATATTATCTACAGTCACATAACTCCTTATTTCTTACTGTTGTATCAAATGCAGATATTTCACTTGTTATTATAAAGTTCTATGGACTATCAATATTCTTTTGACTACTGTAAGTAGTCATTAGCATATTAAAATCTGTTACAAAATCAATTATAGAAGTCCCACAACCAACTCAGAAAAGTCATTCTTAACATTCTGTTTCTCTAGATTCACTCCCCTACCAAATCTGTTTTAAGAGTTTTCCAGAAAAAGGAAACTGATATAAACTTTCCCGATTTGTATTGTATATGCAAATTTATATTTACATATACATATAAATTTATTATATTTGAGTCTGCTCAGTTAGAGAGCAAACCCTTTTCTCTCAGCTTTTTGTTTTTTTCAGGCCCTCAACAGATTTGATGATTTTTTAATCACATTTCTGAACTCACTCCATTTTATTCAGTCTAATTAAAATGTTAATTTCTTCTAGAAATACTCTCAAAGTCACACCCAGTAATAATATTTTCTTCTAAAAATACTCTCAAAGTCACACTCAGTAATAGTATTTCCCAGTAATAATATTTTCCAATTTGACACAAAAAACTGAATGCCAAACAAAATCTATGAAGGGCAGATAATAAAGATAGGTATTTAGAAGAAGCAAGATAACATGTGGTTCAATTTTAGAGACAGCCTAAGCCCTCAGTAACAAGAGACATTTTGGGTAACCAAGAATTCTTTCTTTTATGTAACTACAGTACTATTTTCCTCCAAAATGTAATACACATAATTATGATTGTATTATGATTATACATATACACTTAATAATACAATGCATACAATTAATGTTTTATATATATAAGCTCACATATCACATTCTGCCTCAGGGAGCAAAGTCACAGTATCAATTCTTTTGCCAAAATTTGGGATTCAATAGTGCCACATTCTGCAACCTTACACCAACTTAGTGGTTAATTTAAAATCACTTTTCTTCTGTTATTTTTCAGCTCTCTAGTCATCTTACTTAGTATAAACGTTTATAAATGTTTGTAATTTTATCATCATGATAGGAAACTTTTGTCTTCGTAAGTTGCCAGAAACGTTTATAAGGAGAAAAGGTGTTCAGAAAGTTATTTGAAACCCATAGATATTAGAATGAAGGGTGAAGTTTCTGATTGCCCTGGAGATAAAAGGGATTAGAGAAAATCACACAAAATAAAAAATATGCACAATTGTTTATAACTTTTATTCTATTTTTTTCCATAACATTTCACACCTAAACTAACAACATTTTTGGTATTATGAAAACTTCCGGAGGGGTATTCTTTTGATCCAGGCTTATAAAGGATCAGAATAGCAAGTCGGACCTGGTTATATTATCATCCCTTTTTTTTTTTCTGAATAGTCACACACCACACAACATTTCAATCAATGACAAACTACATATGCAACAGTATCCCTGGAAATAGTTCAGATGTGCACAGGATATGGGTTGTAGAAGTACAATCATTGCACATCGAAGAATAAAATTGCCATGGCCATACTGCGGACCCTGTGCCCGGCTATTCCATTCGGGGCGACCCAGAAAGGGGCGGGTGAAGGCCCCTCCCTGTCCTAAGGGACCCAGCCCCAGCAGCCAAAAACCTCCAGAACAACCACCACCACATGGCTGTTCTCCACATGCTCAGCCTGAGGTTCAGATCTCATACCTCACATCACTCATACTCCAAGAGTAGCACACCATATTTTATGGGGTTTAAAGTAGAAGGCAACCAACCTGAGAGGAAAATATATTTTTATAGATAGATACATATATATATACACATATATATATATAAACACACAAAGGTCAACCCTTAACAACATATTAGTAATCTCTTATGGAAGGGCTTAATGGCCCCTGGGTGAAATACAACAATCTTCACACACTCTCCTCTAAGGAAAGTTTTTTGGAGCATTTCCAGCAGTTTTGTTTTTTCAAAACAAACAATACAAAATAAATTATTTTAGTATGCTTTGGGGCAGGGGTTGGGGTTCGGGATGGAAACATCCAAAATATGGTGGTAGGAAGGTGTCATAGTGGTGGGATTGATGTTCAAATATTAAAGGTAATCAAATATTGTGAACTACTTTATAAAAAATAAAGAAAAAATTTTTAAAAAGAATAAAACTGCCAGAGGACATACTTTCCAAATATATTCCAATTCTTTATTCCTGACTGTCTTCATATTTTGACATTTAAGACTTTGATGATGTTTCCATAGTTATTCACAAATAACAAACAACTTGCCGATAATCGTGCTTTTCCAGCATAAACCAACCAGTCCACAGCCCATTCCACTCATTTTAACTATCCACTTTGCTAGACTTGCACATTTTGAACTTCTGTTCGCTTGTTCTAACCACCCCCAGACACTACCCTAATTACAGACAACTAGAGACAGCTTTTTGCTCTGGAGTCTGTTAAAATTATTCAAATTAGCCAATCCAACTAGACCTAGTTACGCTTCCTTTCTTCCTTCCTTTCTACGCTTAAGCTTCTTCATTGAAACCACAGCAAAGTCTCTTGCTAACATTTCCCCCCTCTTCCTCCAACTCATGGATGACCCATAAATTTCTCACCTGACTCCTGGGCTCGGCATGACATGTCCTTTTGGGAATGGTGAGTAGCCATCTCTGCAAGGACAATAATCACCTGATCATTGGACCTTAGAGTAGCTCCATTTTTCTACACACTGTATTTTAAAATATGGGTAGGAAAAAATCCAGAGCAATCCACAAAGATAGAAAGTGTCAGAAGCTGCCGAGCTGGTGAAGTGGCTTTAGGTTCTTAACCACTGAAGCAAGAATGAGTTCATTTTCTTTGATCATGGAAGGACCAGTCGGGCCCCATATTTTTTTCACAGGCTGTGAAGCTTCTCATCCCTGCCCACCTCCCTTATCTTTGTACTGGCAGGAACTAGTAACTTAGTAAATGAATCCCTAACAATTTTCTTTCATGACACCAGAAAGTCTCGTAAATCTGTGAGGATTGTATAGCAAAGAGAGATTAAAAGTGCCTATTTTCAGCTCTTGAACAAAGCAAGAGCCTCCATTTCTGTGTTTCTGGTCATGTTTGATCCGAGCTGACTGGGAAGGAACAAATTCTTTTCTCTTTAGAAAAATCTGTCTCTTAGGTCATAAGGGCCCACTTTATAATGTGAAATTCACTTTCTACATGAGAAAAAGGGATCACACACACACACACACACACACACATAGACACACACACATACACACACAAATTAGTAGGACATTTCTCCTTTCAGGCCTCTTAACATCTAGCTAAGTACTTAGGTGACTAGAAATTTTCTTTATACACACACTCTAAAGCTTTGAAACACAATAAAAATTAAATTTAAATTTTATTTCTATAGTATACTCAGATTTTGCAAAATCATTTCAAGATTTCAGTAATTTAGAAGACAAGCATATATGCTAGAAACACCTTTCAATTTCCATTTAAAACTATTTTCTTAATTTAGGAAAACTAATTATACCAATAAACATAATTTGTAGTTATTTCTGATATAGTAGAAAATGACAATGAGCATCTCAAAGCAAAAAATAAATGTTGGCTACAAAGGACAGAACAACAAGCAGCTCCTTTGACTATATCAGGAACGCAATACTCATTCATACACATGCATTATACATACACATATTTGATTTCTTCTAATTTTAGATCTGTGCGTAGATGGCTTATGACTAACAATTTAGACATGTTTAAAAAGAGTTTTGTGACATACTTAAGTTTATGGAAAATTGGATCTATAGTTAAGTCTAGTTATATATATTATTCATAATTAAATCTATAGTCCATTAATATTAAGCCATTCAAGTTAATGAAAATATCTTGGATTGTTTTTATTTAGTAAACTACAAGACTTTATGAATACATTTGCATGCAAACAATCTAAACAATTCAAGTTTCAAAAAAATTGAAGACCTTATAAGTCACTGACCTAATTTTCAATGCCTCCATCTATCTAATTTGAAGGGAAAAAAACAAGTCAAGAACTCTGGTATTTCCTTTTCCTTTTTTCTTGTAACTGACATAGTGCCTGTCACATTGTAGATACTAAAATTGATGGTTCTTGAGGATGAATAAAGTGGAGTAATGAACACAACTGTGATGATGAATACTAAACACTGACAATCCCCCAAAGGTAAAGACTAGACTGTTTAACCTAAATTTCTCTTAAAGTGATATGTTCAAGAAGGGTCTTGTGCACAAAAATGTACTCAAATAGCATGCAATTCTGGTTGGTTCCTTGAAAAATATGAAAAATTATATGATAAAATATCACAAATTCTAAGTAATAGGCACCATGCTTCAGACTACCTCTCTTTACAGTGACAGTGACATACTTTATATTTCTTTAAAATAGCTGAGAAGGTGGCTGTAACTAGAGCTAAACTCCGACATAAAACAGAATTACTCCCAAGCAATCTTTGAAACACTAGCAATTAAAGAAAAACATTATCAGGCCACAAGTATAAAACAGAACTGAACAGAAAATCAAAGTACATGGTACTAGCATGTGGTCACCCAAGGTTCTGATCATTTCTCACCAGGAGAAACTGTTAAGGATTTACATCGGCTAAATTTCATCTGGGATCAAGGCACTCCACCTTTTGGGTTGCCTTTGTCATTACAATGACCAGATTCCTCCTCTTTCTTCTTTTCAAAGGCCGCGGTTAGGGCTTGCTAGCAGAATATCCTGTCTGCCCTTCTCCTGACAAGAAAAGAAACTTAAATTTTCAACCCTTTTCTCTCTGTGTTTCCGAGTTTAATGGCGTCTGTTAATTAGGTGGACAAAGAACCAATTAATAATAGAAAACATATAGAAACTTTATTCGCGTTCTTAATTGTATTTGTACCAGGGCATCACAGAAAGGAAGTGAAAACTCAAAGCAGCAATTAGACTCTGAGGCTTATCCATTAATTGAACAAAAGACCACAAAAGACTGTGAATTGTGGGGATGGGAATAGACAAAGCAAAGGGGGTTGGAGCTTTCAAAGCCAAACTAAGAGTCCCTAAGCAGGAAATAGAAGAGAAAAGAAAGCAATGAAAAACTAGCTATTTTAGGAAAGTTTGTGTTGTGCAGCTAATCTTCATATTGGTTTTTTAAATCCAGCGGTGCAGGTCTTTTCCATCTTAGCACCGAAGCATGGGAATTTAGGTACTTTGTTTTGTGTTTGTGCCACACTTAGTGGTGCTCAGGGGACCATATTCAGTGCCAGTGATAGAATAGGGTTAACTGTGTACAAGGCATGAACTGTACCCACTACACTGTCTCTCTGGCCTGAAAGGGCGGAACTGAATTCCAAAATTTCAGTCCTAGACTGGTCGGGCTGTTTTTCATTTATTTCAGCTTTAAAAAAAACAACATCAATTGATTTGCCAGCTGGAGTGATGGTATAGCTGGTAGGGTCCTCGCTTTGCATGTGGTCAACCCTGGTAGGGTCCTGGCTTGCATGTGGCCAACCCAGGTTCAATCCCCAATACCCTATATGGCATTCCAAACTCCTTCAGGAGAGATCCTTGAGCTCAGATCCAGGACTAACTCCTGAGCATCACCAGTTATGGCCCAAGACCAGGGGTGGGGGTTGTAGGGGGGAATCAATTTGCAAGGTTGGAGATACAGTACAGGGGTAATGAACGGCATTCATTTGCCTTACATGCAGCTGATCCTGGCTTTATCTGCCAGAAGCAATCCCTGAGAGCAGAGCCAAGAGTGAGCCCCAAGTCACTGGGTATAGCCTAAAACAAAACAAAAACCAATTTGCCAAAATTATGCAATTTGGGGTGTGACTTTAGAACCCCTTCAAAGAAACGATGACTAGTCATATATCCTGAAACAGGCACTGCTGATGGTCCTCTCTAGCTCTATCAAAAATGTGCTTAAGTAGCCAGAGAGATAGAGGGGCGGTTAAGGCACTTGCCTTGCATGCAGTCAATCCTGCTTCCATCCCCTGCAAAGCACATGGTCCCCCAAGCACATTGAGGAAAAATCCCTGTGAACAGAGTCAGAGGTAAGCCTTGAGCACTGCTGGGTGTGGTCCAAGTCCCTGCCCCAAATAATAAAGTCAAGAAAAATAAAACATCCTTCAGAGCCAGAGAGATAGTATAGGGATTATGGCGCATGCCTTATATGCAGACAACTCCTATCTGTCCCTGGAGACGCTGAGCACCCCTCTGAATGATTGGGTAATTCCCAGCCCTGCAGTCTGAGCACTGCCTCGTCCTGGGGTTCTGGCATTGAATCTCCAGCCTTGTTGGCTGAGACTCACTGGTAAGCAACCCGCCCCCCCACCCAGGCTTTCTGACACTGCTTGGGAGCTCTCAAAAGAAATATATACAAACAAGTAAAATGTCCTCCAAGATATTCAGATAAAAGGCAGCTTCAGAAGCTGATGCAAGGGAAAGTAATGTGTGAAGAAGTGGCTGAAATAATTAACTCAACCACTAAGACAGAGATTTTATTGAAGGGTCAAAATAGCCAGGAAATGAACCACTTCACACAAAAGTCAATGAGCTCATCTTCACCGATGCAGTTTTGTGGGTAATTTAAACCAGCTCTCCTCACTGGGTCCTCCTGGACAGTTAAATCTTGCATTAGCTCTGTTCGCCTCTAACAACTGTTTTTTGCGGTTTTGTTTTTCTGGCTTAGTTGGTATGTAGACGACGAAGATAGAAACTGCAGGCAGTGAGCCACATCTATTCAAGAGTAATCGTCCAATTCGTGTTGTTAAGCATTCGAATGAATCGATGCTCATGGCCAAGTTCGTGTTGACAAGGACACCAATGCCACTAACACCTCTGTTGTCGCATGTTCTGAGGAACAATTCTTCTCCAGTGTCAAAATGGTGTGATGTGATTGATGTCTCCTCATTTCGGTCAGAACAATGATGTCATACTTGATCTTCTGCGCTTGTACCATCAGGTCCTCGATGAATGCTTCTGATGCCAGTGTCCGTGCGTTGAAAGTACAGACAATCATTTTAGTCTTTCTTCATTTTGGCAATCTAGTTCGTCCCCGAGATTTTTCCAGCGTCTCCTTGCTCATCTTTCTTAACACTGCCGTATTGGGGGCTCTTTCGGTGACAGGTGAGTGAGGCCAATTGTTGTTACTGTTGTTGGCATATCGAATACACCACAGGTAGCTTGCTAGGCTCTGCCGTGCGGGCGGGATACTCTCGGTAGCTTGCCGGGCTCTCCGAGAGGGACAGAGGCTTTTAGGGCGGCCTCCAATTGCCCTTAGAGGTGTTGCCATGGTTCACACAAAATTTGAACCCTATCAAATATGGTGCTAGAATAATGGATATTAAGTGTTTTATGGTCTGGAGAGCGGCCTGGAGCGTGGCGGTGGCTGGGTAGTGGAGGTAGTGGGGGTCGGCCAGTGAGGTATTTATCTGGCTTGGGTAGGGTGGGGCGTCTGGGTTGGACCCCTCCCTCAGATGCCGGAGATTGGAGGAGGCAGACAGAGGATCTTGTTTCCTGGTCTCCTTGAACCTAGAGTTCAAGGTCGCAAAGTTCTGCTTAAGCAAAGTTCTGGTTTTGCGGGGCTTCACTCATGCGTGTCCAGAGAGCAGCCTGGAGCATGGTGGTGTCTGGGTAGTGGCTTAATTGTGTGCTTCATTTAGACTGTTCATTTTAGTTATTTGTTGAGTTTGAACTCCATACAATTCTCATTGCTAGATATACTTATGGGATTAAGAGTAAGAACTATATAGTCTCAGAAAAAAGTGTAACAGAATAGAGACGAGTACATAACACTGTCTTAGTAATAAAAATAACATTTATAGTAAGTATTATTGTCAAAATTAACTATCATCACTTTCACTGTCACTGTCACTGTGATCCCGTTGCTCATTGATTTGCTCGAGTGGGCACCAGTAACGTCTCCATCATGAGACTTGTTGTTACTGTTAGCAGAGCTTGCCAGGCTCTGCCGTGTGGGCGAGATACTCTCGGTAGCTTGCCAGGCTCTCTGAGAGGGATGAAGGGATCAAATTCGGGTTGACTGCGTGCAAGGCAAATGCCCTACCGCTGTGCTATCGCTCCATCACTTTAAATAACTATTTATGTATCCTAAGAGTTGTTTACACAAACAAAAATATGAGAATTATTCTATGAGAATAACTGATCTAGATTAGTATCAACTGCCAACTCATAGAAAGAACATGGCCATTCATTGATTAAAAAAAAAGAAAACTTTCTTCATTCCTATATGAGAACCCTGCAACCCAGGAGTCTGAAATAGCTAACCTAAGGCTATGAATTTGGGCAAAGCCAGAACCATAAAGAAGATAAAACTTCACAGGTTCTAAATCTCCTTTGGGATCTGCCCTTTCTGTTGAAATGGACTTTTAAAAATTTCTTTTCTTCTGTTTTGGAGCCATTTTGTTGTTGTTGTTGTTGTTGTTGTTGTTGTTGTTGTTGTTTTCCTTTTTGATCACAGGCAGTAATGCTCAGGGGTTACTCCTGGCTTACGCACTCAGGAATTACTCCTGGTGGTGCTCAGGGGACTGTAGGATAACACTGCCACAGGAAGCTTAGGCTTATTGGGTTACTCCCATCACAGTGCTGCCTTTCCTCTGTGTTTATTCATAACTTCTTTCTTTGTGCTCTGTTGACTTGTAAATATTGTTTTTCTCTTCTCCTTGAGTGCTTTGCATAGTTTATTCAGAGCCATGTCCTTTTGTGGACAGGAAGACTGTAGCAAATGCTATGCTTTTGTAACCTGGGAGTCATTTTACTCTGCATGATATTTTCCTCCTGGGCATCTGTTCTCTAACCTAAGCCTCAGCTGCCCTTACTTCCTAGCACTCCCAAAAGCAGGGTCCCGACACGAGGGATGGGACGAACCCATGGTAAGTGGTGAGCTATGTGCTACCCTGGCATTGAGATGGGCCTGGCCAAAGTGCCTAATGCTTAATATAAGTTAAGAGCTTGGTCATGGACAAATGCTGTCATGATCCAAAAAGTTATAAGTAGATTCAGACCCTGCTAGGGTTGGGAATGACTAATCTGGCCTGAGCACTGTTGTCTGAATCTGTGGCAAGATGTTCCCAGGAGAGCTGCCTGACAATCCTGGATGTATGTCTTACTATGTCCATACAAAAATAACTAGTATCAAGATGTTGATTGAGATTTTAGACTGAGGAAAAGAGAAAAACACCTTAAGAGGCATTTTGCACCGCCGAGATGTGATCCCGGGGGCCGCACGCGTGTGCGGCCTCTCCGCAGCTGCACGAGCGTGAATCCAGACCCAGCAAAACCTCTTTGGGCATGGGCAACTCCTCACAGAATGTCTCCAGCCTGAGAACTAAGCCTCGGCCCCGTGCCCGCCCAGGAGAGGAAAGGTATTTCTCTCTCTCTCTCTCTCTCTCTCTCTCTCTCTCTCTCTCTCTCTCTCTCTCTCTCTCTCTCTCTCTTTCTCTCTCTCTCTCTCGCCTCTTTCTCTCCGGGGATGAAGGGCGTGGTGTCCGCCATATTAAGACGACCACAGATTGGGTTTTGAAGCCTGCAATGATCCAATATCTGGAAGAAATCTCCCTGGACTTAGTTGTTAAAGTACAGAAATTCAAAACCGCACGGCCGCGCTACCTCATTTGTCTTCACAGTAGGTCTGACTCTAGTGGGGTACTCCTAACAACAATAGTGAGGTTTGTGTTGAAATATTGAATGTAACCAAAGTAAACAGAAAGTAAAATGAAACTTATCAGTTACAAGGCGGGGGATGGGGGTTCGGGATGGGAGGTGTACTGTGTGTTGTTTTTTTTTTGGGTGGTGGTATATGGGCACTGGTGAAGGGATGGTTGTTTCAGCATTGTATAACTGAGACCTAAGCCTGAAAGCATTGTAATCTTCCACATGGTGATTTAATAAAATAAAAATTAAAAATAAAAAAATAAAAAAAATAAAAGAGGCATTTTGCCCATGGGCAGTCAGGAAGGGCTTTGGAATACCTCTAGGTGATGTTTCCTTTGAACCTGGTGGGCCCTCAGGAAGGGCTTTCTTATGTGGATTTTGCTACCAGGCCCAGAGGACAAGGTGGAGAGAGACAAGTAGGGGTGGAGCGACTAGTGGGGAGAAGCAGAATCCAGAGCGCTGAGATCGAGGAATGATGGGTTGGAAGGAAGAGAGAGAGATGAGAGAGAGTGAGGGAGTCGTTGGAAGAGAAGCAGTCAGAGTCAGAATCTAGAGGTTAGAGGCAGAGTCAGAATCCAGAGAGGAGAGAGAGCCCAGGCTGCAACATGGAGCACAGAGAGATGAGCGGGAGAGACAGGAGGAGACGGGAATGAGGGGCAACGTGAGACTAGAATGGGGAGCTCAGAGAGACTGGAGCAGGCGCATGGAGAGAATGGAATAAACAGCAACTGATCAATCAACCGGTTTGGCCCTTGTTTCCTCTTCTGTCTGCCCTATGGCTTGGGCCACCCGGGCTGGGGGAGCGGCCCAGGACCTCCCCCTGCATATGGGCACCAATGGGAGAGCCGCTAGGGCTCTACCCCACTCTCCCTGGCAGAGTTTTTACAGGGGACCATATGGGATGCTGGGAATCAAAACCGGGTCAGCCACATGCAAGGCAAATGCCCTCCCTGCTGTGCTATGGCTCCAGCCCTTGTTTGTTTTATTTTTAAACGAATCACCATGAGATACAGTTACAGACTTATAAACTTTCGTGCTTATGTTTCAGTCATACAATGCTCGAGTACCCATCCCTCCACCAGTGCCCATTCTCTACCACCAATGATCCCAGTATTCTTCCCACCACCCCCACCTCATCCCCCCCACCCCACCCCACCCTTTTGGCAAAAGGCATTCCCTTTTGCTCTCTCTCTCCTTTGTGGTGTTGTGGTTTGCAGTATAGGTGTTGAGTGGCCATCATGTTCAGTTTATAGTGTACTTTCGGCTCGCATCTTTGGAGCCATTTTGAACCAAAAATCACTCCAGGTAGTAATCAGGAAAACTTGCTGTGCCAAAGCGGGGAAAAGTACTTGTTGTTTTGTATCTGCTTTTACATTAAAACTGAGACTTGTTTTCAGGGCAAGGACGAAGTAAGGCAGCTAGAAACATATTTCAGATAATGCTTGAATACCAAGCTGCTGAGTATGTAGATTACATACATAGATTTTCCAGGCAGTTTCCAGGATTAGTCTTTATTAATGTCCTATCTCCTACTGGATCATGCTTCCTCTTAATGTCCAAGAACTATGAAGTGATAAAGACAACAATCCACATCAGTCTATTTCAGAATGTATTCGCCCTTTTCATGAAAATCTTCAGGGAATCTCGAACATAACAACACAAAATAGACTATTCTATATTTAAATTTTATCGATTTATTAAGACACCTATTTAAGACTCCGCTGTAAAGATTCATTCTAATTTTTGTTACAAAGAATAGCTTTGGACAATACAATGGTGGTTGAGTTCTGTTGAAAAGAGGACAGTTAAGTTAGTGTTAAATCTAGCAGAGGCAAATTCATCAGATGGGATCCAGAAAATCAGACCCAACAGCCTAAAGTGTCTGATGAATGAGTCCTGAGAGGCTCTAATTCCCTAATCTTCATCAGAAAGGCCACTTCAAGTTTGCTGTCTGATCATTACACACTGCTGAACCCCACTGGCTTCTGGGCGGGGAACTGTCAGCAAAAGAATCAGACTTCCCAGGATTTATGACTTTTCTGGAGTTCACAACCCTATTTTCTCAAAAACCAGGTTGTCAACATTTATTTTCTCACTTCGGCAGTGAGAACCATGGTCTTGATTGGGGGGAGGGAGCATGGGGGACAGGAGGACAAACAAACACAGTAAGAGGCCATTAGAAATACTCAGTTTTCATCAAGAAGCTGGGTGGAGAATGGGCAGGTTATAAAACTTGGAATTCGGAGCCGGAGCGATAGTACAGCAAGTAAGGTGTTTGCCTTGCACACAGCTGACCAGGGTGCGATTCCCAGCATCCCATATGGTCCCCCAAGCACCACCAAGAGTAATTCCTGAGTGCAAAACCAGGAGTAGCCCTTGTGCATCACCGGATGTGACCCCCAAAAGCAAAATAAATAAATAAAATTGGAATCCAAGTGCAAGACACAAAGTGAGACCTAGGCAGAAAGAGAATGTCCTATACAATAAATCTGGTGGTTTTTTATTTCTTACTTTTGGAGGGGATTATGGGGAGTGGTTACTTTAAAGGTGATAGATTTAGTGCTTCTTAATAGCAGAAGCTGGGGTGCCTGTGACAATACCAAAAGGACTTTCAGTGATCAGTCACGTCAAAAGAAAGAGCTTTCTACACGATGAGCCCAGTGGCAATTAGTCCTCTAATGCCTGGCCTAATATTTCTTTCTCTGAAAGGAATAACAATAAGTACCTGGTAGCTTAGATTCTCCTCTGTGGGCTCCCAGGATGAGACACCTTGACTACTTAATAATTTCACCAAGAATTGATATCTACAATTACAAAGAAGATGCCATACATCACTCGAAAGCTCTGGACATATTCAATTGTCTTTCAGATCATAAGGTTGAGAAATACTGCAACAATGGTGAAAAATTATCTTTGGACTTTCTTTTTCCTTACCTATGCATTCAGGCTATCATCTGTATTACCAACTCTAAGGCCTAACTATCTCTGAAATCTCTTCACTTCTTTCAGCTCTGTACTGCCATTATTTTAATCTAACCACCATTATTTCTTACATAAACTACTAACTTGTCTCCTTGCTCTCATCCTTTCCTTATACCCTCAAGATGAGTTAGCAAAAGCTGCAATGACATCTTAATGGCTTACAATACACGTCACTTGTTTATCTCCTATGTTATCTGTAGGTTGTCCTAGTTCAGGTTTAAATCCGTCTCAACGTAGGATCAGGTGCTGTAAGGGCATGTTCTTTTCAAGACTGATGCAGAGTAGAAGCAAGGTAAATCCTGCCAATCTCTCGAGTCACACCCACTAACATTCCACTGGTCAAGCCAAGTCATTTGCAGGTGAGGACATAGAATATACCCCCTCCCAAATTTGTGGGAAGTGGTACAAAGTCACAAGGGGAAAATCAAGATCTATTATTCTATAACTGAATGAAAAGCAAAACTAAGAACAGCAAGAGCCAAAGATACAGCATGGGGTTAATGCATTCAGTATGCAGGCTGCCCAACCGTGGTTTAATCACTGGTATTGCCTATGATACCCAGAGCATCACCAGGAAACTTCTGAGCACTGAGCACTGAGCCAAATAACACCTCTTTCTGGAAAAACAAAACAAATGCCAAAACATCTAACTGCAGCAACAGAATGGAAAAAAATAATAGCAAAAAGTTTCAAGTCAATTGTAATGACATGGAAATGGGGAGTCTAACAGAATTAATTTAAAATAATGATTTTGATTCAAATTGACAAGATATATCAAGTGGACATTAATAGACAATGAAATGTTAAAGATGAATAAAAATTCAGACTCAGAGAAAGTTTTTGTCCAATGAAACTGAGGCTGTAAAAATAAAAAGTTCCAGAGATCCTGGATGTGAAAAACAATGTGAATAAAATGAAAACCTTCATGGGAATCAAAACAAATTGAATTAGTCACAGAGGAAAAAATAAGTGACATTCAAGATAAAATTACAGTAATAATAAATGAAAAAGAAAAAAACTAAATAAGATTCTAAATCCAAATAAGGCTTAGAAAAATAAAGAAATATTTCATAAATTATCAAAGTTTATTAAAAATGTAAGCATAAGGATAATGGGTATGTACCTATTAAATAATAATCATTGTATTACTGTCATCCCATTGATCATCGATTTGCTCAAGCGGGCACCAGTAACGTCTCCATTCATTCTAGCCCAGAGATTTTAGCAACCTCTCTTTACTCGTTCTTTCCAGAGGTGCCATATTGAGGCTCTTTCAGGGTCAAGGGAATGAGACCCATCATTGTTACTGTATTTGGCATATCAAATACACCACAGAAAGCTTGCCAGGCTCTGCCGTGGGGGCAGGATGCTCTCAGTACCTTGCCAGGTTCTCAAAGGGAGAACTAGGTTATAAAAGTCACCTGAATATTATAATTATATGATATAATAATCATTATATGTTATATATTATATATTAATATAATATAATAATTATAATATAATAACTTGTATCACTTGTCATCCCGTTGATCTCTGAATCACATTACATGACAGACCCATCTGATTTTTGATGCCTTGGCAAACGAGACAGCGTCCCTGATTCTTGACTGTCGACAGAGGTCAGAACTCCAAATTCCTTCTCTTACTTGAGTGACAAGTGATATTCCTAGCATAGCTCTTTTGATTCCTCTTTGGGATACCCTAATAGCATTCTCATCCTGTTTGCGTAGGGCCCAGGTCTCTGAGGCATATGTTAGTGCAGGAAGAACGGTGGAATCGAAAAGATGTGCCCAGAGTCGGAGGTCCTTCGTTCTCTTAACCACTTCTTCGATGCTCTTGAAGGCATGCTACGCTGCTCTCCTCCTCCTGCGCAGTTTTGGCACCAAGTCGTTCCTCATGTTGATTTCTCGACCTAGGTACACATAGATGCTGCATTCAGAGATGTTCATTCCATTGAGAGCAAATGGAACTTCAGTTGTTGCTATTGCAGCAACGTGGGAAGATGCCATCCTTGACAACATTGACGAGGAATACAATCTACTGGTTCAGCACCTCTATGTCTGTGCGAATAATGCCGAGAGTGAGAAAGCCACAAACAGACACCTGTCTTCAGAAACTCTCGAGCTCTTTCGTCAACGTGGTTTGGCACGAGCCTCAGGCAACCACAAGCTAACGTTCGAGCTCACAAAGCTGTGCAGAGATGCAATAAAGGAAGACCTCAAAGAGAGAAGAGTAGCAGTGTTGGCCAGTGCAGCAGAAGCCAGGAAAAGTATTCGCAATGCTCGCCTGTTCTTCGCCAACTACAAGACCAGGATGACTGCCCTCCGACATCCTGATGGATCTATCACATCCTCCAGAAGGGCAATGGAGAGGATTATTCACGACTTCTACTTGGATCTCTTTGACAGCCATGTCCACCTGCCCACATACCAAATTCCACAGGATGGATATGTCATTCCAAATGTCCTCCCTTCTGAAATCCGACACGCCATTTTGTTGGTAAAGACGCGTACAGCACCTGGTCCGGACAAGGTCAGACCCGAACATCTGAAGAATCTGCTGCCAGTACTCATCAATACACTGGCTAGACACTTTACACACTACCTGTCTGAATGCAAGGTTCTGTGCCAGTGGAAAACCAGTAGGACCATTCTGTTATACAAGAAGGGAGACATCCACAACATCGGCAACTATCGCCCAATCTGCCTGCTGTCTTTCGTCTACAAGTTGTTCACTCGTGTCATCCTGAATAGAATAGGCAGAACACTAGATGAAGGACAACCATGTGAGCAAGCCGGGTTCCAAAGGGGATTCAGCACGATAGGCCATATCCACACAGTGACCAAACTCATTGAAGTTTCGCGAGAGTTCAAGACACTGTTCTGTCTAACGTTTATCAACTTAATGAAGGCCTTCGATTCTGTTGAGACTGAAGCGGTCATCGAAGTCCTGGCCAAACAGGGCGTTCTAACTCAGTATATCAAAATCCTCCGAGAGCTGTATTGTGGATTCACCACCAGGATCTCACCATTCTACAAGGAAGTGATTATTGATGTAATGAGAGGGGTGCGGCAGGGTGATACCATTTTACCGAAACTCTTCAGTGCCACCCTCGAGAACATCATGCGACGACTGGAATGGAAAGGAATGGGAGTGAAGATAGACAGTCAGCAGTTACACCACCTCCACTTCGCTGATGACATCGTTCTCATAATACCAAACATTAGCCAAGCGGCACAAATGCTGGCCTACTTCTACCAGGAGTGTGGAAAGGTCAGATTGCAGCTGAATCTCAACAAGACGATGTTCATGAAAAACCAACTAGTCCCTAAAGCTCCATTTGCTCTCAATGGAACAAACATCTCTCTAATTATAATATAATACCTGAAAAAAATACCTGAAGATTTCCTAAGCCTAAAGTAAGAACTAAATACAAAAGTCCATAAAGTTGACAAAATATCAAAATTTCTGGACATGAAGACATACCATTGTTTAATTTTCAAAATTTATTAATAAAATAATATTAAAGGCCTCTGAGAAAAAGGTAAATAACATACAAGGGAACCTTGATCAGTCTACCATCAGGTTTCTCAGCATAAACTATACAAGTTGAAAAAAAAAATGCAATGACACGATTCTAAAAGATAAAACTTCAAACCAAGAATACCTACTCTGAAAAAGTACTTCTCAAATACAATTGATGAGTGGCTTCTCTGGTAAACAAAAGTTAGTGGAATTTAAACCCAGCAGGCCTGTAGACAAAGTGTTAAAAGGAGTTTACTTACAGGGAAACAAAAATAAGAGAATCCCGCACTCGAGTATGGTAGTAAGTGATACAGAATCAGAAATGCTTTGGTTTTTGTTTGATAGCACCTGGCAGTGCTCAGCGCTGACTCCTGGCTCTATGATCATGGGTCCCCGAGCACTGTCAGGAATCAAACTCGGGCCAGCTGTGTGCAAGGCAAGCACACTACCAATTTACTCTGTCAGGCCCGTGTAATCGGAAATTTGATCATAAATAAAAAGACACCAAGAAAACAGAGAATAAGGCAGAATTAGCTTAGTCTTAAGATGACAAATCAATATTAATACACATCAAATTTATCTGACATACAGATAGACTGACTGAAACCTCCTGGTAACCACAAAACCAAGATCTGGCACAGAGAGGACATAAAAACGGAAAGAACTGAGAAAATGACCAGGGAAAGCACTCAAGAAAAAGACAGAAAGAAATATAAATCTATGGGGGGGTGGGGGAAATATCAAACAAAAAATAATTACGGAAAACAGAAGGTAGAATGGGAATAATTAAGCCCTATCTGTCAGTATTACCCTAATGGAAATGGCCTGAACTCACTAACCAGAAGACAAAGTGATTATATTGATTTAAAAAAGAAGGATCCATCCATGTTATGCTTACAAGACACTTTTATCAGATAAAAAGACGAATATAGATTCATAGTAAAACACTGGTTAAGGAACTTAAAATCATTCACAGAAAGAAAAAAGGCAGGAACTGCTGTTCTAGATAAAGAAAGTGTGGTATTTTATAAATAGTGGAATACTACTCAGTTATCAGCCCTTGAAGACAATTTAAGAGGATTATACTAATCAAAATAAGTCAGGAAGTTAAAGATAGTTTTGCTTATATGTGCAATACAAGTTGGGTGGGAATAAATATTTGTTAAATTAGTTTTGTTTTGATTGATAGCTTGAAAAATATTTTAGCCTTGCCTAAAGAAACAAGTTATCATATATATTATGATTTACCAATTCTCATCCTAAACTTGTAACCTACCAGTATATATCAAGAATTAATTATAAGTTAAATAAAATAAAAGGGGTGGGGTTAATATGGAATACAGATTTAGCATTTACATCTCAATTGTTCTGATTTTTTTTTTTTTTGCTTTTTGGGCCACACCCAGAGATGCATAGGGGTTACTCCTAGATTTGCAGTCAGGAATGATTCCTGGCAGAGGTCAGGGGACCATATGGGATGCTGGGAATCAAACCTGGGTTGGCCGCATGCAAGGCAATCGCCCTACCTGCTGTGCTATCACTACAGCCCCAGTGTTGTGATTTCTGAGGGTGAAGAGTCTATGAGCATTTGTACTGTAGTTTTTCTTTATTATATATAAAATAATATATTATATATAATATGTATATTATATATTATATATTGTGTAAAAACACAAAAAAGAAAAGAAAGGGGCGCCACACCAGGGAGGTTGAATGGCGATGACGAGGCAGGTGAAGGAAGGAATGGAGCCAAGATGGTTGGTCTCACTCGCAGTTTATTCCAATCTTCCCTCTATACACTCTCCACCCCCTCTCCTTCTCTCGGAACCCCTTTTATTGATCATGGCACTTCCAAAGGGCGCAATACATTGACGTCACCAAAGACATCAAAAGATGTTACAGGAAGAACATTGAGGCAACATTATTCTCTTGTATCTGCAGGCCAGTAATCTAGGCCTCTGGAAAGAAGATACAAAATCAAAACTGAAGCCTTCCTTGGGCTGAAAGCACTCGGATTTACATCCCAAAGACTGGGCTGGGCTGCCACATGAAATCTACATGTCCATTACAAACTAGGCAGCACCTGAAATCTACATCCCAAAGACTAGGCTGGGCCAGAGCCTGGAATCTACAATGTCAAGTCAGGCCTGGCTAGCACCTAAGATCTGTATGTCAAAGACCAGCCAGGCTTCTGGGAGAAAAGGAAATCTGCCTCTGAAATTATTTCCAGAAGGCAGCTGAAAAAGGGAAAATATTCCTGTCTGCAGTACAGTGTCTCCAACAATATATAATATATTATTATATATATACACACTGTATATATAATACATATACACTGTGTAGTGTATATATATTATATAATACATAATATAATATATATACACTGTGTAGTGTATATATATATTATATATACACTACACAGTGTAGTGGAGACAGTTCTGTTTTGGGGGTCTGGTTGGGATAGGAGGCCACTAAGGCAACCCTAAGGGTAGGTACTTGGGGTGTACTGGTTGTCTCTTTGTTTGGGTGACACACCCAGCAGTGCTCAGGACTTACGGCTAGCTCTGCACTTACTGATTACTCCTGGAAGTGTTTACGGACCCTGTGTGGAGCTGGGAATTGAACCTGGATCGTCTGCTTGCAAGGCAAGGACCCTACCTGCGGTACTTTGGGCAGGAGTGGTATCCTTCACATGTTTAACTCACAGCAAAAATGTTATACCTATAAATAATAATAATAATAACAATTAATAATAACAATGGCAATAATAATAACCAAAAACTCCTCCAGGCAAAATAACAGGAAAGAAGAAACAGAATGCTTGGCCATTGTCAGAGCCACAGATGCTAGGTTCTCCCTCCTCATGAACGACACTGCTCAATCTTCAGACTTCAAGAATCTGTTCAATCTGAAGGCGACAAAGGCATCTCATTTCAAATGTCACCCTTACCTTCAGTTCAAACTGTACAAAGCACTTGGCATTACAAAAGTAAGTATAAGGCAATATGACACTACTTTGAAGAACGGGCTCCAAAATTGTTTACAACAATTTGAACAAGAAATTTTAACTGCGATGAGGTAATTCATTCTATGTCAGGAATCACTTGCAGTTGACTCGAGTCTCAGGTCCTTTGAACTGGGTTCTTGTGAGAATTTTGCAAAGAGTTCAGAATAAGTAAATAAGTTACTCTTCAAATCCACAGACAATAAATTGTCACGCTGCTTAGTTCTGTGCAAAAAAAAAAAATTAACAGTATAAATACTGATGCTGCGAAATATTTCCCCAGAAGCATGATAGAAATTTAACCTATCCATTATGGTAAAAGAGTGAGTGGAGGAAAACTGCTGAGGGAAATAGCATCTGGACAAGCTGCCCCAGATGGTGCTTTATGATGAGCAGCCTGCCCTCATAAGCACAAACTTATGTTCTCCGAGTCCTCCATCTCAGAAAGTGATTTTGGGCGATGGGAGGAAGCATTATTGGGCCCAGAAGCTTTGCAAAACATATGCTCCACTTTCTTGCTTTACACCTCTGTACTACACACTTCAAGAGTCTTCATTGTCTGCCCTGATACAACTTATAATCTACAGAGAAGGACCTTCCAAGAACGGTTCATACGAATACCCCTTTATTCCTAAATTTCTCATAAAGCTTTCGCCTCCAAATTAGAGAGCCACCGCCATATACTCAGTGAGCTGTGAGCTGTCGCTGTGAATGAGATTTCATGCCTGCAAGTCAACTGTCCCCAGCAGAAGTCTACATTTTAAAAACACGTGCTAAGATTTTCCTTCCACCTCTCTTTTCAATAATGCAGCAAGCTATATTATTCAAATGCCTTTTTTGGTTGAGAGAAAGGGTTTTTTTTTTCTCCTTTACTCTTTTTGGCCATGTTTAACGTTGCTCAGGGCTTATTCTTGTCTCTGCGCTCAGAGACGACTCCTGGGGAGATTCAGGGAATGCTGGAGATCAAACTGGGATCAGATGTGTGCAAGGCAAGTGCCGTTCTGACTGCACTATCTCCTCCAGCCCCAAGAGAAATTAGTTTCTTAGAAATCATTTTCAATGCACTGCAGGACTAGCACCTATGAGATAGGGAATTCAATAATACTGAAAATAAGTTGAAAGATTAGTCACAGGCAGAAAGGCTGGATGTTGACCCAAGGGTTTCTGCTGAAGAAACTTGTGCTTCTGATTTCTTAGCTTCTTGGTGCATGGGTGACAGCAAAAAAACACCCAGTGCCCTCTGCAATGGATTACCTGCAGAGGAGGAAAAGCTGGCACTACTGCAGACTTCATTCATACATGAAGAACTAAGAGCAGAAGACTGCAGACAAAGAGAGTGGCAGAAAATCCTTCAACCTAGAATTCTACACTCAGTAAAACTGTTTTTCAGAAACAAATAGGAAACAATGACATTTTTCTATGAAAGAAAGGTTAAATGCAATGCATTTACTACCACTACTTTCCCTACAAATGTAGATGCTAAAGAATGTAAGTACTGGGGCTGCTGGCGTGATAGCACAGAGGGTAGGGCATTTGCCTTGCACGCGACCAACCTGGGTTCAATTCCCAGCATCCCATATGGTCCCCTGAGCACTGCCAGGGGTGTTCCTGAGTGCAGAGCCAGGAGTAACCCCTGTGCATTGCTGGGTGTGACCCAAAAAGCAATAATAATAATAATAATAATAATGATAGTAATAATAAAATAAAGAATGTAAGAACTTGAAGGGAAAGAAGTAGACGGTTTAACATACAAAAAAGCAACATCAGAATACAAAGGGATTGATAAATATGGGAGTAAGAGTAAGCAACCATTGGAACAAAAGATTTATGGCACTGTGCTATGAAATTAATGTCTAGATCCATGTTTAAAATGTAGATTACAACCGGAAATGCTCCAGAGAATTTATGGATACTTCTACATCAGTAAGAGTTTTGAAAATGGGCCCTAACAACCAATCATAGCCCAAGAACATATCCAGCAAAAATGTTGATAATTTTAATTGTTTCTGATTTCAGTGATTAATGTGAAAAAATAATAGATAATACTTTATGTTAAAAACAGCACTGCAACATGTTAAATGAAATGAGTCAGAAAGAGACAGACATAGAAAGATCGCACTCATCTGTGGAATATAAAGTAACAGAATGGGAGACCAACACCCAAGAGTAGTAGAGATAAGGACTAGGAGGTTTGCCCCACAGCTTGGGAACTGGCCTCACATGCTGGGGGAAAAGGCAGCTGAGATAGAGAAGGGAACACCAAGTAGAGGATGTTGGGAGGACCCATTCAGGTTGAAAAATGCGTGCCAAAAGTAGACCATAGATCGAACATGATGGCCACACAATACCTCTATTGCAAACTACAATATACAAAAGGAGAGAGAACAAAAGGGAATGCCCTGCCTCAGAGGCAGGGTGGGGTGGTGGGGGTTGGGGTGGGTGGTGGTGGGAGGGATACTGGGAACATTGGTGGAGGAGAATGGGCACTGGTGGAGGGATGGGTAAATGATCACTGTATGAGTGAAATGCAAACATGAAAGTTCATAAGTTTGTAACTGTACCTCACGGTGATTCACTAATAAAAAGAATTTTTTAGAAAGTACTGCTAGGAAACAATGCGAGCTACTATTAAAGAAAAAAACAGCACTGTTGGAACATTGTATGACTGAAACTCAATCATGTAACTGTATATCTCTTGGTAATTGAATTAAGAATTTTTTTAAAACAGCACTGAGGAGGTTAGCCTTCACCTAAGTACTTAGCAACTAAAGCTGTAGTTCAAGAAATTTTTTCTGGCATCCTTTCAAATTGAACTTCGGGGCTGGAACTGGAGTGATAGTACAGTGGGCAGGACATGTATGTAGCTTTGTATACACTCAACCTGGATTTGATCCCTAGAGCCCCTAAAGTTCCCCTGAGCCTACCAGGAATGATCCCTGATTGCAGAGCCAGGAGTAAGCCCTCAGCACTGTCAGGTATGGCCCCAAAACAACAACAACAAAACTCAAATTGAGTCTTTATTCTTGGCCTCCTTCCCAACAAGAAATCTGGTGAATTCACAGACATTCTAAAAGAAGTAGTCTTGTATTGCTTAAATAGGGCATGGGGCAAAATGGCACTCATACTTACCCATCACCTCTGACTGGTACTTTACTTCTTAATCAAACAGCTTTTGCTGAGGACAAAGTGTAGCTTCATAATCTTCTCAAGTGTTCCAAATAGTCACCACCAAATTTTGTTGCCTTTCTCAACTTATTGGCTACTGGTTTGGTAGAAAGGGACAGTGATTGCTATGGTGGTTACATTTTTATTCAGTTGTTACAAAGAGAAATATGATCTTTTTTTCCTAGAATTATTCCTTTATCACTCCTGGGAAAGTTAAACATCATATCAATCAATTAACTGTCTTAAAAGTTTGCACTGTCTTAGGTACACACAGCCTAACTCTAAGGTACACAAATTTCTTTGATCATAAATAACCGCACAAGTCTTATGTGTTTGCCACACAGTAATAAAGCATCATATTTGTTTAGTGTAATACAATTATCAGAATGCTCTACCAACTTTCCTCCAAATTCCAAAACAAATAAATATTAAACAATGCCATTAGACAGGCGTGGCGCTAGCTATTTCAAATAAGGAAGTTAATACCATCTTGAGAGTATATCTTAGGAGAGTTAAAATAAAACACATAAACAAATGAGAGCAGTCTAGTGTGGCATTTCCTGTGATGAAAAATAAGGGGCTGGGGAGCATGATGTTGCAATTGAAAATAGAGATTTTGGAAGCAGAACACCTGCATTTCTGACCTTGCTCTGTAATTCTATAATTTACCAGCTGCTTAACTAAGGCTTTAGTTTAGGATTTTCCAAGAAGCAGAACTAATAATAGATGTGTATAAAATATTAAGTATATATATGGTAAGAGAAAAATAAAGGGGTTTTAATTATTGCCTTACATGGCTTGTGGATTAATGAGGCTGAGACTGAAATTCTGGCAGGAACTGATACTGCAGTTTTGAGCCCAAAGGCCACCTAGAGTCATAATTTCTTCCTCCTTTGAGGACTTCCATTCTTTCTCTTAAGGCCTTCAACTAATATACACAAGTTCCTCATGTAATACACCATGTTAATATAAGGAAAAATTAAAACTATTTCATCATATCAATATATGCAGTGAAAAGCATTTGACAAAATCTAACACCCATTCATGATAAAAAAAAAATCACTAAATTGGGGATAGAAGGAAACATACTCAATATAGTTCAAACCATTTGCTACAAACTCACAGCTGACATCATACCCAATGATAGAAACTAAAAGCCTTCCCTCTAAGATCAAGCACAATCAAGTCCACTTGCATCACTATTATGCAATATAGTACTGGAATTCCTCACCATAATAATTGGTCAAGAAAGAGATGTTAAAGGTATCCAGATTGAAAAAAAAGTCAAATTATCACTATTTGAAGATGACATTATACTATGCTTAGAAAACCTTAAAGACTCTACCAAACAACTCCTAAAAACAATAAAATGATACAGTAAAGTGGCAAGCTACATAACCAACATGAAGAAATAGACACCATCCTATATGTAAACAGTGTATTAGACAAGAGAGATATTTTTTAAAAAGAATTCCATTCACATGGTACCTCAGAGGCTAGAGTCATAGTATAGCAGGTCGGATGCTTGCCTTGCATAAGGCCAATCTGGGTTCAATCCCTGACACAACATATGGTTCTCCAAGACTCACCGAGAGTGATTCCCTAAGCTCAGAGCAAGGAGCAAGCCCTGAGAACCTTCAGGTATAATTCAAACAAGCAAACAAATAAAAAAAATAAATAAAAGATCAACAAACAAATAAAAAAGAAAAGATGAGCAGAATAAAAAGATAACCCATAGACTAGGAGAAAATAATTGCCTACCACCTTGTTGACAAAAGATTAATTTCCAAGATATACAAAGCACTAGAAAAACTAAGGCTAAAACACAAACAATGCTATAAAAGGGGGAGAAGAGATAAACAAAAACTTCCTCAAAGAAAACATATACATGCTTAAGAAATATATGAACAAAATGCTCAAATTCTGATCATCAAGGAAAAGAGAATCAAAACGATGAGAAAACGCCAGTGAGTTGGGCACACATCACAAAGAATGAAAACAACTAGTGCTGGCATGAATGTGAGAAAACTGGAACTCTCATCCACTGCCAGGGAGAATGTGAACTGGATCAATGCTTTTGAAAACAAAATGGAAACCTGTTGAAAAACTGAAAATTGAACTACAGTAACTGGGGACATGGTGGTGGGAAATGTACATTGGTTAAGAAACAAGCGTTGTGGGGGCCGGAACGAGAGCACAATGGGTAAGGCATTTGCCTTGCATGCTGCTAATGCTGGTTCAATCCCCAGCATCCCATATGGTTCCCCGAGCACCTCCAGGAGTAATTCCTGAGTGCAGAGCCAGGAGTAACCCCTGAGCATCACTGTGTGTGACCTAAAAAGCAAACAACAACAACAACAACAAAAAAAAAACAAGTGTTGGGTCCTCATATGACTGAAAACTGATCATGAACAACTTTATAACCATCTATCTCACAGTGATTCAATTAAAAAATGATTCATTAAGATATTAAATTTTTTTAATTGAACTACATATGATCCAGCAATCCTACCCCCAATGGCCCCAAAACTATTCAGAACAGACATATGCAATCCTAGGTTTACTGCAGCACTATTCACAGTCATCAAAAATTGGAAACAATCTGAACATCCAATAACAGATACCTGGATAAAGAAACTGTGTGGTACACATACACATTAGAAAACGACTTGGCTATAAGAAGGGCTTTCAACTGATGAAATGAGACTCATCACTTTAGGGAGGATAATCTACTTTACACAAAGACTATGTCTATATGTTAATCATATCAAGTTAGCACTCTTGCTTCCTGTCAAATGATACAAAAAAATTGGGGCCAGAGTGATAGTACAGCAAGTAGGGTGTCTTTCTTGTATGAAGCTGACCCCGGTTGAAGCCAGGCACTCCATATAGTGTCCTGTGCTCCCTTAGGAGTGAGTCCTGAGTTCAGAGATAGTCAAGTGTGGCTCGCAAACAAAAGCAAACCAAAAAGGAATAGCACAAGTTCTCATTTATCTATCAGTAAAACGGGAATAATAATGCCTAATTCATAGGATCATTTTGACATTACACTCAGATACGTTCTATCTATAGAAGGAATCTGGAAGAAAGTTTATGGTAAGTGACACAATGTTAGCATAGTCAGGGTCATCTCAGCGGATGCTCTTCTCTCATCTGCTCGAACCTCATACCCGTGACACAGCAAAAGAGGGCTCAGGTGATGAGGGTCTCCGCTCTCCCTTCCTCATCTACGCTCTCAGCCCTAAGCCAGTCTTTGTACAGTTTAGCTTGCTCTAGATGTGATGTAGATCATAAGTTAGAATAAATCAGGAAATATCAGAAAGATTTGACTGAGTTGGTATCCAAAGATGTTTAATAAAATGTACCCGCTTTGTAGTAGTATTATTATGTATTCTAATGAAACCCCAGGTTAATATGCAAAAATTCATTTCGTGTGTGGGGACTGGAGCAATAGCACAGCGGGTAGGGCATTTGCCTTGCACCCAGCCAACCCAAGTTTGATTCCTAGCATCCCATATGATCCCCTGAGCACCACCAGGGTAACTCCTGAGTGCAGAGTCAGGAGGAGTAACCCCTGTGAACCGCTGAATGTGACCTAAAAAGCAAAAAAAATCATTTAGTGTGATTTAATTTAATTTAATTAGTGTAGTTAATTTAATCTGTGAATGAGAGCTAAAATGTATTTCTCTCTCTTTCTCTCTGTCTCTTTCTCTCTCTTTCTCTCTCTCTCTGTCTCTCTCTCTGTCTCTCTCAATACAACACACACACAGTGTTGGTATATACTGTACACACATAGTTTGAGAAATCAAAATCTGCCTGAATTACAGAAAGGCAAAATGCTTGCCAGAGCGTTAGGACAGCAGCCAGAGAACACAGACCCAAAAGGTACTGGGGTTCCATGCTCAAGTCGCCCTGTAGAAGGAGCATGGACTTCTCTATGCTCAGTTTCACATGAGAAGCACTAGATACATGTGGTTGTGAGAGGAATTCTGATTGACAGAAAGTCTAGCGTGATTGGTCAACTTTCCATCCTGGGTCATCTGTAACTGTTGGCTTTGGTTAAGTTGCTTCCTTGGAATGGATTCATCTTGACATGCCCAAACATACCAGGGCATGTGGACGCACTTGAAATAAGACCCTAAGTCTCCTGACTTTATCTTTCTTACCCACACTCAAAATGGTTCCTATTTCTCATTTACTTTTATAGACACACACACACACACACACACACAATCCACATTATCTTATTTCATTATTTCATGAAACTCTGGACCAGTAACCCAAAGTAATTTTGCTGATCAAGTTTTGCCTTAACTTTTTCTCTAGTCTTCCCTTTTGCCTCCTACCCCACTTTCTGGATTTGTTTGTTTTTCCTTAAGTTGTGCCCTGATGTCTTTGATTTAAACAATTCAAACATAATGCTTAACAAATGAAGTGTAGGCTAGCAAAGACAAAGGCTCTATAATGGAGGGAATGAAGTTATCCCCTGGAAAGTGGAGTTTTATTGCACTCATGACATTTAATACATACATAATTCATTTCCAGACCCACTAATTTTTCTGTTTGCTTTATCTGTGCATTCAATTCCTAAAGACACTCTATTAAATGAAAATAGAAACGTTATGTTCTCAGAAATTAGTTTTTTGTTCCAGAACTCTACTTTTAACAAACAGTTCTGGTTATGATTAGAACGTATATAAAAGCATGCTAACATACCCAGGACTCAAGTCGTGCACTCGCAGCTCTATTATCTTTGAAAATTTGAACATTCTCTTCAAACCCTCAAAGGAGTGGGGCTTGGAGGTGATTCTTGCTGATGCATTTTAGTTTCTCTGTATTTCCTTGGGCAAAGCCAGAAGGTTCAAATTTGTTTCTGACTCGCGGCAATCTTGCAACAGTTATTTGACCCTGATGTAATAAAATTTTCTGAGCTCAGAAGATGAAGAGCCCTAGCAAATTCACCTCTGGCCTCATCTCGCTTTTAAGGTTAATAAGGGAGTATTTAGGAGACAGAAAGTTGTAAGAGTTCTGGGAAGTGAGGTAGTAAGAAAGGAGACACACATAAATAAAAATAATTTAGGGAAAATGAGAGTCAGCCTAGATGGTTAGTGGAAAACAGTTTGTAGCATCAGGTTTTGCTCAGTCTCCCTGGAAAAGTTCGGGGAACTTTAAATGCTCAAGTCATCTTACAAAGTAATATTCTTCTCAGAAAGATAGGAACTTGTTTCTTAAAGAAAGCTGAAAATGTTTCCACTTTATATACCCTCATACCACATATACATGCTATGTCTCTGATTTCCATTTCCTCTTTTATAGAATTGTGGTATTTATAATAATTTTTATGAAGACAATTTGTGTCTGTAGATTTATTTGTTCATAGCAATCATTCAAAATACTCTGGTGATATCTATTTGCAAACAACGTACACAGTTCTATAAAAAGACAAAACAGAAGATCTAGAGCTCCTTGCAAATCAATTTATGCATAAGTTCTCATTTATCTTTATGGATATAAATTCATAGGGAAAAAGAAAATACAGGGCAATTTTCATAGATTTTTGAGTGTATTTCATTATCCACAAGAAATATTATTTTTCTCCTTTTGTTTCTTTTTCTTTTTTATTTTGGGGCCACACCCATGGTGCTCAGGGCTTACTCCTGGCTCTTAGCACAGGGATCATTCCTGGTGGGACTAGAAACCATAGAGCATGACGAAGATGAAACCAGGCAGGGTTAGCCACGTGCAAGGCAAGTGCCCTCTGTACTAACTCTTTGTCCCCAACACAAAAAGACATTATAAATATGTAAAACATGCGAGATCATATCCTTACAACCATATTTAATTAAAATTCTTATTTTGGGGGGAAGAGGTGTTGATTTTTAGACCACACCTAGTGTTGTTCAGACTCTTAGTCCTGGATCTGCTCAAGGATCACTCGGAGTGGAGGTATGAGGATGCTCAAGGGACCATATGTGGTGCCAGGGATTGAATTTGGGTCTTTATGTGCAAGCCAAGGACCACACTTGCTGTAATATCTCTCCAACCCCTTATTAAATCTTAACTTCAATTATTATGTGGTTTTGAAAGAAGAAAAATAAAGTAAAAATTGTAAACGTTAAAAATATAAAAGTGAAAATTATCTTCCTTCCTTTATTGGTACAGGAGGAAACCTTATTTGTGGAAGACTTAGATTCACTTTCTGGGAAGAAGAGTGAAGAGAGAAGGTAGTGAGAGGCATTTCTGCTTCTGCTTTTTGTCTTATCTGCCAAAATTTCTTAATCTGGGGAAGCCTGTCCTGAACTCCATCATAGCCTCTGGCTGAACTATATGACTAGAGCACAATTCTATGACTATACAAAGAACTTAAGTGATGATAACAGGGGACAGGTAATACCTCAAGTTTGAAAGGTCATGTATTCCCACGAGCAGTGTAGAAGGGTCCCTTTCTCCCCACATCCTCTCCAACAGCGGTTGCTTTTGTTCTTTTGGATGTGTGCCAGTCTCTGTGGTGTGAGGTGGTATCTCATGGTTGTTTTGATCTGCATCTCCCTGTTGATTAGTGATGTAGAGCACTTTTTCATTTGCCTTTTGGTCATTTGTATCTCTTCCTTGGGAAAGTTTCTGTTCATTTCTTCGGCCCATTTTCTGATAGGGTTGGATGTTTTCTTCTTGTAGAGTTCAACCAGTGCCTTATATACCCTTGATATCAACCCTTTATCTGATGGGTATTGGGTGAATATCCTTTCCCATCCTGTAGATTGTCTGGTATTGGGTGAATATCCTTTCCCATCCTGTAGATTGTCTGGTATTGGGTGAATATCCTTTCCCATCCTGTAGATTGTCTGGTATTGGGTGAATATCCTTTCCCATCCTGTAGATTGTCTTTGTATTCTGGTCACTGTATCTTTTGCGTTGCAGAACCTTCTTAGTTTAATGTAGTCCCATTTGTTTATCTCCATTTCCACTTGGTTGGTCAGTTGCGTGTCATCTTTGAAGATACCTTTAGCTTCAATATCGTGGAGGGTTTTGCCGACTTGTCTTCAATGAACTTTATGGTTTGTGGTCTGATGTTGAGGTCTTTAATCCATTTTGATCTGACTTTTGTGCATGGTGTCAGGTCGAAGTCTAAGCCCATTCTTTGGAATATAAAATAACAGAGTAGGAGACTAACACCCAAAAATAGTAGAAATAAGTACCAGGAAGTTGGCTCCATGGCTTGGAAGCTGGCCTCACATGCTGGGGGAAAAGGCAGCTCAGATAGAGAAGGGAACACCAAGTAAAATGTGGTTGGAGACCACGTGAGGGAAGGGAGATGCGTGCTGAAAGTAGACTAAAGACTGAACACAATGGCCACTCAATACCCCTATTGCAAACCACAACACTCAATTGGAGAGAGAGAACAAAAGGGAATACCCTGCCACAGAGGCAGGGTGGGGTGGGGGGAAATGGGATTGGGGAGTGGGAGGGATAGTGGGTTTATTGGTGGTGGAGAATGGGCACTGGTGGAGGAATAGGTTCTCGAACATTGTATGAGGGAAACACGAGCACGAAAATATGTAAATCTGTAACTGTACCCTCACAGTGATTCACTAATTATAAAATAAATAAAGTTTTTAAAAAGATTGAAAGGTCACTTAACATTCTGTAGAGCCAAAACTATACTGTTACTATTATCTAAGAGAAGATGTAACTTAGTAGGCTATATCATAGTATTTAAATTTAGATACGAGATGAAACTTGATTAAGTTCCTAATGGTGAATATTTATAGGCACAGTAATAGGTTCAATTGGGCTAACAAGATGGACAAGTAAATAGCTGATGGGCAGATGCTTAATGTTCAGCATCAGAATTTCATTCCTCTTCAAGTACATATGCCATGGAGGAGACTTAATGGCCATTATTTGTATAGTTTGTGTATATGTTAACAAGGAGGCCCCTGGGAGAAGTGCTATTATCTTCATTGTTAGGATCCAGAGACAAGCATAATAATTTGGTCAAGAGTGATTACTATGAAATCTTTGTAGAGTATATAAATGAATCCGTTACAATCAGTTCTCGTATGGAGTATTTTATCTCTAGCAAGAGTATTCTGTTTAGGATCTAGTTTTAATAATTGGAAAAGAGAAGAGAAAGAGGCCAGGCTGAGAACCTATGAAATTTTCACAAATAAAAGACCAGAACTACCTGGCTGTTTGTAGAAAGTCAATAAGGAATAAATCAGAGAATTCAAAGATAAATAAATTGAGGTTCATCTCAATTTCATTTCTGAACTGTGTGATTTGAAACTAGTCCTTCAGATTCCATTATGAAAATAAAAGTATTGTGAGAAATAAATGTAATATATGCTTATATTAAATTAAATTAATAAATGGATTAAACTAAGTTATAATAATTTTGAATTATTTTAACAAGTATTGGAGTTATCTTTGGTACTGTTAGTATTATTATAAAAACTAATTACCCCCAGGAAATAAGAGGTGAATATTTCACATGATGATCTTAATTACATTATGATAATTTTATCCACTCTAATCTATGATCACTTAGCCCCAAACCTGCACATATATAAATTCATAAAGTCAGGATTAACTTTACAATTGAAGTAGTTATAGAATAATAAAGGGAGAAGGAGGAGGTGACGTAACGAAAGAGAAGAAGAAGGAAGAGGAAGGTGAGAAGGAAAAGGTGATTTAATACAATTGTTTCAATGAGAGGTTAAAAGTGTCCAATCCTGCCACCTCAAGCCCATAAAATTGGAAGTACAGAAGGAAAACAAATTCTGGAACACTAAAGTCCATTCAGCAATGCATATCCTTCTTGTGTATTTGGACAAAAAATATGCAATATGCTAAGGCTAGATCTTGGCTTCAGAAGGCAACAGTAATGTTAGTGGTGAAACTGAGACAGAAATGACAATTTGCCTTAATTCAAACTCTCCTTTAGCAAATATTTCCTGCTCAAGATGCATTTCACTTGCTCAGAATCTTTTGATGCAAAAAACTTTTCTAAGAACTGAAAAAAAGTCACAAGTGTCTCAAAATATGAGTGCAAAATAAAATACTAATTAAAATACTAAATATAATCTTATGTTTAATTAAGAGATTGATCACTGCTAGAACACTAACATTTTTTTTTACAAAGACCAAATTACCCTGATTTTTGGTTTTGAGAATCAGACAGCCTCAAATCTGTGTTTGTAGCTTCAAGTCAAACATGGAGAAATTAAAATAATAGGGGAGGGCTGGCTTTGGGTCACAGACCACACTTGGTCAACCCCTTCAAAATCCATGCTATAAAATTTAAAGGCCAATTTATCAATTTATCTTGTTGAAAACTTTATCCTATAAACCTAGTCCAGGGGCCTACGTACGTGCAGACTACACGTTTGAGGCCCTGGGTTTGATCCCTGACACTGAATGCACATCAAAACCACGGGGTATGACTCCTTGACAATAAAAACAAAAAAAAATCTTTATTTTTTTCACCAGTTTAATGTAACTCTGGTTAGTTTATAACACTTTATTAAATGTAGAAAGATGATCAATCACTATGTGTTAATTCTTTAATGCATAAAGAACTATATTAAAAAGAAGCACCTTTATTTTGTGTCTCCAAATGCTGCAATATTTTAAACACCTGATATTGTGCTTACTTAGATTTTCTTTGTCATAAATGAGCATTGACTTTTTTTCAGTTTGTATTTTTACCATGAAATTGTTTTTTGGTTTTGTTTTTTTTTTTTTTGGTTTTTGTTTTTTGATTTTCTTTTTGGGTCACACCCAGAGATGCACAGGGGTTACTCCTGGCTTTGCACTCAAGAATTACTCCTGACAGTGCTCAGGAACCATATGGGATGCTGGACTCAAACCCGGGTTGACCAGGTGCAAGGAAAAAGCCCTACCCGCTGTGTTATTGCTCCAGCCCCCATGAAACTGTTTTAAGTATTTATACACTTTATTAACCTTACATAATATGAAAACTTCCAAATTCCCTAAACTTTTAGATAAGTAAAAAGAAATGTAAATATATTACACGATCACACACCCATTGTTCCTTACTATCACAACACTGTCTTCGTACTTGTGATTAAGGCAAACTGAAAGGCACTGCATACCAGCATTACATTCATCCATCTGCAACTACAAATGGGCAGAGTCCTCTTTAGTGATGGGATATGTCCATGAACATGTTTGTCCCCATCAAGATGCTCGACCCCTGGAAAGTTTGTAAATGTTGTCTTTGAAAACTATCTGCTTGAGAAACACAAGTGTATTGTTTTCACATTATGAATTTCATTTTTCCTAAGTTTCATTGTATACCTCAAATTTATCCTTAAGACCACACTATTTTAAAATTTCTTTTCTGCTAAAATAAAACTAGGTCAATTTCAAATCTGCAATATTTTTTGCCTGACTCCCTTCTATTGCTAATACCCAGTTTCTTTTTCTTGGGGGTGGTTCTGTTTCAAAAGAACTTAAGCACAACTATTTCGACAAGTTGACATGTCTCCTGTGATAATTTATACTTTGACTTAGCAAATGAATGTTAGCCCTAATGTTTTCCACTGTTGACATGTAAAGCAATCACACACCGGGAATATGAGTTTTGGAGGTAACAAAATTATCTCTCTTGCTAGCCATAGTGCTTTATATTTCCATAATCACTAGCTGTCAGCGTGTGAATAGAAGGCCAGAGAAGCTCTTAAGGCACAAAATCTAAGGAGGCACTCCCTCGAAGAGTTGTGAAGACACCTCCTTTAGAGCTGCATCCTAGCACCCCACATAGCTCACCCCAACCCTGGCAGCTGCCCAAGGAATGAAGCCTGGGAGGATCTGGCTGGCACGCAGATATATAAATGAAGTACGCTTAGTTGTATTTATATATGTATAGCATATACAATATATATTTTCTTGGAATATAAGGTTCATAGGTTTTTAAATGTGCCTGAAAGGATATTCCAGCTAAAACAACATGTTTACTTGGTCATTCAGATGATACAAATTTTTTTAAATTGAATCACCATGAGATAGTTACAAACTTTCATATTTGAGGTACAATCACACAATGATCAAACACCCATCCCTCCACCAGTGCACATTTCCCACCACCAATATCCCCAGTAAAACCCCTTTCTCCAACCTCCCCCTGCCTCCATAGAAGACAATATTCCCCATATTCACTCTCTACTTTGGGGAATTATGGTTTGCAATACAGATATGAGAGGTTATCATGTTTGGTCCATTATCTACTTCCAGCACACATCTCCCATGCCAAATGATTCCTCCAACTATCATTTTCTTAGTGATCCCTTCTCTATTCCAGTTGCCTTCTCCCCCCCACTCAGAGGCAGGTTTCCAATTATGGAGCAATCTGCCTGACCCTTGTATCTACTGTCCTTGGGTGTCAGTCTCATGTCATGTTATTTTTATACCCCACAATATTTTTAAAGATCTATTAGGTCTCCATCCACAGCTCCTGGATCACAAAGTTGTTGGAATTCCCTAAGTGCTGAGAATATTAAAGATGCACATCATAGTGTACGTGGGTTTGATGCAATTGCTAGAGATGTCCAAATCCATGAGTTTGAAAATTTGTACCACCTACAGATGTTCAGCACCATCATGACAATGCTTCTCTCTGGAACTCCCAGAAACACAATGGGGCTTGTGGTTGCCAGTGTACAGTCTTGTGTGTGCAAATGCACGGAACTGAAGTGTACAACCGCCAGCAAGCTCCACAACAAAAGTATGTGGGACCCCCCAGTGGCACTGCAATGCCAGCCAAAAGGGAAAGGAAAGGAGGGCAAAGTTCAGGCGACTTTTGGGAAAGCACCTAAGGATGGGGTCTTGTTGCCTGAAGAATCAATCATGCTATAAAAGGATCTGAACTTCTGGTTCCTCTTGGACTTCTACGAAGGGCAGAGGGGCTGGTGACTGAGTTCAGGTGCCAATGACCAAAGAGCTCATAAAAAAATCTTATGTTCATGGGGCTGGAGCGTTAGCAAAGTGGGTAGGGCATTGGTCTTGCATGCGGCCCACCCAGGTTCGATTTCCAGCATCCCATATAGTTCCCTGAGCACTTCCAGGAGTAATTCCTGAGTGCAGAGCCAGGAATAACCCCTGTGCATCACCGGGTGTGACCCAAGAAGAAGAAAAAAAAAAACTTATGTTCAGGCCTATTTTCTTGCCTCAGGAGCAAAGAGAATTTCATTCTATTTTGTTTTTCCAGAGTTCCTAGGGACAAGGGAGGTGAAACATTCCAGGAACATTCAGGCAGGTTGACAAACACACTTTAGGACTACTTGGATTTCAGGGGGATCAGCTTATTACCAGCAAAGACAGGAAACAAATCAGGAACGAAGAATGCTGCAGGTCACTGTTACTTAAGGCACAGCAGGCACCCCAAACTGGGTTTGAAGTCTGTGACCACAAGGCCTCTTGATCAGCACCAGATCTGACCCTGAGGCAGAGCACTGCCAAGGTGACCTTGGTGGTCCCCTATACTGCAGGGCCCAAGTAGTAAATCAGGCCCTTGCATTGAACTACTGGTCCAGTTGGCAAAAGTATCACCATGAGTGGCCCCCAAGATTCCCAAGCATTATTTGAGGGCCCCCACACATGGGATAATACATGTAATCCACAGAACATAGGAACTATCTAAACTCTCCTCTATGTCAACATCATAGTCAGTGAATACTATGTGTATGTGAAAGTGGAAGTTTATTGAGGTCAGGAATCGTGGATGGACGGATGGCATAATAATGCTACAACCTGAGACTACTTTTCTTAAGTAAATGAGTTTTATCACCCTAGTATTCAGCAACATATGAAAAGACAAAAAAAATGTGTTATACACAATAGAACACTACACAGTCACAAGAAAATATAAGGCAAACATTATTGGCACCTTGGATGGAACTGGAGAATATCATGTTGCACAAAATAAAACACAGTGGCAAAAGGACAAGAACAAGATAATCTTACTTGTCTATAAAAATAGAGAAAAATAAATCAAGTGGACAAATCCTACAAATTGATAGTAAACCTTGGACACGGTAATACACACCCGGTTGAAGAGTAAAGGGTGAGAGAAATTATTAGGCCGACCAGAGATAAGGCAAGAACATAGGTGAAGGGTGTGGGGCACATGGGTGGTGGCTCAGGGAGGTGACAGTATGCACCAATACCATAACTGTCCATCAGAAAGATACTATGGAGACATGCAGGGCCATGGGGGAAGCAGGTTAGATGAGAGGGGACACAGGGGCATGTGTGTTCACAAAAGGGCAGCGGTGCTCTCTATTTCTCCCGCCACCCACATTCGGTAGTCTCATGCCACTTTCCCCACCCCAGGGAAGCTGATGGAGATGGGCAGGCGAAGGAAGGAACCAGTGCCAGGCTGGTTGTATCAATTGCAGTTTATTCCCATCTCCGTTCCCCTTCTGCTTCTGTCTCTCCCTTCTGCTCTGCTTCTGTGTCTTCCCCCTGCTTCTGTGTCTTCTCCCCTTACTTCTCCTACAGTCTTAGTTTATATAGCAATCATATAGGGTGGTAACAGAATCTGATCAGGGGAAAAGGTGATTAACTGGTTGAGGAGGAGAGAATAGAGAAAAGTTTACAGATAAACAGAGGTACAGGAGTGTCTCCAGAGCACTTAAACGTAAGCTCCCCGTGGCAAAGGAGGAAGGACAAACCAATGTTATCCTACAGGGCAGAAGTGGAGGATCATGGGTACTTTGGGTTATAATGGTGTGTGGACATTGTACATCAGTACCATAAACTTAACACTACTGTAAACCTCGTTCCTAAACTACAGTAATTTAAAAAAAAAATTTATTAAGACATTGTGATTTACACAGTTGTTTGTGATAGAGTTGTTTTGGGCATACAATATTCCAACATCAAGTCCATCACCAAAGTCCCCTTCTCCCACTAATGTCCCCTTCCCTCCACCAGCATCCTGAGGTTCCCTGCCACTCCCCGGCCTGTCCCCCTGGAAGGTACACAGAAAATTTGTATGTATATAACAGGCATACAACAAAAGTATTTATAATATTTTTTTAATTTTTGTATAGTACTTCTCCAAGGAGCATAATAATGCTTAATACAAAAGAAATTATTGAAAATTAAGATTACTAGTTTTGAATCCACCATTAATTCTGTGACATTTGACCAAGCACTTCATAACTGTTGATATTTTTTTCTTTTTGGATCATACCCAACGATGCCCAGGGGTTACTCCTGGCTCTGCACTCAGGAGTTACCCCTGGCGATGCTCAAGGGACCATATGGGATGCTGGGAATCGAACCCGGGTCAGCTGCGTGCAAGGTAAATGCCCTATCCCCTCTGCTATCACTCCAGCGCCCATAACTGTTGATCTTTAAATAACTAAAAATTGAGAATTTTGAGTAGAAGTTCTCTAAGCTTCCTCTGTCACTAACATTGCATTCTATTCCTCTATGAGAATAGTTTTGGTTAAAAATAAAATACTAAATATCCCTCGAATAGTTCTAGGATTTTTGGTAACTTGTTCTCTTACATTCTCTACTCTTATCTTTTATAGTATGTTTTAATATTACTTATTATTTTGACTTTCCTCACCGCACAATCTAGCTTGAGTATTCACCCACAAGACTTACCTAAAAACTTGTTCAAAATAATAATTGTCCCAACTGTGTGCTAAGAGATGATCAGGTTGGGGCTAGAGCCATAGCACAGCAGGTAGGGCATTTGCCTTGCATGCGGCCAACCAGGGTTCGATTCTCAGCATCCCATATAGTCCCCTGAGCACTGCCAGGAGTGATTCCTGAGTGAAAAGCCAGGAGGAACCCCTGATTATTGCCAGTTGTGACCCAAACAGCAAAAGAAAAAAAGAGCGATGATCAGGTTAACCATGTTAGCTACTTACCTAAGCATTAATCACCAAAAGTTATTGAAAGTGACTTGAGAGAGAGAGAGGAGAGAGAGAGAGAGAGAGAGAGGAGGGAGAGAGAGAAGAAAGAGAGAGAGGGTCTTATTATTATTCAACTGCATCACTGTCACTCTCATCCCAGTGTTCGTGGATTTACTCGAGAGGGCACCAGTTACATCTCTATTCCTCCCAGCCCTGAGATTTCAGCAGCCTCTCCCTACTCGTCTTTCCCAATGATTGGAGGCTCTTTCAGGGTCAGGGGAATGAGACCTATTGTTACTGTTTTTGGCATATTGAATACGCCATGGGTAGCTTGCGTATTGGAGCTGGAGGACTTGATTGATGGCTTTGCCATCGCCAGCTTCACCGGCCTTGAGGCCTTGCAGAAGGATGAGTCTCTCCAGCCCCCGGAGCAACTCAAACACCGGCTGAAACTTTCTGGAAAGCGGAAGAGGGCAGGCTCTGGCGGAGCCACCAAGGAACCTGGGGACAGCCCTGATCGGGAGCCTGGCCAGCCCTCTGAGGACCGGGCACGAAAATGGCCCAATAAACAGAGAAGGAAAGAGCCTCCTCCAGGCACTCACTGGAAGTTGGATTATTATTCAACAGTTATTATTATTTTTTTTAATTGTTGTTCAACAGTTAAACATCAAAAAAATCCAAACGGTTCTGCAAACCATCTTTCAAAATGGTAGTCAATTTTCTGGTTTTCATTGGGTTAAAGAAATGCTGAAGTTTTACTCTTAAAAGATAAGCTTTTGGGAGCTGGAGAGAAAGATCAATTGACTGAACACATGCAGAAAGTCAGGGTTTGCTTTGGCACCACATGGCATCCTGAGCACTGCACCAGGAGAAACCCCTGAGCCAAGAGCTAGTAGTAGATCCAAAGAACAGCCAGATGTGACCTTAAAAACAAAGAAAAACAAGCTTCATGGTAGTGTTAGGAAGAAAGACTTTAGGCTATTATCTACAATAACCCAGAATGCAAGCCTAAGCCCGAGGCTGGAGAAATATAGAAAATAAGAAAAGTGCCTTATGGTCTTAGAAAAGTCTCAGTGGTCTTAGAAAAGTTAGTTTCTTAGTGATCTTAGAAAAGTTTACGAAAAGCCAATAAGCAGGATCTGGAGTCTTTTTCTTCTTTAGAAATTGCAAAAGCAGGAGTTGACTTTGGCAATGAGGAAGGAGATATGACAAAGCACATTCCAGAAAACTACTGTTTGAGTTATTACTGTCTTTTTTAAAACTTCATTTAGAAAAATTTTAGACAATTTTTTTCACAATACAGTTGTTACAGGTGTCAATATTCCAGCACCAGTTACCATGATCTTATACTGAATAGCTTTCACAGGCACCAACCATCTCACTGAGTTCCTCCAGTCGTGAGAGAGAGGCAAGAACTCAGCAGTATTCCTCCTACACCTTCTCAAGTGCTGTGAGGACCCACGTACATTACCACATTGGATCAACCACCAAGTTTTTAAGTTTTTTGCTTGATCAATATTTTGGGTTTTGTTTGTTGTTTTTTTGGTGTTTTTTTTTTTTGCTTTTTGGGTCATACCTGGTGATGCTCAGGGGTTACTCCTAGCTCGGCACTCAGGAATTATTCCTGGCAGTGCTTGGATTCCCATATGGGATGCTGGGAATCAAACCCAGGTCGGCCACGTGCAAGGCAAATGCCCTACCCGCTGTGCTATTGCACCAGTCCCTCAATATTTATTTTGAAATTTTCTCTTAAAATCCTCTCTCCTAAGAAATAATTTTTCTAGACAATTTTTAAATTTAATTTTTATTGAGTCTCTGTGATTAACAATATTAAGATTGGTGGTATCCCATCTACATAATTCCAACACTTGACCCATCACCAGTGTACCCCCAGTTCCCCAAGGATCTTAATATCCCTCCCTTTGAACCTGTTCCCCACAACTCAATTGTGTGGGTCAGTTCTATCATTGTGTTGCCTTTGGCACTCTGTTGGTACCTTACTTTGTACCTTATGCAAGAAGGTAAGCTTGGAGATATGACTAAGCAAAATATATTTTCTTTTTATGCCTCTGTGTACTCAGCCATTTTATTCCTCAATTCATGTCATGTTGATCAGAATAAAGAAATCTTATAATGGAGTATATAGAAAATCATTTTTGTCCTGTAGTAAAAATGAGCTCTACAGTAATTATTAATACTGGTATTCATTTGATTTTCATATTTTCTGAATTAGCACTAATCTTATCTAGGAAAAATAAGCAATGAGATTCTGATCTTTGATCTACCTATTAAGCTTTGGGAAATTGGGAAATTTCGGAGATGAAGCCAAATGAATGCTGTAAGAACTAGAAATCAATATTTACAAAGAAGTCTGAGTTTCTTAAAGACGTAACACATTTAGCTCAATTTTTAATATTAAATTGATTTAATTAATTAATTTAATTTATTAAATTGATTAAATTTAATTTAATCTGGGAAATTAAATTGATTTAAAGAGGAATTTTTTCCCCAGAAGAACCTATTTACACAGCATCTACTTTCATTGTTCTTACACCCTGTGAATCATCAGGAAGTAACAAAGTCATGTAAGAACCCAAAGTTCTCCTAGGGTTTGGGAACAAATGAATTTGAAACTGTTCAGTTGATCCTACACAGAGGGTGCTGTATACAGGAATTCTGGATAAGGGGAGTTTGATCAGTGCAGTTAACTGTAAGCACAGCACCTGTGGAATCTAGAACACAATGCTGCAATGTGATAAATAAGGCCAGAGTGGGTGGATTTCATTAATTCAAAGCCCTACTTCTTTGCATCTTTGCCATGTGCTAAAGTTAATAACACTTTAAAACTTTCAAATAATTTACAAAAAAAAGTGCATAATTTTGAACTTCTATACAGTTACTGCATGTCAACAATAGTGTAAATAGCCAGAAATTCAAAGGTGAGTGAAAAATCAATAAAGCTTCTTTAAAAGACAAATGAAATTCAATATTTTACATCTTATGCTAGTAGCAAGGATACAGACTTCTAAGAACTCACTGGAGATAAATTATGCCATTTCAGCATTGGAAAGAGATGAACTGACTGAATGACTGGGCAGATTTCGCTAGGCACAGCTTGGGGTAGGCCTGGAAAGTAGTCGGGCCAAGGTCTCTGAGCTAGATGAGAGTGTGACTTGTCAGAGAAAGGATGAGTAGACTTTCTGAGTGTTGTCATGACTTTGATAATCAAGAGTTTTGAGAAGCTGAAGATATACGAGCTCAGAAGAAGCTCCATCTGTCATGGCAGGGAATATAGATTTTTTTTCTAAGAGACATAAAAAAATACCAAATTATTTGTAAACTCATCTCTTTCTTTCTTCTTTATCTTTTTTCTTTTTTGATCACACTCGACAGGGGTCACTCCTGGCTCAGGAATTACTCCTGGCGGTGCTCAGGGGACCATATGGAATGCTGGGAATTAAATCTGGGTTGGCCAAGTGCTGCAAGGCAAGTGTCCTACGTGCTGTGCTATTGCTCCAGGCCCTCACCTCTTTCTTAAAGAGAACATTTTTCTCTCCACAAAGCAAGGAAATAGTATTAAACAATAAAAATCCCTTGACCTTGAATTACAAAGATCAGATTACCAAGCAGTGGGGGGAGAAGGTTGTGGGGCATGGATAGGTAAACTAGAGATAATTTGGGGACAGTGATATGGTAAAGTGTATAATCTTCCCCCGGCAGCTCTCCCTCTCGCAGCCTGGGCTTGGTGGTCTCGGGCCGCTCCCCCAGACAGGGCGGCCCATGCCACGGGCAGAAGAAACAAGGGCCAAGCTGGTTGGGTAATCTGTTGCCATTTATTCCACTGTCCCCACACACCTGTTCCAATCTCATTGAGCTTCCCATTCTAGCCCACACTGGCCCTCGCTCCCGCCTCCTCCTGTCTCTCCCACTCATCTCTCCACACTCCATCTCACAGCTTAGGCTCTCTCTCTCTCCACTTGCCTGCTCCTCTATTCTTCTTCTGCATTCTTCTCCCTCTGTTCCCCTTGCTAGTCTCTCCGTGCTCCATCTTGCTACCCTGGTCTCTCTCTCATCTCTCTCCAACCCCCTCATCTCTCCAAATCCCCAACTCTGGGGGTAGACACTGTATTCATTCCAGTAGCAAAATCAACATAAGAAAACCCTTCCTGACAGCCAATCATCAGGCTCAAGGGTGGAAAAACCATCTAGGAGTGTTCCTCTTCTCCTTAGTCCAATAACTTAATTAACGTCTTAATTAGCATGTTAATTCTCCTTCTAAATATTAGTTATTTTGTATGGACAGAGTAAGAGATAGACTGAGCTTGTACGGTGACTCTCCTGGGAACATCTCTCCTGGGAACATCTAGATTCACACTACAGTACTCAGGCCAGATTAATCTTTCCCAACCCTAACAGGGTCCAATCTAGTTATTACTTTTTGGATCATGACATAATTTGTCCATGACGATGCTCTTAACTTATAGTTAAGTATTACTGCGCTTTGGCCAGGCCCATTTTGATGCCAGGGTAGCACATAGCTCACATCTTGCCCTGGGTCCATCCAGTCCCTCATCAGGACCCTGCTTTTGGGATGCTAGGAAGTAATGGCAATTGAGGCTTAAGTCGAGAGAACAGATGTCTAGGAGGTAAATATCATTCAGAGTCAATTAACTCCAAAGTTACAAATGCATAGCATTAACTGTCTTCTTGTGCCCATACAAAAAGGACATTGCTCTGAATTAACTATGCAAAGGACTTAAGGAGAAGAAAAAAACAATATTTACAAGTCAACAGAGCACAAAGAAAGAAGTTACAAATAAACACAGAGGAATGGGTGCACTGTTATGGGAGTGACCCAATAAACCTAAGCTCCCGGTGGCAAGGCAGAAAGGACAAACCAATGTTATCCTACAGTAGTGGGTCTTAGGCACTTTGGTCATTTTGAGGTACAGAAAATTTGCACATCAATACCATAAACTAAAACTATTGCAATCACATTACCTACAGTATTAAAAAAAAGAATAGTCTCTCTATTCCCCGTTACTAAGTAGTATGGGTTTTCATTTTTCTAGCTGCCTTTAACTGTTTTGTCTTGTAACATATTGATTCCAAATCATACATTTTAAGTATTCAGTTTTAGGGGGCATAGCCTTTTTAGCTACCAATTCTTTAATCCATTGCCTATTACATAAAAAACTAAACAATTGCTTAACCATTCCAAAACTCTGAAGTCTAAACCATAACTTAGTTTCTGGACATAAAGCTTTGTGGGTCAGCTGATACAGACTGGACTCAGTAAGAAGTATTTAGACTTCATCCTTCACTTGGGACCATCAGGCTAACACACACAAAAACATCAGGCACACAAGAGAACAAGTTCAAACACACAGAAAATTTTATGGGTTTTTTTTATTGGTTGGTATATTATACCTCCTATATTTTCTAATATTAGTTAAAGCAAACCTCCTGTCAAAACTTAGTCAAAAAGAAACATATTCCTCCTGAGGAACTACAAACTCATATGGCAAAAAAATAAGGAGAATCTATGGTTTTTGGGGGGGGTTGGTGTTTTTTTTTCTTTTTGGGTCACACATGGCAATGCACAGGGGTTACTCCTGGCTCATGCACTCAGGAATTACTCCCGGCAGTGCTCAGGGGAACCATATGGGATGCTGGGAATCGAACCCGGGTCGGCCGCGTGCAAGGCAAACCCCCTACCTGCTGTGCTATCGCTCCAGCCCCAAGGAGAAGCTATTGGCAGAGAATCACAGACATGAATAAAATCTAGCAGTAACTTTAGTGAGGAAAGTAAGTTGAGTAATAGTAAGCACAGTCAAATTGCAAAAACTGTAGGAGCAAATAGGATGGAATAAGGTAAGGATTAGAGATGGGCTTGGAGTTGAAAGGCTGAATGTCCAAAACTGTTATTTAGAAATTAGAAAGCTGGAGCTAGAGCGAAAGCACAGTAGGTGGGCGTTTGCCTTCACACAGCCAACCTGGGTTCGATTCCCAACATCCCATATGGTCCCCCAAGCACCGCCAGGAGTAATTCCTGAGTGCAGAGCCAGGAGTAACCCTTGTGCATTGCCAAGGGTGACCCCCAAAAAAGGAAAAAAAAGAATTTACAAAGCTGTTATTTGTAAATCATGTTGCCAAAATTAAATAAATAAATACTGTGGATTAAATACCTCATATTACACCAGATCAGAAGAAAATGTGAGCTATATAGTAAAACCTCCATCACTGTATCATTGTATCACTGTCATCCCGCTGCTCATCAATTTTTTCGAGCATGCATCAGTAACACCTCCATTGTGAGACTTGTTGTTATTGTTTTGGGCATATTGAATACGCAACACCATGGGTAGTTTACCAGGCTCTACCGTGCGGAGGAGATATTCTGATAGCTTGCCTGGCTCTCCGAGAGGGGCGGAGGAATCAAACCCAAGTCAGCCGTGTGCAGGGCAAACTCCCTACCTATTGTGCTATCGCTCCAGCCCAAAACCTCCATAATGAACCTTAATTTTTTTTTGTAAGGACCTCAAAAGTAATCTTCATTCCACCTCATGAATTTACAAGAAATTTGTTATGCATCTATTGAATTTTTTTATGAAACATGTAATGCAATAATGAAATAATTCTATTAACATATTTCTATCCTTCTCGGTGTAAGTTATGCTTTTTATGACAATGCAGAGTAAGATTCTCCCTCCTATATAGGATAGTGTTGCAAACATTAGAAATGAACATCTCTTAACTGCCCAAAACAAATATAGATAGTTCTCTTGGAAATTTTCACAAAACTTAATAGTGAATACACTTATCTGATTTTTACATACAGTATTGCAGAACTAATGGCAGAACTCATACAGGATTTTTTTTTTTAGTTTTTCTACAAGAAAAACAATTCTATTTTAAAATCTGTCAGATTAATGAGATGATAAATTTATAGAAAACTTGAAAGTTGATTAAGCTGGTAGTTATTATAAACTATAAGTGTTACAAAAATGAATAATTATATATAAAGGAATAACCATAAATCATCTTTGGAGGGATGTACTTTTAGAACACAGATAACTTTTTGTCATTACCAATGATATTAGTATAACCATAAAGATATTTATATGACATGATCTCTGTATAACAAAAAGTCTTGAGCTCTGTATAACAGAAATATAATTCAAATTAAAATTTGAATAATTACATAGCTAATTAAATAATTAGAATAATTAGGTATATTAAAAGAGATAAGATAGGTGTCAATAGGAATAATTTTTAGCTTTTGTGAAGAATATCTTGAAGCCATCAGAGTAACAAAAGTCAGAAAGTTCAGTTAGGCTGGACTTCAGCACAAAAGATGGGAATTTCAAGATTGATTATTAACTGATGGGAAACACATGATTTTGGCTGCTTTTATTATTATTAATTGCTACTTATTAATTATAATTGATAATTAATGACAATGAGTAATAATATTAATGAAATTAATATAATGAAGCTTCACATATTAAGGTTAATTGATAACTTTTTGAGAATAGAGATGAAATTTGCAAGTATTTACATTGTGTTTATATTTGATGTTGTTGTTGGCTTACCTGAATTTAATGCTGTCTATTCAGCCAGATGCTGTCTATTCAGCCAGACAATGAAGACTTTAGAAACTCTGGGCTGCATTGTCTATTTTATAACAAATTATATAAATATGGCAATTTATATTCAAAGGATACAGGATGTGTTCACTGAGCAGAGAGAGATGAGAATCAGGCTCCTGTTATTTGATATTAGGGAAGTCACTCAGGACTGCTTACTGAAGTCAAATCTCTTCAGGTTCCCATTAGTATCTGCATGAGATTCAGCCAATGTTAATATTAATATTAATATTATTTCTTAATATTAATTTTATTTCTTAAGAGGTCTAAGAATTATTTTTCATGAGGAAATAGAACAAGTGTGAATATGCTGGCTGCATTCAGGCTTTTGTTCCTGCAAGAAGGTACCACAAGTGTGTGTGGGGCTGAGGGTAGGTAAGATAGAGAAGAGACCAGTATGACAATAAGAGCTGGGAATGATCACACTGGACAAGATCTAAGGGTTAAAAGTAGGTAACGAGATATTCTTGATAACCTCTCAGTATCAATATTGCAAACCACAATGCCCAAAAGGAAGGAGAAAGAGAGAGAGAGAAGAAATGCACCTGCCAGAGAGGCAGGCAGGGGGTGGGGGTGATGGGAGGGAACCTGGGGACACTGGTGCAGGGAAATGTACACTGGTGGAAGGATGGGTGTTGGAATACTATATGATTGAAATCCAATCATGAACAGATTTGTACGGGTCTATCTCACAGTGATTCAACTAAAAAGTTTGAAATAAATAACCAGTGACAGTGACAGTGATACCTTGAAAAATAATTAAATTAAGTTAAAAAATGAAAAAAAAGAAGGTATCTAGTGCAGTAAGGGACTTACATGAGCTGCCTTCATTTCTGAGAAACAAAAAATACAACCTCATCCAATGCCTTTATATTTTGGTGTTGCTTCATCTTATGTTAAATCCACTGAGACCTTATTATTAATAGTCATCATATTTTGGATCCATTTATTTATGCTAATTTATTTCACGGTCTGTTGTTCGTCATCTTTTCAAAACAGATTATTTCTAGGAGGCTGATAAGGGTGGGCGAGCAAAGAGAAAGACAATCAACTATCACATATATCTCTGTTCAGGCAGAAAAATGGTGAGGTATGATTACTTAGAAGTATAATGTAGTGACTCCATGAGCACAATTAACATTCCATGAGTTATTATGCTCAAGCAGCCTCAGAAAGCCCTGAAAATTAATATGCTAATTTTTCCAAATATATAACTTAAATCATAGTTTCTGTGAAGTTGGTGGAGAATATTAAAGCAAGTCACCCATTATAAAGTTCAGCATGCATCTACCCAGTTTATATTCATGATAGCATTTTAAGAGGCAAAACTATGTATATGTGCATATTAACAAATACAGGTCAAATTAAAGTATCAGGATTTATGGATAGATTTATTTGATACATTTATCTATCCCAGAAATAAATCTGATAGCACTCAGCATATTTTCTAGTTCCATCCATGTTGCTGCAAATTGAATTATTTTGTTCTTTCTTAGGAATGGGTAGGAATGCATAGTATTATACATATATGTATATATCTATATACACAATGTGTGCACTTATATTATATTATAGTTATATATATATAATACAGAATTTTGATCCATTCTTCTGTAGTTGGCCATTTGGGTTGATTTTATATCTTGGCTATTGTGTGGCAATGAAGAGGTATGCATATATCCTTTGAATTAGTGTTTTTGTATTTTGTGGATAGATACCAAGAGATAGTATTGCTGGGTCATATGCTAATTCTATACCTTTTTATTTTAAGAGATATTCACATTGCTTTCCATACAACTGAACACGATGACATTCTCACCCACAGTGGGACCTTTCTCACCATAACCCTGCCAACATTGGCTATTTCCATAATTTTTGTTACACTCCATTTTCTCTGGCATAAGATGATATATCAATGTTGTTTTTTATTTTTCCTTTCCCTTATCATGAGTGGTGATGAGAACTTTTTCATATACCTGTTGGCCATCCATGTTTTTTTTAAGAAAGTGTGTGTTCATCTTCTCACCCCATTTTATTTTTTCCTAAGTTAGACAGTCCAATATATGTTGGTCATCAAGCTCCATCTTAAAGTGTTACCCTCATGAACCTGTTGTCAAACAAGATAAAGGAATTTTGTAGGAGCAGATCAGCTCTTATTTCCTTATCTGTTAGTGGCACCAACATATCTGCTCCCAGCTCATTAGATCGGATCACTGAGTTTCATTTCAAAGGAGCTTGAGAAGGGTAGGAATGCACATGGACTTTAATGGCTGCTGTGCATGGCACTCCCTGTATCCCCAACCAGGCATACAGATTGCAGGGACTAGCAGGCACTCTGATTTATCCACTTTACCCATGTTGACCCTGAAGCCATCTGTCAAAAACCAACGTGCTGTCTCTAGATCATGCAGAGGGAAAACAGGGGTTCACTCCCCAAGTCTTACACATGGTCTTTCTCTGTCTCTGTACAGTGCCAAGAATGTGACTTTTTCCTTCCAAAGCAGGACATCTGTTTAGACAACCTCATGATATTCTGTCCAGTCATTCATACTTGCTGTCAACTAGAAGCATTTCATAGTTGTATCACCAATTCAGGTGTTCGGGTCTGACCTTGTCCAGACCAAGTGCTGTTCAAGTCTTTACCAGCGAAATGGCATGTTGGATTTCAGAAGAGAGAACGTTGGGAACGAAATATCCATCCTGTGGAATTTGGTATGTGGGCAGGTGGACATGGCTGTCAAAGAGATCTGAGTAGAAGTCGTGAATAATTTTCTCCATTGACTTTCTGGAGGATGTGATAGATCCATCGGGACGTCAGAGGGCAGTCATCTTGGTCTTGTAGTTGGCGAAGGACAGGCGAGCGTTGCGAATACTTTTCCCAGCTTCTGCTGCACTGGCCAACACTGCTGCTCTTCTCTCTTTGAGGTCTTCCTTTATCGCATCTCTGCACAGCTTTGTGAGCTCAGACTTGTGGTTAGCTTGTGGTTGCCTGAGGCTCCGCCAAACCACGTTGATGAATGAGCTCGAGAGTTTCCGAAGACAGGCGTCTGTTTGTGGCTTTCTCACTCTCAGCATTCTTCGCACAGACATGGAGGTGCTGAACCAGTCGATCGTATTCCTCGTCGATGTTGTCAAGGATGGCATCTTCCCACGTTGCTGCAATAGTGCCAAAGAGCTCCCAGTTGGTGGTCATTCTTGGAGTTGTCTTCTTAGACTTAAATTTTGCAGACTTTTCTCCCTGCTCTGTGAAGCAGAATTTCGCACGAAGGAGACGGTTTGGAATTTGGGGACAACAGCAACATCGGTCAGGCAAAACCTTCGATTGAAAATGATGTGGTCAATTTCATTGTGGAACTGTCCACCGGGAGACTCCCATGTCCAGCGCTTAAATTCGGCCTTCTGGAACTGTGAGTTACCATGGATGGTCTTGGTCGACATGATGAACTCAGACAGTCTCTCACCCGGATCGTTCCATTCTAGGCCTTGTGTCCCAATGTGGAGTTCTTCAGGCGACCTTCTCAGACCTATCTTGGCATTAAAATCACCAGCAATGATCTTGTAGAAGGTGTGGTCTTCTTTATAGAACTTCTCCAGTTCCATGTAGAACCTCTCAATTTCTTCTTCATCGTAGTTGGAAGTAGGCGCATAGATGATGAAGATAGACACTGCCGGCAGTGAGCCACATCTATTCGAGCGTAATCATCCAATTCAGGCTGTTAGGCATTCGAATGAATTGATGCTCACGGCCAAGTTCGTGTTGACAAGGACACCAACACCACCAACGCCTCTGTTGTCACATGTTCTGAGGAACAATTCTTCTACAGTGTCGAAAATGGCGTGATGTGATTGATGTCTCCTCGTTTCGGTCAGACCAATGATGTCATACTTGATCTTCTGTGCTTGCACCATCAGGTCCTCGATGGATGCTTCTGATGCCAGTGTCCGTGCGTTGAAAGTACAGACAATCATTTTAGTCTTTCTTCATTTTGGCAGTCTAGTTCATCCCCGAGATTTTTCAGCCTCTCTTTGCTCATCTTTCTTAACGCTGCCGTATTGGGGGCTCTTTTGGTCACAGGTGAATGAGGCCAATTGTTGCTACTGTTGTTGGCATATCCAATACGAGACGGGTAGCTTGCTAGCTCTGCCATGCGAGCTCAATACTCTCGGTAGCTTGCCGGGCTCTCTGAGAGGGACAGAGGCTTTTAGGGCGGCCTCCAATCACCCTTAGAGGTGTTACCATGGTTCACACCAAATTTGAACCCTATCAAATATAGTGTGGGGGGAATAATAGGTATTAACTGTTTTATGGTGCGGCTGCGCTGTCCAGAGAGCAACCTGGAGGGTGGCAGTGGCTGGGTAGTGGATGTAGTGGGGGTCGCCTGTGAGGTATTTATCTTGGGTAGGGTGGGGCTCTGGGTTGGACCCCTCCCTCAGATGCCAGAGTTTGGAGGAGGCAGACAGAGGATTTTGTTTCCAGGTCTCATTGAACCCAGAGCTAAGGTCGAATTGGTGATTTGGTATCACCAATTCAGATATCAAAACTTTGACAGCATGGAGGAAGGATGCCACATAATTAATGTCCCTGTCATGTCAATTAAAATTGTGTTTACTGCATGTGTCCTTTAGCACTGTAATAAGTGCATCTGTTCTGCATTTCAAATATTCCCCAAGAATACTTAAACGATGCTATCAAAGAAATGAAGGGAAGACTTCTCCGATAGACTTCTTGCTTTATCCTCTCCCTCTCAAATGGGAAACTGAAACTGAAAGTTTGAGTGAAATATCTGAGTTTATATGACCTGTGAATGGTAGAGCCAGAAGGGGACCCCAGCGTTGGTGACTTCTAAGTGCTTTGTGAAGACAGACCAAGAGCTGGTCCCAACCTCTTCTGGGCTTTTCGTTTTTCAAATGCCTGAACACCAACCTGACACTGTAGGGAAGGTAAAGATAGACAGCCAGGCCTGCTCTGCTAATAGTACCTTTGGTGTCAGCACCAGGCAAATAATAGATAGCGGCAAATGCACATTTAAATCATGCAGAAATTAGTGGCACGATGAGGACAGTAAGAGGCCGCTGATGGAATAATTGCTTCCCCATGGAGTATTCAAGCAGGGCTAGTTTGCTGGTGCCTGTACTATAAATGAATTTGCCTTGGAGATGCACTTCAGACAATAAAACGAGTTGAAGGGGGAGGAGGCAGGCTCAGGTCAAACTCCCGGAAGGTATAGGAACTGCCCTGTTTTGGAATGGCGAGGAGGGAACTACAAGCACAAAGTTTCTGAAAACCAAACAAGATAGAAATTGATACAATGTTATACCTTTTCTATAAGGCACAGTAAGGGCTAGGGAGATAGCTCAAATGGCCAGAGCGGATGCATCACACGTGAGTTCTGGGTTCAGGCCCTGGTACTGCACGGTCCCCCAAGCACTAGCTGCAGTAAGCCCTGCACACCTCCAGGTGGGAGCACCAAACAAAACAAAAGGCAAAACAGCCTTTCTGCTTGACTTTGGCAGGCCGGATAGTCAGCATCCACTCTTGTGATAATAGCCCAGACAGGTATTTTTAAACAAAACAAACAAACAAACAAAAAATTCTTAAGCAACTGTGAATTTTACACACCTTTGTTAAGGTCTTCAGTGATAATAGAATCATTCTGTAGTACCACCTGAGCATCCCTGATGATGTGAATTACAATGACATGAAAGAACAGAATGTTCTTGACAACTCAGGGGACGTCATCACCCCCAACATGCTATCTTGGGGAAGACAACACATTACCTTCGCACATTACGGATAAAATTCCTGTTGACATCTCAGGACCAAATTCCTATTGCGACCCCAGTGGCATATGCATTATAGGATTATAATTAAATCTACTTAATCTTGGAATTTGCATACTACTCTTTCAATTTCTTATAACTTCATCATTCTGGAAGGCACAGCAGTCTCATTTGCTCTAATTCAAACGCATATGTTAAAATATTTTGCCTAAAAAGCCCTTTTTGATGTATGCACTCCCTTTCTTTTCACAAGCAATAATTTTTTTACTGTTTTTATTGATATTCTGGGATTTATAGTGCGGCTAATTATACTTTTCATGCATATATCATTCTAACATCAGACACCAGAGTGCCTCTTCTCCCCGCCAGTGTTCCAAGGGCTCTTCCCAGCCACCCCATTCCTAGATAAGATCAGTTCTACAGACAAAATCTCCAGCTATGAAGACTTTGAATAGTTGTAGTTCCCTTACTATGGTTCTTTATAACCCATATATGACAGAGATCCTTAAAAAAAAAGTCTATTGCAGAGGTGGTGACAGCCACATACATGTAGCTAAATTCCTGAAATTCTGCAAATGCTGTGGAATTTTACCAACAAGTTGAAGCCCTTTTTCAAGAATTGTATCTTTCTCTTTTTAATAAAAATACAATAAATTTAATATATATTTAAAAGTAAGAGTGCAAATAATTCTATACTAATACATTTTAAAATTAACATGAAATAGATAAATCCTACATATACACAATTTAGTTAAGAGTAGGAGGAGAAGTGAAATAAATTTGAGGGGGATTTGGGGCCACACCCAGAGGTGCTCAGAGGTTATTCCTGACTCTACACTAAGAAATTACTCCCGGCAGAGCTCCAAGGAACCATTAGGGGTGCCAGGGATTGAACCCCAATAGGACACATGCAAGGCAAACACCCTACCTGTTTTACTATTGCTCTGGCCCCAAGAATTTAAAAAAAAATTAAGGGAAAATCTTAATAGTCCTATAAAAGTATAAAGTGTGTTTTACCCTTAAAAGGGAGTTTAGGTTTTATGCTAGAAAATATTATATTATAGATAGTGCTTAAGTATCTGCATTAATAGGTAAAATATTGCAATAAAAATCTCTGTGGATGCGAAAACAATCACCTGAATAGACATAAAACATTCAGTATACATGAAATATTAATCCTTATTGGAAAAGTATGAAAACCTCTTAGCAGGCTCTGAACAGAACATCTTCATCTTTGAGAAGGCAATCATAATGAATACCTTACTCATCAGAAAAACACTGAGTTTGTCTTGTCTTTTAAAGAAGTTACTTCAACACTTCCTGCAACAGCAGTTTCAAAGGCTATGAATACCTAAACTGCTGCCTGTCCATGAAGCTCTGCACTATACCGTTCCTTCAGATCTGAAGGATAGTCTAGCTGCATAGAGTATTCTTGGTGAGTGCTCATTTCGCTGAGTTTCTCACTATGTCCCACCCTTCCTTCCTCGCTCATAAGGTCTCATTTGATAGACCTGCTATGAATCTTGGAAGAGGAGAGAGAGAAGACTCTCTTGGCAGAGAGTCGTTGCCCCCGTGCCTGGCTGTCTTCCCGGGGTCCCTTGGAAGGGATGGGCTTCCGTTTCCCTGCCACCCCTCAGCTGAAGACCTACGGAGCCTAGTCACAGCCATGCTCAAGGCCCCTCTCCACATGTTTGGACGAGTCTTACGCATGAAGGAACCGGCAGAGGAACCCAGGTGTGTGGGACCCGGGGATGAGACCTCCAAGCCTGCTCAGATCAGGACTGGGTCTCTTTCGCCCAGATTCCCCATTCTCCAGTAGCTGGGCCATCACACCCAGGGACTGCCCCCGGCACCGTGTAATCCCACCAACAGCCAACATCCAGAGACTATAAAACCAAACTCCCGGAAGCGACACCTTATAGCCTACTTCTCCCTCTGGGAGAACCTAGCAAGCTATTTAGAGTTTCCTGCCCACACGGGAGAGCCTCAAAAACTCCCCATGGAGTATTCATATGCCAAAACCAGTAACAATGATGAGTCTCATTCCCCTGACCCTGAAAGAGCCTCCAAAGAAGCACCATTGGAAAGGATAAGTAAAGAGAGGCTGCTAAAATTTCAAGACTAGGACGAATGGAGATGTTACTGAGACCGCTTGAGAAATTTGATGATCAATGGGATGATGATGATGTTGATGATGCTATGAATATTACAGACTTTCCTTTGTATGTAATTTCCGTTTTTGGTCTTACTGCTTTAAATATTCTTTCTATATGGCTTTTGTGATTTATATTATTAATGTATTTTGGAGTTTTTCTATTTGTGTCAAAAACAGTAATAACAAGTTTCACAATGGAGATGTTATTGGTGCCCACTCGAGTAAATTGATAAACAACGGGACAACAGTGCTACAGTGCTATTTGTGTCTATTTTTGCTTGGACCCTTTTGTCTTCTTGGATCTCAGTTCCTGTGCATCTCAGTGTTGGCAAATTCTTAGCTATCAAATTTGCCTTCCAGGTACTCAGAAATGCTGATGATTCTTATATTGTTCCTCCTGACTTCAACCCATAGTTCTCTGTTGTGCTGTTCATTTGTTTTCCTATCTTTCCATCTTTTACTATTCTCTAGAACTTCCCTGCCCCTCATCTTGAAGCTCCTCCATCTTATCCTCAGCAGCTGTTATTCTGCTCTCAGACTCTATACTGCATTTTTTTTAAATATCACCAGCCATCTTTTTTCATTTCTGGAACTTCTAAATGTAGCATTTTATTCTGCCCTCACATTTTTCTTGGGCTTTGCAGACTACTCTATGTCATCATATCTTTGAGCTGACTAAACATCCTCAGCTGTAGCCTATGGCTCCACACTGAGTCCTGGCAGCATCTCCATGCAGGACCCCAGTACTACAAAAAAGTGTGTGCCATAAGTTGATGTGTAAGCAACACCCCAAGCGTGCAACTCTGAGTCAAAAATACAAAAAAAGGGAAGAGAAAAGGAGGAAATTTTTGTTTTGTTTAGGTTTTTAAGAAAAAATAATTTTTTAATTAATTTGAATTCAGCCTTGGGAGTGTACACATTTTCTTAATTTTTTCTTCTTTGTTTTTTATCCATTTTTGTTATTTCCTATGTAATTTTTAAAAAAAATTATTAATAGTGAATCATCATGAGGTACAGTTACATACTTACAAACTTTTGTGTTTGCATTTCAGTCATACAATGATCGAGTACCCATCCCTCCACCAGTGCTCATTCTTCACTATCAATGATCCCAGTATCCCCCCCACCACTGCCCCAACCCCACCTCTGTGGCAGGGCATTCCCTTTTGTTCTCTCTCTCCTTTTGGGTGTTGTGGTCTGCAATAGAGGCATTGAGTAGCCATTGTGTTCGATCTATAGTCTACATTCGGCATGCATCTCCCAACCCAACCAGGTCCTCCAAACACCCTTTACTTGGTGCCCTTTTCTCTATCTGAGCTGTCTTTTCCAAAAAGGGGGAAATTTTTTACTTTTCTAAAAACTATACAAAAGAAAACCAAATAAACGTGCAGGCATCAGAGATAGTACAGCAGGCAGTGTGCTTGCTTTGCACACAGCCATTTCCGGGTTCAATTCCCAGCACCCTATATGATTTCTGGAGCACTGCAGGAATAAACCCTGAACACGGAGCCAGGAACACTTCCAAGTGTGGCCCCAAACCAAATAAATATATATTAGTTAGCAGGTAGGGCTGGAGCAATAGCACAGCGGTTGGGTGTTCGCCTTTCACACGGCCGACCCGAGTTCGATTCCTCCGCCCTTCTCAGAGCTCAGCAAGCTACCGAGAGTATCGAGTCCACTCAGCAGAGCCTAGCAAGCTACCCGTGCATATTGGATATGCCAAAAACAGTAACAATAAGTCTCTCAATGAGAGACGTTACTGGTGCCCACTCGAACAAATCAGTAAGCAACAGGATGACAGTGACAGTGACAGTGACAACAGGTAGGGCGTTTGCCTTGCACGCAGCTGACCTGGGTTTGATTCCTCCATCCCTCTCGGAGAGCCTGGCAAGCTACCTGTGGTGTATTCGATATGCCAAAACTAGTAACAATCAAGTCTCACAATGGAGACATCACTGGTACCCGCTCGAGCAAATTGATGAACAACGGGACAACAGTGTTACAGTGCTACAATATTCTACATATGTTGTGATGTAAACATGAGAACACAGGTAGCAGGTCAGCCCGCGAATCAGCAGCAAAAGAAGAATTAGGAATTGTTTTGGCCACTCTTGGCTGGACTCAAGGCCTACTCATTTCTCAGTGCTCAGAGGTCACATCACTGTCAATGCTTCCGGGAATCCTATATGGTGCCAGGGGTTGAACTGGATCAGCCACTTGCAAGGGAACTGGTGGAAAATGAAAAGAACTCACATAGCTCATGGGACTGATAATAGATCAGCAAGTCTGAGCAAAAGAGAAGACAATGTGATGTGCCGGTGCCACCTGAACCCCTTGTGCTCCCCTGAACTTGGCTCACCATCTCACCTTAGACAGCATGCGGCTCAGCACACCAGGCATGGAACTCTATGCGTGATCCCTGCCTGAACCCTATGCATGATTCCTGATGGACATCACTGCCTATTTTGCAAGATTCGGACAGAATGGAGTTGGCGGGGCATGGAGAAACTGCTGCAGAGTGGCCACCTGCTTCGGCAGGGCCAAGTTCCAGTGCCATTGGACATAGAGCCATGATGGCAGTGCACGCAGTGGCTCATCCACTGTGGGGTGCTGTCAGCCAACCACTGGGTGACCTGGGACGCAGTGCAGGAGTTCGACCTGGCACAGACCCTCCGCTATAGGGTCCTGCTCTACCAGCTGCTCAACAACCTCCACACACTCCATCAACCTCAAGGAGATCAACCTAAGGCTGCAGATATCCCAGCTGCTGCCCAGAGACGCAGGCAGGTGCATGTTTGTCAGTGTGCAGATCGTTACAACACACTAGCCGACCAAAAGCTTACATTCAGTAGACTGGGAACACCTGTAAAGGCGATTACAGGACACCCCCAAAAGCCTCCCTCCCTCTCAGAGAGCCCGGCAAGCTACCAAGACTATCCCGCCTGCATGGCAGAGCCTGGCAAGCTAACCCGTGGCGTACTCGATATGCCAAAATCAGTAACAATGGCGATACTCATTCCCGTGATCCTGAAAGAAGCTCGAATATGCCATCGGGCTACACTAGCATGTGACAGGGATGAATGGAGATGTTACTGGCGCCTGTTAGAGCAAATTGATGAACAGGATGACAGTGATACAGTGATACAGTGATGCTGTGATAAGCTTACAATGGTTTACTTCCATTTCTTTCATCTTTGTCTTAAAACTTTGCACTTCTACATAAACTACAAACCCAGGACTACCTAGTTATTTTTATTTAAAGAGTGAAATGTGTTCTCAAAATATTTAGATAAGAATGAAAATTCTTGGGGCTGGAACAATAGCACAGCGGGTAGGGCGTTTGCTTTGCATGCGGCCAATCCGGGTTCGATTCCCAGCATCCCATATGGTCCCCTGAGCATCGCCAGGAGTAATTCCTGAGTTCAGAGCCAGGAGTAACCTCTGTGCATTGCTGGGTTTGATCCAAAAAGCAAAAAAAAAAAAAAAGTGAAAGTTCTTTAAGTTCCCTTAAACACTGTTACCTTTGTTAACTTGTTATCTTACTATTGCCAGTACTCTTTGCGCTGCTGGCTGTAGAGCTGTAGGCACTTTTCTTTTTTCTTTTGCTTTTTTGGGTCACACCAGCGGTGCTCAGGGATTCTTCCTGGCTCTGCACTCAGAAGTTACTTCTGGTAGTGCTGGGGGGACCATATAGGATGCAGGAGATTGAACCCAGGTCAGCTGTGTGCAAGGCAAACGCCCTACCCACTGTACTACTGCTCCAACCCCAGAAGGCACTTTTCCATTGGTGTCATCATCTTCCTGTATGACATACTTCAACATTTCTCCCACATAGTTCAAGTATACTGATCTATATATGTATCTACACAACATACCTTCACTTGTATCACTTGTCATCCCCTTGATTTACGATTTGTTTGGGCGGGAGCCAGTAATGTCTCCATTCATCCCTGTTGTGTGCAGCTCAATGGTATCTGCTTGCTCCAGGAACATGAAGAGCCTCAAAACGTTCATTCAGGGTTTTGATGAAGAAGTCTGACCATCTCATAGGTGGGCGGCCACGCAGTCTTTTGGCATTCCATGGAATCCACTCAGTAACAGCTCTAGTTCAGTGGTCGTCTCTAAATCGCATTACATGTCTGGCCCATCTGATTTTTGACACCTTGGCAAACGAGACAGCATCCCTGACTCTTGATTGTCGATGGAGGTCAGAACTGCAGATTCCTTCTCTCACTTGAGTGAAACGTGATACTCCAAGCATAGTTTGGGATACTTGAATAGTGTTCTCATCCTTTTTTCATAGGGCCCAGGTCTCTGAGGCATATGTTAGCACAGGAAGAACAGTGGAGTAGAAAAGATGTGCCAGAGCTGGAGAGTCTTCGTCCTCTTAACAAATCCCTATCTATAAATATTATAGTCATTTTTCAATATATAATCAAGTTAGGAAAGACTAATTTTCTGGGATCTACTTTCAAATCTGTTAAGCAGGACTAGAGTGATTTTCAAGGCTAATTTTGCTTCACAGTTGATGGAAATTTCTCCCATGATTTTTTTTTCCATTTCCATAAATCGGTCACTATTCAGTCTTTTTTAGTAGGAACTGCTAAATTATATCATCTCCAGTCCTGCGTCAATACTGGGAAATTTCACATGCTCTTTTTCTCTGTGTTTTCCCCTTTCCTGGATACTCTGCTTTTGTTCACTCAAATGCTCAACTTTATGTCTTTCAGCCAAGGTGTTGACTGAGTTTCACCTAGACTAAGGTCCCTGAATTATGGTAGTACCGTGAGGCCATCCATGGGCTCGTGTCATCTGTTTTTCATCACTCAGGGTCACTGTCTCTCATGTGCTGACACCATGTTTGTAAGCTTTGTAGTCCAGAGGCAGAAATGTTTTCCTTATGTAATGTGGGATGATAGATCTTATACCATCTTTTTAATACTTTTCAAATGGCACTTTAAACAATTATGTTTATTTTTTTCCATGATTTTTCTGAGCGAAATTTGGCCACTCAGCAAGGAAGCCTTGGCTTGCGTCAGCTAAATCACCATGGGGCAGCCCGAATCCAGCCCGGGATCAGGAGCTCGCAGGGAACTGCACACGCCTCAGCACCACAGCATCGCCCACCCACCGCTGCCTCAGCGGGCAGACACCTGACCCTGCCAAAAAGCTCCGGGGAAAGGTGACCTTTTGCTTGTGTCAGCTAAATCGTGACCTCAGCCACTAATGAAGCAGCCAAATATACCTTCCCTGTTTATACCACACGGGATACATCTTGGCTTCCTATACTGAACTCATACAGGAATAGTTTGGCTACTGCCATCCATACCCTGTTGACATTTAGTCAAGCCTCGTTTCAACCACTATTCACACAAACTTTTATAAAGGTAGTCGTGGTAGCAAACCTCATGAAAAGCTAAAACATAGGTGCGGTAAAAAGAGAGTTAAGTGCATCAAAAGACTCTCAGAACCAGCAAGAGAAACTCTCAACACCTAGTAACAACAAATTGGATTTGGGATCTTCATCAGCCAGCTAGCTCCCCCAGAGAACTCCCTGGAGGAAGCATGGTGTGAAAGAAGTGGAAATTCGGGCTGGAGCAATAGCACAGCGGGTAGGGCATTTGCCTTGCACGCGGCTGACCCAGGTTCGATTCCCAGCATCCCATATGATTCCCTGAACACTGCCAGGAGTAATTCTTGAGTGCAGAGCCAGGAGTAACCCCTGTGCATCACCGGGTGTGACCCAAAAAGGAAGTGGAAATTCTCCAGCCGAGACTACAAGTCACAATGAGGAAGCAGCACAGAACCTCACCATGCTCATTAAAAGGAGAGAACAGCCTGGAAATGCACCGGACTAACCATATATATGACTTATAAGATAAGGAATTTACAGAGGAAATAGTGAAAACGTTCACTGAGCTCAAAGAAGCAGTGGTAGAGACAGCCAAAGAGACACACAAAAGTTTAAGAAAAAGAAAATCAGAAATGACAGAACTAAAGAATTTAGTTGGTGAAATGAGAATCTCACTGGAGGACCTCAGTAACAGAGCAATGAGAGCTAAAGACAAAACTCAGAAGTCTCCAAGATTCAAGATGCAGAAAACCTGCAGACAACAAAAGATGGGGGGGGAAACGTCAAAATAAATAAACTGCAGATGAAAGAAATTTGGGATGAATTCAAGCACCATAAATCAAAAAGAATACAATGAATACAACCTAAAAACCATCAGGGTCCCCTAGGGCCTGTAAGGCAGCCATGATGAAGAAGCAAGAGTCAAAGACATCAGGGGCTGGAGCGATAGCACAGCAGGAAGGGTGTTTGCCTTGCACGCGGCCATCCCGGGTTCAATTCCCAGCATCCCATATGGTCCCCCGAGCATCTCCAGGAGTAATTCCTGAGTGCAGATCCAGGAGTAACCCCTGTGCATCGCCAGGTGTGACCCAAAAAGAAAAAAAAAAAAAACCAAAAAAAACCTGTCAAAGACATCATTGCTGAAAAGTTCCCAGAGATGAAGAGCACATGTATTCAGATCCAAGGGGCCTGAAAGGTACCAACTAAATGAGACCCAAATAAAAAAGACTCCAAGACTCCAAGGCACATCCTCATCAAACTATGAAAGATGGAGAATGGAGATAGAATACTGAAAGCAAAAACCAGAGCAATAGTACGGTGGGTAAGACATTTGCCATTTCCACAGCCAATTTGGGTTCAATCCCTGGCATTCCATATGGTCCTCTGGGCAATGGCAGGAGTAATTCCTGAGAGCAGAGCCAGGCATATTCCCTGAGCATCGCCAGGTAGAACCCAAAAAATATATATATATACTGAAAGCAGCAAATACAGTAAAGGAAATAGTTCATAGTTCATAGATAGGCAATAGCTGAGAGAATTCATACCCTAGAAACCAGGTTCTCAAGAAGAGTTAAAAGAGCTCCTTTGAAGGATAAGAGAGAGTTTCCATCATGCAGTACTGAATATGGTATTCACTTACATTGTATAAGGTTGTCCTCTGCTAGATTCAAAAGGTTAAAAACATATAGCGATTAATCATCACAAATTGACTTTCATTAATTTATTTTCTAATACTACTTGCCATTCTTTTAAGTTTTTGGATCAAGTAATATAAAATACATTTGTCATATGCCTGCCAACGGGTGGTGGGGGGGAAAAGAAGCCTCAATTATGGCAGGAAAGATATGATGATTACTACAAAAAAGTTCAAGTACAAAATAAAATTTAGTAAAATATGTTTTAGATGCCAGAGTTGAGAACTTACTTAAATGAGAATAGGCAGCATACTATATTATATTAAATTATATGAATTTCCTTATTTACATAGGTCAAAATCATATAGCAATTAATCATTAAAAATTGACCTTTATTGGGCTGGAGCCATAGCACAGTGGGCAGGACATTTGCCTTGCATGTGGCCGACCCAGGTTTCATTCCCAGCATCCCATATGGTCCCCCGAGCACCACCAGGAGTAATTTCTGAGTGCAAATCCAGGAGTAACCCCTGTACATTGCCAGGTGTGACCCAAAAAGCAAAAAAAAGACCTTTATTGATTTATCTTCTGATAATTCTATTTGTCATTTTTTAAGTTTTGTTGAACGAAGCACTGTAAAGTAAACTTGTTATATGCCTGTCTGGGAGACAGGCTAGGAGATAGCAGGGACCCTAGGGTCACTGGTAGTGGGACTTGTGTTGCAACATTGTATTCCTGAAACAATTTAAACAAGAGCTACTGTCAATGTTTTCCAGGCTCTTTCAGGAAATCAAAGAAGCAGAAACACTCCCAAACAGTTTCTATGAGGCAAACATTATCCTGATATCAAAAGCAGACAGACACAGCACAGAAAAGGAAAATTACAGACCCATATCCATAGTAAACATACATGCAAAGATCCTCAACAAAATACCAACAAAACAAATCCAACAACACATTCAAAAGATCATACGCCATGACCAAGTGGAAGTGATCCTAGGCATGCAAAAATAATTTTGCATATGCAAAGTCAATCAACATGATACACCATAACAATATAAAAAAAGAAAAATCATATCATTTCAACAGATCCATAAAAAGAATTTGACAAGATCCAGCCCCCATTCATGATTTATACAAAAACAAAAAACCTCACAACAAAGTAAGAGTTGAAAGAACTTTCCTTAACTTAGTCAAAGCGTTTGTCACAAGCCCTCAGCAAATATACTCAATGGTGAAAAGATTCAAACCTTTTCTCTGAGATCAGGCACAAGACATGGATGCCCACTCTCGCCACTTCTATTCAATATAGTATTCAAAGTATTTGCCATAGCAATTAGGCAAGAACAAGATATCAAGGGCATCCATATAGGAAAAGAAGTCAAGCTCTCACTTTTTTGAGGTGATGTGATACTATACTTAGAAAGTTCTAAAGACTGTACCAAAAAAGAGAGTGGATTGAAAGTACAGTGGATAGGGTGCTTGCCTTAAACACAGCTAACCCGTGTTTGACCCTTGGCATCCCATATCGTCCCCTGAATACTGTCAGGAGTGACTCCTGAGTACAGAGACAAGAGTAACCCGTGAATATCGACGTGTGTGGCTTTGGTCCCAAAACAAACAAAAAAGACTCTACAAAGAAAAAAAGAACTCCTAGAAATAACAGACGCATATAGTAAAGTGAGAGGCTACAAAATTAACATGCAAACGTCCATGTCTTTTCTACATGCAAATAATAAAATACTTTTATTTTATTAGTTGTGTAGTAATTTTTATATTATTTGCATAAAAAGAGAATTTTTTGAAATCCCATTCACAATTCTGTCTCAGAAATACTAAAGAATCCGTTAGTATTTAATGCTGGGTCTCATTCCCCTGACCCTGAAAGAGCCTCCAATGCGGCACCGTTGGGAAGGTCGAGTAAAGAGAGGCTGCTAAAATCTCAGGACTAGGACGAATGGAGACGTTACTGAGACGGCTCGAGAAATTTGACGATCAGCGGGATGATGATGATGATGATGATGATGATGTTGAAGGAATCTATTTAATAAGAGATGTAAGGATTATACAAAGAAAACTACAAAGCACTGCTAAAAGAAATTTGAAACAAAATAGAAACACATCTCTTGCTCATGGATTAGGACGAGTAACATCATCATAATGGTAGTAGTACCCAAAGCAGATTTAACAAATTCTTCATAAGAATACCCATAACATACTTCAAATAAGTAGATCAAAAACTCCTGATATTCATATGGAACAAAAAACCCCTCTGAATAGCCAAGAAATTCCTTGGGAAAAAGAAAATGGGAGGCATCACTTTATCCAACTCCATACAGAAGTACAAAGCTGTAGTAATTAAAATAGTGTGGTACTGGAATAAGGCTAGACCTTCAGATCAATGGAATAGAGTTGAAAATTCAAAGACTCCGATAGCACAGCGGTTGGGCTTTCGCCTTTCACACGGCTGACCCGTGTTCGATTCCTACGCCCCTCTCGAAGAGCTCTGCAAGCTACCGAGAGTATTGCGCCCGCACGGCAGAGCCTGGCAAGCTACCCATGCATATTGTATATGCCAAAAACAGTAACAATAAGTCTCTCCATGAGAGACTGGTGCCCAGTCAAACAAATCGATGAGCAATGGGATGACAGTGACAGTGACTGTGACCTTAATGAAAAGCTAATGTTCAACAAAAAAAGCAGAAAATATAAAATGGAGGAAGGAAAGTCTCTTAAACAAGTGGTATTAGGAAACTAGTTGGTTACATGCAAAAGAAAGAAAGAAAGGAAGAAAGAAAGAAAGAAAGAAAGGAAGAAAGAAAGAGAGAAGGAAAGAAAGAAAGAAAGAAAGAAAGAAAGAAAGAAAGAAAGAAAGAAAGAAAGAAAGAAAGGAAGGAAGGAAGGAAGGAAGGAAGGAAGGAAGGAAGGAAGAAGAAAGAAAGAAAGAAAGAAAGAAAGAAAGAAAGAAAGAAAGAAAGAAAGAAAGAAAGAAAGAAAGAAAGAAAGAAAGAAAGAAAGAAAGAAAGAAAGAAAGAAAGAAAGAAAGAAAAAGCTCAGGCACTTTCCTAATGCCATACACAAAGACAAATCAAAATGGATTAAGGAACTTGATATCAGACCAACTCCCTAAACTATAGAGAAAAACATATAAAGAACCTCCATGTATTTGAAGCGATATGCATTTTGAAAGATGCAACACCCTTGACCAGGAAAGCTGAAGATTATCAAATGGGACTACATTAGAAGCTTCTGTACCTCAAAAGAAACAATCACCAGAATACAAATACACCCCAGAGACTGGGAGAAACTCTTTGCCCACCATTCACTGGAAAAAGGGTTAATATCCATGATACATAAAGTACCATTACAACTTTACAAGAAAAAACTTCCAGCCCCATCCAAAAAATGGGGAGAAATAAATGATTAACTGAAACTTCCTCAAAGAAGAAATACAAATGGCCAAAAGGCACATAAAAAAATGCTCTGCATCACTGATTATTAAAAAATGCAAATCAAAACAATGATGAGATACCATCTCACATCAGAGAGACTGGCACACATCAAAAATGAGTAGCCAGTGCTGGCATGGATGCAAGATGAAAAGGGACCCTCATCCACTGCTGGTGAGAATGTCCACTGGTCCAGCTTTTTTGGAAAATAATATGGACATCAAAAAAAAAATACCAAGAAACTAGGAATTTAGCTTCCATATGACCCAGCAATTCCACTTCTGTGAATATATCCCAAGGACCCAAAAGAACAATGCAGAAAAGACACATACACCTGCACTCCTGTGTTTATTGCAGCACTATTCACAATAGCAAAAACTCCGGAAACAAATCCAAGTGCCCAAGAACAGATGACTAGTTAAAAAACTATGGACACAAGTAAATGATGCTTGGAGAGTACACTCAGGATGGGAGATGTGTGCTGAAAGTAGACTATAGACCGAACATGAAGGCCACTTAGTACCTGGATTGCAAACCATAATACCCAAAAGGAGAGAGAGAGTAAAAGAGAATGTGCCTGCCAGAGAGTTGGGGGGGGGGGGGCGGGGGAGGGGAAAACGTAATCACGAAAGTTTGTAAGTCTGCAACTGTACCTTACAGTGATTCATTAAAAACAAAAATAAAAATACATATTTTTCACATGAGATAACATAATTCTTCAATCAAATGCTCAGACTAGAAGGAAAATGTAATTTGCTACACTTATCCCTAAGCAGTATGGTGTGAAGCATAAAAGAAAAATCAACAGAAAAATTACTATATGTCACTATGCCAGGTAATAAAAAGGTGATGAAATAAATTTTACAATGTAGAAAAAAAACCTATGGTATATATGTACAATAGAATACTACTTGGCCATAAGAAAAGAAAGCCATGCAATTTGCTATCACGTGAATAAATTTGGAGAGTATTATGCAGAGTGAAATTAGATGAAAAAAGACAGGCAGAATGATTTCTTTGACATGTGGGATCAGGGAGACAATAACAAATGCCCAAAGGCAATAGAAACAAAGAGCATGAAAACTGGTTTCTGGGGGCTAGAGCGATAGCACAGCGGGTAGGCGGGTAGGGCGCTTGCTTTGCATGCAGCCTACCCGGGTTCAATTCCCACCATCCCATACGGTCCCCCAAGCACCACCAGGAGTAATTCCTGAATGCAGAGCCAGGAGCAACCCCTGAGCATCGCTGGGTGTGACCCAAAAAGCAAAAAGAAAAAAAAAAAAGAAAAAAGAAAAAGAAAACTAGTTTCTGTAGGAAGACTGCCACCAGGGTTTGGTTTGGTGGGGGGATAGGGGTGAAAATAAGTCAGGGAAGGATAAAAAACTTCATTTCATTAGGGGGGAGGAAGAGAGTGGTCACTCTGGAGAAGATGAAATGCTGAAAGGAAGTAAAAAGACTCTGTCGTAGAATCGGGGGAGAGAGCCGTGAACATCGCTGGAAGAAGTGGACACTGGTGAAGAGACTGGTGTTGGACCATTTATTATATGCCTGAAACTCAATCTTGAATAATTTTGTAAGCTTGAAATTCACAGTGATTCCATTAAAAAAGAAAATTAAGGTTAAAAAAATAGGAAGCCTTAATTTAAAGAATGAAACAGAATAGAGTGTAAAAGCAGGGTACTGTCAAATACAATATTCCCCTTTTAGAACTGTTTTTGCTTTGTAGTTATATTAATTCTCTGTCATTTAGTCAAAAGTGCTGCAAATAATTTTTTAGCAGCACTAATAGGAACAAAAAACCAAGATCCTAGAAGAGAGTGACACAGACAGCCTAGCTGTCTTCCCCAGGGCCCCTCGGAGGGGGTGGGCTCCAGCTTCCCTCCCCACCCTGAGCAGAGCTCCCTCTGCCGAAGACCTCCAGAGTCTTGCCGAAGACCTCCAGAGTCTAGCCACAGCCATGCTCAAGGCCCCTCTCCACACATTTGGAGCCTCACCCATGCAGGTACCGGCAGAGGAACCCAGGGGTGTGGGACCCAGGGCTGAGACCTCCAAGCCTGCTCGGATCGGGACTGGGCCTCTTCCACCCAGATTTCCCATTCTCCAGTAGCTGGGCCATCACACCCAGGGACTGCCCCACCTCGCTTCTCCCACCCCTCCCCCAGTAATCCCATCAACGACCAACACCCAGACCAAAACAAAGCTCCTGGAAGCTAATAGTCTACTTCTTCCTCTGGGAGAACCTAGTAAGCTACCGAGAGTTTCCTGCCCACATGGGAGAGCCTCGAAAAGTCCCTATGGTGTATTTATATGCCAAAACCAGTAACAATGATGGGTCTCATTCCCCTGACCCTGAAAGAGGCTCCAATGTAGCATTGTTGGGAAGGATGAGTAAAGAGAGGCTTCTAAAATCTGAGGGCTAGGACAAATGGAGATGTTACTGAGACCGCTCAAGAAATTCGAGAATCAACAGGATGATGATGATGATGAATATGAACAAAGAGGATAGTGACTGTATCTGCATTTAAAAATTAAGTGATAGATATAATAAGTTATAAACAAGATTGCATTTGAAGATTCATTCCTTTATTTGGGTTTGTGTATAATATAAATACAATCATTTTCCATGTTCCTAAAAACTGATTTTTTCTGTTTACTTTGTTCTGTTTTGGTTTTTGTTTTAGGCCATACCCTGTGATGATCAGGGGTTACCCCTGTTTCTGCACTCAGGAATTACTCCTGGTGGTGCTCCTGGGACCATATGAGATGCTGGATATCAAACCTGTATTAGCCACATGCAAGGCAAGTGCCCTACCTGCTGTACGATCACTCTGGCCCCTTACTCATTTAGTTAATAGTACTTTCTAAACATCTTTCTCAGCCTCAAACCAATTTCCAAACCAAATTTTGGAAATTAACTTAATATGTATAAGTTCAAATCAAAGATTTAAATACCCAAGTCAAAGAAATACATACCATTACCTCTTTCTCCACCAAATTTCCAAATGAATTTTGACAGCCTTTTACTGCCTATATTTCTATAAGATAGATCAATAATCAAACCTTGCAATTTGGTTCTGAACTTGACAACTTTACCAAAAAAACCTCTTAACTGAAAAATCCAATAAATATCTTTACTGACTTTTTTCAAGTTTGTTTTTATATATAAACTCTTTCAAGTATTTAAAACTTTTAACAACTTATCGTCTTTAAATATTCTTATTCCATGTGAACTGAAAGTAGACCAAAGACCGAACATGAAGGCCACTCAGTGCCTCTATTGCAAACTACAACATTCAAAAGGAGAGAGAACAAAAGGGAATGCCCTGGCGTAGAGGCAGGGTGGGGTGGTGGGGGAAGGGGTGAGGGTGGTGAGAGGGATACTGGGATCATTGGTGGAGGTGAATGGGCACTGGTGGAGGGATGGGTAAACGATCACTGTATGCGTGAAATGCAAACACAAAAGTTCATAAGTTTGTAACTGTATATCACAGTGATTCTCTAATAAAATTTTTTTTAAAAAATTCTTATTCCAGTCACTTTTCCTCCAGTTCATTCTCATAATATCTCACCTAGATTACTTCATCAGTCACATAATTATGGAAACAGAAGTAATTGGTAGTAACATAATATGGAAAATAAACAAACAGTTAAGTCACTGATGTCCCATCTCAAAGAAATAGATCCATCTTAATATTATTCCTTAGACTAATGAGAAAAGTAAATCCAACTCATGTTTCCATTTTATGCTCATTTTATTCAATAAAGAGTTGCATTGCACATGGCTCAGAATATATGAATTATTAATATGCCTCAAAGTGCTATTCCTCATGGCAGGAGAGAAAGAGTGATTGCCTGGTGTTTACTCTCACATACACACTCTATAATCCACAACAGAGGACAAATATTGAGAAACAAGTTTCACAAGAGTAAAAAATATCCTCTGCCCAGACTGCTGTGTTTATTCCCCTGTTGTGATCCATTAGTAAACATCTGTTCCTTGACTTCTGTAGATAAGAATTCTCTCAGCACAGCAAGTTGGGAAGAGGAGAGACTCATTTATTTTTCAAACAGGTGAAATCTGGGCCAGAATATGGCTTGTAAACCCTTGCAACTTATAGCACAAATTGAGTACCCAATTCATATATTCTAATTGTCATTAATGAGCATAATTCTCACTTAATCCAATTCATATTATTCCTAAGAGGAGAAAAATATGAATTTGAATTAAAGGAACTTTTGAGGAGATAGAAAAATGTAACAAAATATCTAAAACCTCAAAGAGTATGTCATTTTATTTTAACGAACATATTCCATTCTTTGTATTTTCAACTTATCAGGAGGTTTGGAAATGAAAATTTAATGTTGATGAAGTCTCATAAATAAAATATCTGAATTAAATATGTCATACTCACATAAATTCAGCAGTAATCTGCTTGGGGAAAACCATTTACAAATTTAATTGTCAATCACATCTGAAAAATGTATTAAGGGCATACTTAGCAATGGCTGACAATAAACAATGAAAATCTCGAGATGAGTTCCTGGGATGAACTCTAGTGCATTACACAGAAATGTGCCAGAAGGAAATGAACTATGATCTGTAAAAACACTCCAAGTTTCTTAAGCAAAGAAGCAGCCCACTGTTGCAGAGAATGTCCAATTATTGGGAGTTGTTGTTGGTAAGAAAACCATGGTCTAATGTGCAACAGGATAGAACGGTTCACCTACTTTTTCATTTACAAATGAACTTAACTCCATAAAATAGCAGGCTATATTTGCAAATGAGCTTAATTTTGCAAACAAATAAAAAATGTACAAATCCAGTATTTATTGGAGCAAATAAAGCTGAGCAACAGTTCTAGGGAGAGAATAAGGGATATCCAGGTTGCACTGAAGTAGGATATCTGAAGCACTTACAGGAGAAAGGGACTTTGTAAGAAATATGTTTAATGGGAGTTTGTCTAAGGGCATAGAATGCAGTATGTGACTGTCATCTTTTCTACTGACTCCATAAATCTTAAGTACAGACTACAAAATAAGAAATAGAGAAGTGTGCAGATAAATGGTAAGTGCAATTAGATTTTATGTGGAAACTAGAGGAAGGTCTCAGTTTTGTGTACTGATTGATGTTGGGGCAAGAGAGGATCAACTGAAACACAAAAGAAGATCACTAATACATGGATTATCCAAGCAATGCATGTTCAGTCTATAACTCAAAAACTTAGAAGAAAACTTCTTGACAAAAACAAAATAAAACTCTGAAATAAGAATACCCACACACAGTTTTAGTTCTGACATGTAAAGAATTTGGAAATTGTTTCTCCTATCCACTAATATTTTTTTAAATCCAAAAAACTAGGGTTCAATAATCTCCATCAAGAAACTGAAATCATAGCTTAAATTGCTACACTGAAATCTGAAGAGACAGGAGAAAATTTTTTTAAAAAATCAAAATCTATTTACCTGAATCAAAATATGCTGGAGTCACACACTCAGAACAGTAATTTTGAAATATTTCTGGAGAAAGAGTGTGAACTAGAATGAGAAAGAGAAACTCACAGAGGTCACAATCTTAGAGAAACCTTCACAGTTTTGTAAGTTTAAACTCCAAGAGTATCACAATTTTTTTCACAGTGAAAACTTAACAAAAATGGTACCAAATAGGGAAAGGGAGAATACTTGAAACAGAAAAGGAATTTATCTTATTCTGACCATTCTAGCTCTTTTGTCTCACCTGAGTGCAAAAAAAAAAAAGAAAGAAAGTGAAAAGACCTGTGAATTCCATAGTCTAAGAACACAAAGACACTACATGATTTATCCATAAGATTTTATATATATACATATGTATATATATACACAAAATAATAGTGGATGACTGTTGGAGTTTAGTTGTAAGCATTTTAAAAGGTAACATTGGTTTGTCCTTGTTCCTCCCACAGGGAGCTTACTGAGTTACACCCATCACAGTGCTCCCAAGGCACACCAATTCCATCAGGCACCCCCATTCCTCTGTCCTCATCTTTAACCTCTACTCTGTGCTCTTCTTCTCCTATCTGTTAATCACTAATATCCCCAAATCAGACCCTGTGACTCACACAGTCAAATTCTTCTGAGGGTTTTGGATTTTGCCTATGTAAGTGAAATGTTGCTCTTCTCTTTCCCTCATGTCCTTCCTTCGCATAGTTTACTTTAGAGCAATGTCATTTTTGCATAGACACAAGAAGACAGTTAATGCAATGCTTTTGTACCATGGGAGTTAATTGACTCTGAAAAATATTTACTCCTGGGCATCGTCATATTTACTTGACGTAAGCTGCATTTGCCCTTACTTCCTAACATACCCAAAAGGAGGGTCCCAGAGAAGGATTGGATGGACCCAGGGCAAGCCACAAGCTACCGTGGCATTGAAAAGGGACAGGCTAAGCACCATAAGAAGTATAATAAGTAAAGAGCAGTCATGGAACAAACTCTGATGTGACCCCAAAAGAAGTAACTGAATAAGAACTCTTCTGGGATTAGAAAAGACTAACCTGCCTGAGGACTGTAGTCTGGGATCTCTAAGTCTGAGATGTCCCCAGGAAGAGGCACCCTCTAAGCTTAATATATCTTTTACTGTATCCATGGACTGGAGGGATAGCACAGAGGGGAGGGCGTTGGCCTTGCACGCAGCCGACCCAGGTTCGATTCCTCCGCCCCTCTCGGAGAGCCCGGCAAGCTACCAAGAGTATTTCGCCTGCACAGCAAGCTCCCCGTGGCATATTTAACATGCCAAAAACAGTAACAGCAAGTCTCACAATGGAGACGTGCCTGCTCGAGCAAATCGATGAACAATGGGATGACAGTGACAGTGATACTGTGTCCATACAAAATAACTAAAACTATTATTAAGTAAACTTAATGAAATTTACCAGTTACACATGTGGGGTGGGGGGCTGGGGAGGTGGGGGGAAGGGGGAGGTATATCCTGATTCTTGGTGGTGGAATATGTGCACTGGTGAAGGGATGGGTGTTTGAGCATTGTATAACTGAGACTTTAACCTGAACGCTTTGTAACTTTCCACATGGTGAATTAATAAAAGAATTTAATAAAATAAAAATAAAAAAGAAGTAAACTTAAGATGATGATTTAAATATATATTGGCTAAGAAAAAAAGAAAGCAATACACCCTTAGATGGATCTCCTAGCAGGAATGTAGAGTGCTAAGCACTTAGATAAATTTTGTCCTTGAGCAGTTCTCCTAGAACTTCCCCTAAAGAAAAGGCTTTACCTCTGTTCATTATTTATGATAATGTTCTACCACACCTATTTGTAATTGCTACCCGTGAGCCTTCATTATTTCTCTATAACTAACTCTGTGAGACTTGAATATATGGCCACTGATTACCAATCACCCTGGTGGCCCCCTTTCCCTCCATAGGTCATCCATCATGTCAGCCAGCTGGGTGGCGGTGAGGGGAGAGTGATCAGCCCCAAATGCACCAAGGGGACCCTCTGGTCACTGAGAGTGGGCCGGTGACCACCCACCCAGGAATAGCGATAGGTGACAACTTAAAGAGTGAGGTGTAATGTGTACCTAAGCATCCTTAGGAAATCCTGAAGACAATAGGGGAGAATAGAACAAAAACATCAGGGAAAAGTGAAGCCTGCTGTATATATCTCCACCTCAGAAAGAGATCATGGGGCCAGAGTGGAGGGGGTCGATAACTGCCTTGTGCACAGCACCTGGTTTGATCCTCAGCACTACCTGTGGTCCCCAAGCACCAGGAGAGCACCACTCCTAAAGACAGAGAGAAGAGTGAGCCCCTAAGCCTTGTCAGGTGTGGTCCAATGCTCAGTTCCAAGTGAAATGAAGCTCTCTAGAGAGAATCCAGAGAGAGAGCACAGATGCTGGTGCATATGAATTGCACAAACAAAACCTTCCAGCACTATAGGTGCAGGTTCTGTATCCAAAATGAGTGGCACTAGGCTTAGTCTCTAGGTTGCCGAGCACTGCTAGAAAGCAGCTAGTATGAAAATGTCTCTAACATTTAGAAATTAAACTTCTAAATTACATAAATCAAAAAGATAGTTTCAAGAAAAATCACTATTTTAAAATAAAATTAATGAAAGTAATGGAATCAGAAAAAGCAAGGCTGAGAATATCATTAAATACATGTTAGAATCGAAAAATATCAAACTCAAACTTTTGAACACTGAAAAACTACCAAAAGTCCCAAAAGGAGAAAGATATTCTGAATGCATTCCATTTTGTGGCTGTTAATATATTATAACAATCAACTCAGGGGCCAGAGTGATAGCATAGCGGGTAGGGCTCTTGTCTTGCATGAGGCAGGCCTAGGTTTGACCCCCCCACATTTAATTTATTCATAGTTGAGTTTTAGACCTACAATCACTCCGAGCACAATTAGGAGGGATTCCTGAGCACAGAGCCAGTAGTAACCCGTGAGTATTGCTGGGTGTGGCCCAGAATCTAAAACAAGTAAATAAAAATACTTGAAGAAAAAAAGTCACATATAAAAAAAAAAAATCAATCAACTCAGTCATTACTAAACTTTAAAGAAGGAAACCACTGTGACCAAACTGATTCACAGGTGGATTCTATCAAACATAAGAATTTTCTTCATTTTCTTTCAGGACATAGAAGCAGGGGGAACACTTGCAAATTTGCTCTATGATGACAGCATTATAATGACATAAATAGACATCACAAGAAAGGAAAACTGTAGGCTGACATTATTCCCAAACACACACACACACACACACACACATTTTTGAACTAAAAATCTTGAATTAAATACTATCAAATTTAATCCATTTGCATGTAAAACCCAATCATGCATTTATAACCCAATCATCAACAAATTGGATTAACATCGTCATACATACCATACATCTTGTGTATTTATTCAATTACTTTCTTAGACTAAATTCCCAAAAACATAATTGCTATGTTAGCACATACCTTCTGAAGAATTATTCATGGATATTATTTTTATTATCTACAACAGAACTAATCTAGTTTTTACTTCTTTTGTTTTTTTATCTTATTAAAGTACCATGATTGACAAAGTTATTCCTAGTTCAGTTTTAGACCTACACTGTTCCAGTGTTTATTTCCCTCCACCAGGGTACCCAGGTTCCTTCCACAACTTCCTCCCACCATCACCCCTTAACCTGCCACACTGAGATACACCTGCTTAAGTTTGGTTGTTAAAGTATGGATGCTTGTTTTCAGAGTTGTCAACTTTGGTTAGAGTATTTAGCTCTAATACACCTTTAAGCCACCCATGTACCTGAATATTTTTTTAAATGTAAGAATACTGCTATTTATGCCGCCATTGATTAAGCTGACTGAATTGGGCATGAACTCCACATTACTTTTTTTTATTCATAATGTTAATTTTATTTTACTATTTTTATTATTATTATTTTTAATCACTGTGAGATACAGTTACAAAACTTTCATGCCAAGACCCAGAGACACACAAGAGAATCTTCGAACCAAACAGTTCACTGCAGAGATGTTTCCGGTAGCTTCCCGGGCTCTCTGAGACTTTTTATTTTCTAAATTTACTGCTACTCACTTATAAATTTGTTGGGATTTATTGTGAATTTTTTGCTTCACTCTTCTTATAGTCCCATCTTCTCTAACATCTGAACCATGCTGTTTGAGTTACAGAAAATACATGTTACCTTTTAATTTTTCTGCGATAGGGCGATCGCCTTTCATGCAGCCGACAGACCCATGTTCGATCCCTCCGCCCCTCTCGGAGAGCCCGGCAAGCTACCGAGAGTATCGAGCCCACACAGCAGAGCCCGGCAAGCTACACGCGGCGTATTGGATATGCCAAAAACAGTAACAATAAGTTTCTCAATGAGAGACATTACTGGTGCCCACTCGAACAAATCGATGAGCAACGGGATGACAGTCACAGTGACAGTGACAGTTAATTTTTGAAGCTACTTGGATTCTTGAACGGTTTGATTAAATGTAAAATCAGGGCTTGAGATATAGTATAATGGGTTAAAGACTTGCCTAGAATGCAGCTTCCTGGGGCTCCATCCCCGGCACGACAGATAACCTTTGGGCCACCCAGGAGCAACCCCGGAGCACAGAGCCAGGAGTAAGCACTGGGCATGGTCAGTAGTATGCCAAAACAACATAAACAAATAAAATCATTTTATGCTGTATCAGAAAAGCCATTTTACATGGTTTTCTTTATAAATGGATTGTAACGTAGAGAGAATTCACATTAAATAGATGCGCTTTTCACATGTCCCTTCACTTCAATATTCAAGATAACATGTTTTACGTCTTATTTTATAGCACAATTGCCCACTTAAATTATATACATATGTTTAAATTTTTGTATTCTAGGTGGAGAACAAAGTTATTGAGGTTTTTTTTTTGCATATTGATTTTTAACCAACCACAGTCAGGTAATTCATTTCAGAAAAAAATTTAAGTATTATTACAAAGAGTCATGTTTATATTTCTTTATGAAAGTTTCTGTATCTTCATTTTCTCATTTCTTTGCTTTAGCTCTTTGGGCAGCATGTTCAGAGCAATGTGCCATAGTGGAAAACACCATCTGCATTTGCTGTCTGCATCGAGACTTTATGGAAAGGTTAATTGGTGAATAGCAAAGCTGACTATTGAGATACAGACTTTATGAATGTGCAATGCAAGAAAACTGATATGGATATTAATAACAAAGTGCTGTGAAAAGCAAATAGCAATATTGGACTTAAAAGTCCTTAAACAACTGTTGATATTTTCTAAGAATCAAAGGAATGTCCTTTGTGTTAAAGACAACATATCAGTAATGTGTGTTATAATGCCTCAGATACATTTATCAGTTTTTATATATTTATATAAAAATAAATATTTTATTTATATAAAAATATAATTTTATATTACTGCTCAACATTAAAAAATAGAAGATGAAATCTTACTAATATAAATGTGCTTTGAAAGGATCATGTTAAGTGATATATGATCAGACAGGAAAGACAAATGCCATGTGATTTCACTCACATGCAGAAAGATATATAAAGTATCTGCACACAAATAGAAAGCCAGACAAAAATAAGACCTTGGATTTTGGCAACAGAATGGTCTTCATCAGAAAAGATGATATGGGGTGGGGAAGACCAAGAGAGGAGTCTCACAGGGTGCTGATTATGGCAATCAGACCACTGGTGGCAGCCAGAATGTATTCATACCAAGATCAGATGTGAAACTACATAACTGAGAGTTCTACAATGTAATCAATACTGTTACACCACATCAGAAAATAAATAATCTGTGTCCTTTGATGAAAATGCATTACTAGTTATGCTGATAAAATATTATTTCTACGTTGGGCACTGTAGCACTGTAGCACTGTCGTCCTGTTGTTAATCTATTTGCTCAAGCAGGCACCAGTAATGTCTCCATTGTGAGACTTGTTGTTACTATTTTTGGCATATCGAATATGCCACGGGTAGCTTGCATACGTTGGGTATAGTGCAATTTTAATTTATTAATATTTTCAACTACTACTAATTACCTTATAATAACATTTTAGAATAAATAAAACTTTCACAAATAAAACAGAGCTGAGTCCAGGATTTCCGTATACATATGTATGCAATGTATACAAATTCGACTGGAGTGATAGCACAGCGGGTACGACGTTTGCCTTGCTCGCGGCCAACCCGGGTTCGATTCCTCCGTCCTTCTTGGAGAGCCTGGCAAGCTACCGAGAGTATCCCACCTGCACGGCAGAGCCTGGCAAGCTCCCTGTAGCATATTCGATATGCCAAAAACAGAAACAACAAGTCTCAGAACAAGTAATGGAGACGTTACTGGTGCCCACTCAAGCAAATCGATAAGCAATGGGATGACAGTGCTACAGTATACAAATTGGACGCATTCACATTCCATTTAAATATTATTTCTATAAGGAAAACTTTCTAATTCTTCTTATAAAATATTTCTAGTGGGTAGGATATCTGTTCCTTGAAGGTTCCCAGAATTCTTAGATAATGCCAGTTTGTCTTTATTATATTTACTATCACAATTTCCATATTATATTATAAGATCCTAGTGGATTGTAAATTCCTTGAAAGCTGATATTATATTCTCAGTAATTCAAAATCCCCAGTGAGTTCTCAATATGTTGAACTGATCTGCTCTCTGAACTGGAATTTAATATTTCTATCATGTTTCAGATGGCCTATGTGACTTCTTTGAGAGCTTCTTTTTTAATCTGCAGGCTGAAGAAGTTATTCTATAAGTGATTTCTTAGGATCCTGTTCAGTTAAGGAGAAAAATAACTAAACCATTTAGAGTTTTAAATACAGAATATATTCTCATATATAAAATCACTAACGTCTTTAAGCAATTTAAATGGGAAAAGGTTTTCTTCAGAGCAAGTCTATAGATAAATGTTAAATTTTATAGGAATACATTTAAAATTTAGTGACTTATTTAATTTCAGACACAAATCCATAAAAATAAAATGTTTATTCTCAGAAATAAAAATGGATAACTATGAGGAATTTGTGCTATTTAAAGGTCATAGAAAGAAAAATACTGGACTGGAGTGATAACATAGCGGGTAAGGTCAACCTGGGTTCGATTCCCAGCATCCCATGTGGTCCCCCGAGCACTGACAGGAGTAATTCCTGAGTGCATGAACCATGAGTAACCTCTGTGCATCTCCGAGTGTGACCCAAAAAGCAAAGAAAGAAAAAAGAAAAAAAGAAAGAAAAAAGGAAAATACTTAAAGAGCAAGTGTATTTTCTTTTTTTTTCTTTTCTAAATTAAAAAAAATTATTTTATAGCAAGTGTATTTTCAAACTTACTATTTAAAGATAAAAGTAGTTTGTACTTTTTGAGAATTTGAAAAGTGCTATTATGATAATGAATAACTGTACACAAAGATTTGAAAGTTTCCTTAAGGAATTTAGTATCAGAGTTGAGAAAAATATATTTGCTAGTTAGACAAAATGGACCATTTAGGAAAACTCTCTTCAAACAAATTTGATTTCTGGTATAAAATAAATAAATAACAAAATAAGCCATATGTACATTTGAATGATTCAGTTTTTGCTGACATCCTGCTTTTAGAAATGCAAATGTTACACTGAATTAATAATAACTGAATTTGAAGAATTCTTAAAATACTCTAATAAATATAAAATAATGTCTTTCCCCATGGAAAAATATTAAACTTTTCCCATTTCATTTTGCAGCAATCTCTTAAACAAATAACTAATAAACATTAATTTCCTAACAATTGCACAATTTTAGTGGTATTTGCTGCATGGTCTGGGAATAATATTCACAAATAAAATAGCTAAGATTTTTCAGAGAAATAAAAGGGGAAAAAGATGGGACTGAGCAACCTTATAGCATGTATGGTGCTTGTCTTACATACAGTTGACGTGATTCAATACCAAGACCACATACATGTGGGTCCACCAAATACTGCCAAGAGTGATCCCTGAGTGCAGAGCCAGGAGTAAGCCCTGAGCACCACCAGGTGTGTCCCAAAAGCAAACAAACAAACAAACAAAATGAAGAAGAACAAAAAGAAAAGAAATGAAAAGAAATAGGCAAAGAAACTTTGGGAAAGTGAGTGAATTAAAAGACATTTCATCTCTCATATAGAATCACTGTCACTGTCATCCCGTTGCTCATCGATTTGTTCGATCAGGCACCAGTAACATCTCTTGATTGTGAGATTTATTTATTACTGCTTATGGCATATCCAATATGCATGGGTAGCTTGCCAGGCTCTGCCGTGTGGGCTCGATACTCTCGGTAGATTGCAGGGCTCTCTGAGAGGGGCAGAGGAATCAAACACGGGTCGGCCGCATGAAAGGCAAACGCCCTACCGCTGTGCTATCGCTCCAGCCCTTCTATAAAATACACCTCTCAGTTCTTCCTTTTGGGAAAATAGAATAAGGTGTCTTACATCCACCTTCTTCCAAATGGTCATAAGAGTTTTAAATATCATAGGTAGCTGCTTAAAAATCTAAGGTGAAGGCAAGAGAGATAGTGCAGTGGGTAAGGTAACTGGGATTCAATCCTCAACACCACATCTGGTCCCCTGAGCATCGCCAGGAGTGACCCCTGAACAAACAGAGATTAAACCTTGACAACTCCCAGGTATGACCCAAAATGCCATTTTTTTTAATTCTAAATTTGAGACACTGAAGAGTCATAGAATGAAATACTTAACACTTTGTGATTTGCTTTAAAACAATACTTGCAATATGTAAAGAGGCTACGTTTTGATGTCTAGTTGTGGGGAGGAACAGTGCCTAAAAGGAAAATAAGAGTGAAGGGAAGGGTGGGGGGAGGAGGAAGTGCCTGCCATACAGGAATGCTTGGGGGAAAACTAGGGACATTGGTGGTGAGAAATGTGCACTGGAGAAAGAATGGGTGTTGGAGAACTGTATGACTGAGACTTGATCATGAGCAACTTTGTAACTGTATCACATGGTGATTGAATGAAAAACAAAAAAGAAGAAGAAAATCTAATTGTGGGGAGGAGTGTAAATATTGCCAAGCTTTTATTGTTCAAGCACAATGCCTCTAAAGCTTCATGTAGAGTTCTACCCAACAATGAAAGCAAGAGGGCGAGAGAGATAGCTCAATAGTCTGAGCATTATGATATGCTCTGTGGGTAGGAGGCCTGGGTTCAATTCCCTGCACTTCACTGTAACAGAAGCACCACAGGGAGTGATCCCTGAACAAGAAGCAATACATAGACTTCGGCACGCCCGCAGCTCCAGTATGACTGAGGAGGACAAGGGAGCTGTTTTGGACACCAGCAGCCCACCAGCAACCTGCAGTATGTGATTTGAGCGTTTCCGCCAGGCCCCCCCGTGCGGGGGCCCGGCGTTTCTCTTTTTTTTTAAATCTCTCTCTCTCTCTCCCTCAACCTCTCCTGGGCACAGCACAGCCTCTACTCCACTTCTCTGGGCACAAAATGGAGACACGCACCCAAATGCGCAGCGCGGCTGGCGGGAGATCGAGGGTGGGGAAGTACCGGTCTCCGCCCACTTCGGACACTTAAAGAGAGTGCAGCCACGTGGGCTTTCCCACTTTGCCGCACCCGCAGCTCCAGTATGACTGAGGAGGACAAGGGAGCGTTCCCACTTCCGCCCGTGCGGGGGCCCAGTATTTCTCTAGGTTTTCCCATCTTATGAGCGCCATAAAAGGGTAAAAGATTGTAGTGATAGAATTTCAGGCAGAACTTTTCCTGGACTTTATACAGAAACCCAAGCGCACGACCTAATGTCATCTAATCATCAGCAATATGAAATGGTTCCCTTTTAACAGGTTGGACTTTGGTGGGAAACCCTAACAAGAATAGTAAGTTTTTTGTTTAAATATTGAAGGCAACCAAAATGGTAGCCATCTCTCTAGATTGAACTAAGCCATATCCCCACGCCAGCTGAGAAGAAATATCCTTCTTTCTCGGGAAGAAATGCGGCGTGGCGTTAACCATAGTATGATGTCCATTAAGTTGACACGGATCTGGTGGCATGGGAATGGGATACAAGGGAATAAAGTATTATGTACATGGAACAGCGGGATGCTGGTGGAATCTCGAGCTGGGGCCGATACCAGCACACTACTTTTGGTTCCAGAAACTGCTTGTAGACACTCTACCAGACTATCAACTAAGCCAGAGCCCCACGCCGGCTGATGACAGGAAATAACCATCTTTTCCAGTTTTTTTTTCCTTTGTCAGGCAGCGTGGTGAATACTAAACAGGCGTGAACTCGGTGGCCCGGGTCGAGGGGGTAAAAAACAGAAAAGTTATGTAACAAACAATGGGACTTGCTTGAAACCCTATCAACAATAGCGAGTAATGTGTTGAAACAGAATGTAACCAAGATAAAGCGTAAACTAAGTGAAACTTATCAATTACAAGGGCGGGGACGGGGTGGGGGGCGCGAGGTATACTGGGGTGGTTGGTGATGGAATGGGGGCACTGGTGAAGGGAAGGGTGTTTGAGTATTGTATAATTGACCTAATCCTGAGAACTATGTAACCCTCCACATGGCGATTCAATAAAATTTAATTAAAAAGTTAAAAAAAAAAGAAGCAATACATAGGCCCCAAGAATCCCACTGGATATAACCCAGAAATAAACAGAAGTAGTATGCAGGCGTTTACATCAGGGAAATAAGGAGATTAGTTTATCACTAAGTAAAGCTGGCCTGGATACCAGAGTGGGGTACGTGACTTACTGGTACCACCGGGTGTAGGAAGAGGGAAGGAAAGAATCATAAATAATGATTTAGGCTTAAAGGGAAGTAAAAAGATAACAAAAATATGCCATAGGAAGATTACATGCAACCATATTTGACAATTGCAATTGAAATATATCAGATATGGTAAGTAAAATATGCTTTGGCTTATCCAGTTCCCATTTGGACATTTAAGGGATTTTTTCCTGTTCCTTATTTTTTATGTAAGCATGGAAAAACAAACTATAAAGAGTTTGGGTGTCTTGACTTTTGATATGATTAATTCCTGGTACCTTGCCTGCTACATTGACATACATACTTCATAAACTCAAGTTATTTTGTCTGTATCGTTTCTTCTCTGAGACAGGGGTGTTAGAAAAGATTTCTAAATTCTGAAATAAAACTACACAGAAAGGTAGGAATATGATTATGCTGAGTATAAGTCTGAAAAAGATATACATGGGTCCGGGGTAGAACAACATCATAGTAATTCAGGAGAACTAATGTCCAAGAGAGTAGACATACGGCTTAATGCTCCTTCCCACACACAGGAAGTGAATGGTTTTCCTTGGCATTAAATTTTCACATTCTCTTTTAACATTTATGAACATTGAAATTTAAAAGATTAAAAATTTAAATTCCATGGTCAAAGAGAAATTAAAAACATGCCTTTAGCTTCAGAAAAAAAATAACTCAGAAGCTGACTCATCAAAGAGCGGCACATGTAATGTGCTCAAGAAGGAATTGTGAAAGGAAAACTACAGGAAATTGTCACTGTACCTTAGATTCATTGGGAAAAGAGCCATACACAAGCACACCTATTTATCTTAGAGATTTTTTATCCTACAGGATATTTCTCAAACCAGATGACAGACTATGGCAATAACCCTCTGTCGGCCCACAATTCCTCTCGGCAATAGTCAACTTTCAATCTACATCCACCAAGGGGAAAGAGAAGAAAATGAAATAAAATATAGAAGCAAAACCAGAAAAGTCTGAATGCACATCAAATGATACCAAATATGTATGGTTCCTGTCCATATTTAATTATTTCTGTACCTTACAAGAACTTTTCTAGTCAGAATTCATATATAATTGAATCTAATATTTTGAAATCATTTGTCTATTATTTTTAAAAGAAATTATCATTATTTTTCCTATTTTGAATTCTTATATGAGGGGAAAAATATATACCTGGGTGTAAATGAAATAAATATGCTTTTAAAGCATATTGTTTAATTTTATATTAAGTTTTCAGGGTTATATATTTATATATTATATATGTTGATATATTATTTATATATTATATTAAACTGTAATATAGAAAAATAACATAGCAATCTAAATAACACTGTTAGATTACTAACTAGAATACATTTGAGCTATGCCAAGACATTTTCTTCTATAGTTTTTATTAAATATTTTAAGTGTCCTTTTAAAATATCATGAAATAGCTTGAGGTTCTCTTTGATATAGATTTGAAAATAAATCAGGTATACTGACAACTATATAGGTCCTAGTGCTAAGAGAGAGGTTTATGGTATCAGATAACCTGATTATAATTCTAACATAGATTTTGTGGCCTTATGAAAATCATTAACTCTCTCATGAGTATATGAGGACAATTAAAGTATCTACCTCAAGGAATTGTGGAACCCATTTTTTGCTACCATTATGTGTCTAGTTCTAGATGAAGTGTCATCCTGCTACTGCTCTTATTATCACCCAAAAAATGTTGATTATATTTTTACAATACATTGTACATATACACCTATACATATACATACATGTATATGATGCTACAAGATTTGCTAGCTCACCTACACGCACGCACACACACACACACACACACACACACACTTACACATAAAGCAACCTATATGCAACTTTGCATGCTCAATTAAGACCATCATTCATTTATGTGAGGGCTATTCTCATAGAAGAAATAGACCAAAGCCATATGGGGAAACCTGTGCGGACATTTGTGGGAATCCCCGGGAAATTGATATTCCACAAGGGAAGTGCAGCCTGACTCTGGTTCATAAAGAAAGCTTTGTGGAAGAGCACTTCAGAGTGACATTTTAATGATGAAAGGCAAAGCTGAGTGGATTGAAACCTAATGTAGGCTTACGAGACTATTTTCTTAGAGACCTGGCATTTGGACTGTGATGCTGTATCTTGAGCGCTTGGAGCAGACTCGTCTAACTTGAGTAAAGATACAGGAACTCAGCAGTGGAGAGATATCAACATTTTGGTGGTGGGTGAAGTCTGGTAACACTGTACTCCTAAAATACATGTGTGTTTACTCCTAAATATCAGCATTCTGCCTTGTAACCCAGTGTTATCTCAATTGAAAAAATAATACAAAGTTTTTGAAAAAAAATTTAACAAATTTTAAGAGATTGATGATCACTGTATCACTATCACTGCCATCCCATTGTTCATAGATTTACTCGAGTGGGCGCCAGTGACATCTCCATTCATCCCATCTCTGACATTTTAGCAGCCTCTCCTTACTCGTCTTTTCCAACAATTGGAGGCTTCTTTCAGGGTCAGGGAAATGAAACCTATATTGTTACTGTTTTTGACATATTGAATATGCTCAGGGAGCTTGCCAGGCTCTGCCGTGCAGGCAGGATACTCTCAGTAGCTTGCCAGGTTCTCCAAGAGGCATATATATTTATTTCCCTCGACGATGATGTGTCCAGGAATACGTTCACTCATGTGTGAGGCTCGTGTGTGAGGCTTGGCATGAGCATGTGGAAAGCGGCCTGGAGCATGGCAGCAGTTGGGTAGTGGAGGTCGGCTGCCAGGGCTGGGTCCCTTGGGGTGGGGAGGGCTCTCACCTGCCCCCCTCTGGAGTGCCCCTGGTGCGGAGTCCACTGGCATGGTTAGAGGGATCTCATTTTATGCTCCCTTCTGGGAGAAGCAGCTGTGAGTTCTGGAGGGTGGCCAATGAGGAGATTATCTGGCATCGGCAGGAGGTGACTTATGGGTGTGACCCCTGGGTCTGGGGGAAGCAGGCAGAGGATCTCTGCTCCCGGGTCCCTTTGAGCTCAGAGTCCAAGATCAAAATAAATAAAATATAATAAAGACCCATGAATTAAGGGATAAAAACAAAGGAAATAAAGTTCAAGCTTGTTCCTGACTGGCTCTGATGCATAATATTATGAATATCAAAGGCCTGGAGAATATTATTAGTGAAAAGGTGATACAAAGTTTGGAGGAGAAATACAAACTTTCTGAAACTAAAGGATGGTGGATAAAGGAGACAATGTGATTGCAGAATGTCAATTATAAATGTGGAACGGGTTTGGGCAGGAAATCTGGAAGGAGACTGAAATGGATCAATACACAACAAAAAGATGCTGGGACAAGCAGTAACCATTGGGATTTGAATAAAAAAAATCAATAAACTGCAGGATCCACGCAAAGAACTCAGAGATGAAAATGACAACACTGTGGCTTGAACTGAGCCAGGGATGACCCAGCACTCTGGCTAACAGGGAGCCGAAAAGCACCACCTTCTCCCACCCTCAGCTGACATGGGATGTCTACCTCAGTTGATGCAGTGCTCAGGGGCGACCCACACAAATCAAAAGGTGACCAG